>NC_091753.1:0-309933 GCF_043380555.1 Nothobranchius furzeri
GCGCTCAGTCAGACCGAGTGCTGACATGTGGCAAGACGCTGCTCGGGGCGCGTCTTGCTTGGGCTTCTCTCCTGGAGGCCCTGAGTCAGACCCATTGTTTACATGTGGCAAGACGCTCCTTTGGGCGCATCTTGCTTGGGCTTCTCTCCTGGAGGCCCTCTGTCAGACCCATTGTTGACATGTGGCAAGACGCTCCTCGGGGCGCGTCTTGCTTGGGCCTCTCTCCTGAAGGCGCTCAGTCAGACCCAGTGCTTACAAGTGGCAAGACGCTCCTCGGGGCGCGTCTTGCTTGGGCCTCTCTCCTGGAGGCGCTCAGTCAGACCCAGTGGTGACATGTGGCAAGACGCTCTTCGGGGCGCGTCTTGCTTGAGCCTCTCTCCTGGAGATGCTCAGTCAGACCCAGTGTTGACACGTGACAAGACGCTCCTCGGGGCGCGTCTTGCTTGGGCTTCTCTCATGGAGGCCCTCAGTCAGACCCAGTGTTGATATGTGGCAAGACGCTCCTCGGGGCGCGTCTTGCTTGGGCCTCTCTCCTGGAGGCGCTCAGTCAGACCGAGTGCTGACATGTGGCAAGACGCTCCTCGGGGCGCATCTTGCTTGGGCCTCTCTCCTGGAGGCCCTATGTCAGCCCCATTGTTGACATGTGTCAAGACGCTCCTCGGGGCGTGTCTTGCTGGGGCCTCTCTCCTGGAGGCGCTCAGTCAGACCCAGTGCTTACATGTGGCAAGACGCTCCTCGGGGCGCGTCTTGCTGGGGCCTCTCTCCTGGAGACGCTCAGTCAGACCCAGTGTTGACACGTGGCAAGACGCTCCTCGGGGCGCGTCTTGCTTGGGCCTCTCTCCTGGAGGCGCTCAGTCAGACCCAGTGGTGACATGTGGCAAGACGCTCCTCGGGGCGCGTCTTGCTTGGGCTTCTCTCATGGAGGCCCTCAGTCAGACCCATTGTTGATATGTTACAAGACGCTCCTCGGGGCGCGTCTTGCTTGGGCCTCTCTCCTGGAGGCGCTCAGTCAGACCCAGTGCTTACATGTGGCAAGACGCTCCTCGGGGCGCGTCTTGCTGGGGCTTCTCTCCTGGAGGCTTTCAGTCAGACCGAGTGCTGACATGTGGCAAGACGCTCCTCGGGACGCGTCCTGCTTGGGCTTCTCTCCTGGAGGCCCTCAGTCAGACCCATTGTTGACATGTGGCAAGACGCTCCTCGGGGCGCGTCTTGCTTGGGCTTCTCTCCTGGAGGCCCTCAGTCAGACCCAGTGGTGACATGTGGCAAGACGCTCCTCGGGGCGCGTCTTGCTTGGGCCTCTCTCCTGGAGGCGCTCAGTCAGACCCATTGTTGACATGTGGCAAGACGCTCCTCGGGGCGCGTCTTGATTGGGCTTCTCTCCTGGAGGCCCTCAGTCAGACCCATTGTTGACATGTGGCAAGACGCTCCTCGGGGCGCGTCTTGCTTGGGCCTCTCTCCTGGAGGCGCTCAGTCAGACCGAGTGCTGACATAAGGCAAGACGCTCCTCGGGGCGCGTCTTGCTGGGGCCTCTCTCCTGGAGGCGCTCAGTCAGACCCAGTGCTTACACGTGACAAGACGCTCCTCGGGGCGCGTCTTGCTTGGGCTTCTCTCATGGAGGCCCTCAGTCAGACCCATTGTTGATATGTGGCAAGACGCTCCTCGGGGCGCGTCTTGCTTGGGCCTCTCTCCTGGAGGCGCTCAGTCAGACCGAGTGCTGACATGTGGCAAGACGCTCCTCGGGGCGCGTCTTGCTTGGGCTTCTCTCCTGGAGGCCCTCAGTCAGACCCATTGTTTACATGTGGCAAGACGCTCCTCGGGGCGCATCCTGCTTGGGCCTCTCTCCTGGAGTTCCTCTGTCAGCCCCAGTGTTGACATGTGTCAAGACGCTCCTCGGGGCGCGTCTTGCTTGGGCTTCTCTCCTGGAGGCCCTCAGTCAGACCCATTGTTGACATGTGGCAAGACACTCCTCGGGACGCGTCTTGCTTGGGCTTCTCTCCTGGAGGCCCTCAGTCAGACTCATTGTTGACATGTGGCAAGACACTCCTCGGGACGCGTCTTGCTTGGGCCTCTCTCCTGGAGGCGCTCAGTCAGACCGAGTGCTGACATAAGGCAAGACGCTCCTCGGGGCGCGTCTTGCTGGGGCCTCTCTCCTGGAGGCGCTCAGTCAGACCCAGTGCTTACATGTGGCAAGACGCTCCTCGGGGCGCGTCTTGCTGGGGCTTCTCTCCTGGAGGCGTTCAGTCAGACCGAGTGCTGACATGTGGCAAGACACTCCTCGGGACGTGTCTTAGTTGGGCTTCTCTCCTGGAGGCCCTCAGTCAGACTCATTGTTGACATGTGGCAAGACGCTCCTCGGGGCGCGTCTTGCTTGGGCCTCTCTCCTGGAGGCGCTCAGTCAGACCCAGTGGTGACATGTGGCAAGACGCTCCTCGGGGCGCGTCTTGCTTGGGCCTCTCTCCTGGAGACGCTCAGTCAGACCCAGTGTTGACACGTGACAAGACGCTCCTCGGGGCGCGTCTTGCTTGGGCTTCTCTCATGGAGGCCCTCAGTCAGACCCATTGTTGATATGTGGCAAGACGCTCCTCGGGGCGCGTCTTGCTTGGGCCTCTCTCCTGGAGGCGCTCAGTCAGACCGAGTGCTGACATGTGGCAAGACGCTCCTCGGGGCGCGTCTTGCTTGGGCTTCTCTCATGGAGGCCCTCAGTCAGACCCATTGTTGATATGTGGCAAGACGCTCCTCGGGGCGAGTCTTGGTTGGGCCTCTCTCCTGGAGGTGCTCAGTCAGACCCAGTGTTGACATGGTGCAAGACGCTCCTTGGGGCGCGTCTTGCTTGGGCTTCTCTCTTGGAGGCCCTCAGTCAGACCCATTGTTGACATGTGGCAAGACGCTCCTCGGGGCGCATCTTGCTTGGGCCTCTCTCCTGGAGGCCCTCTGTCAGCCCCAGTGTTGACATGTGTCAAGACGCTCCTCGGGGTGCGTCTTGCTTGGGCCTCTCTCCTGGAGTCGCTCAGTCAGACCGAGTGCTGACATGTGGCAAGATGCTCCTCGGGGCGCGTCTTTCTTGGGCTTCTCTCATGGAGGCCCTCAGTCAGACCCATTGTTGATATGTGGCAAGACGCTCCTCGGGGCGAGTCTTGCTTGGGCCTCTCTCCTGGAGGTGCTCAGTCAGACCCAGTGTTGACATGGTGCAAGACGCTCCTCGGGGCGCGTCTTGCTTGGGCTTCTCTCTTGGAGGCCCTCAGTCAGACCCATTGTTTACATGTGGCAAGACGCTCCTCGGGGCGCATCGTGCTTGGGCCTCTCTCCTGGAGGCCCACTGTCAGCCCCAGTGTTGACATGTGTCAAGACGCTCCCCGGGGTGCGTCTTGCTTGGGCCTCTCTCCTGGAGTCGCTCAGTCAGACCGAGTGCTGACATGTGGCAAGACGCTCCTCGGGGCGCGTCTTGCTTGGGCTTCTCTCCTGGAGGCCCTCAGTCAGACCCATTGTTGACATGTGGCAAGACGCTCCGCGGGGCGCGTCTTGCTTGGGCCTCTCTCCTGGAGGCGCTCAGTCAGACCGGGGGCTGACATAAGGCAAGACGCTCCTCGAGGCCCGTCTTGCTGGGGCCTCTCTCCTGGAGGCGCTCAGTCAGACCCAGTGCTTACATGTGGCAAGACGCTCCTCGGGGCGTGTCTTGATTGGGCTTCTCTCCTGGAGGCGTTCAGTCAGACCGAGTGCTGACATGTGGTAAGACGCTCCTCGGGGCGCGTCTTGCTGGGGCTTCTCTCCTGGAGGCGCTCAGTCAGACCCAGTGCTTACATGTGGCAAGACGCTCCTCGGGGCGCGTCTTGCTTGGGCCTCTCTCCTGGAGGCGCTAAGTCAGACCCAGTGCTTACATGTGGCAAGACGCTCCTCGGGGCGCGTCTTGCTGGGGCTTCTCTCCTGGAGGCGCTCAGTCAGACCCAGTGCTTACATGTGGCAAGACGCTCCTCGGGGCGCGTCTTGCTGGGGCTTCTCTCCTGGAGGCGTTCAGTCAGACCGAGTGCTGACATGTGGCAAGACGCTCCTCGGGACGCGTCTTGCTTGGGCTTCTCTCCTGGAGGCCCTCAGTCAGACCCATTGTTGACATGTGGCAAGACGCTCCTCGGGGCGCGTCTTGCTTGGGCCTCTCTCCTGGAGGCGCTCAGTCAGACCCAGTGGTGACATGTGGCAAGACGCTCCTCGGGGCGCGTCTTGCTTGGGCCTCTCTCCTGGAGACGCTCAGTCAGACCCAGTGTTGACACGTGACAAGACGCTCCTCGGGGCGCGTCTTGCTTGGGCTTCTCTCATGGAGGCCCTCAGTCAGACCCATTGTTGATATGTGGCAAGACTCTCCTCGGGGCGCGTCTTGCTTGGGCCTCTCTCCCTGGAGGCGCTCAGTCAGACCGAGTGCTGACATGTGGCAAGACGCTCCTCGGGGCGCATCTTGCTTGGGCCTCTCTCCTGGAGGCCCTCTGTCAGCCCCAGTGTTGACATGTGTCAAGACGCTCCTCGGGGTGCGTCTTGCTTGGGCCTCTCTCCTGGAGTCGCTCAGTCAGACCGAGTGCTGACATGTGGCAAGACGCTCCTCGGGGTGCGTCTTGCTTGGGCTTCTCTCCTGGAGGCCCTCAGTCAGACCCATTGTTTACATGTGGCAAGACGCTCCTCGGGGAACGTCTTGCTTGTGCTTCTCTCCTGGAGGCCCTCAGTCAGACCCATTGTTTACATGTGTCAAGACGCTCCTCGGGGCGCATCTTGCTTGGGCCTCTCTCCTGGAGGCCCTATGTCAGCCCCAGTGTTGACATGTGTCAAGACGCTCCTCGGGGCGTGTCTTGCTGGGGCCTCTCTCCTGGAGGCGCTCAGTCAGACCCAGTGCTTACACGTGGCAAGACGCTCCTCGGGGCGCGTCTTGCTGGGGCCTCTCTCCTGGAGACGCTCAGTCAGACCCAGTGTTGACACGTGGCAAGACGCTCCTCGGGGCGCGTCTTGCTTGGGCCTCTCTCCTGGAGGCGCTCAGTCAGACCCAGTGGTGACATGTGGCAAGACGCTCCTCGGGGCACGTCTTGCTTGGGCTTCTCTCATGGAGGCCCTCAGTCAGACCCATTGTTGATATGTGGCAAGACGCTCCTCGGGGCGCGTCTTGCTGGGGCTTCTCTCCTGGAGGCGTTCAGTCAGACCGAGTGCTGACATGTGGCAAGACGCTCCTCGGGACGCGTCCTGCTTGGGCTTCTCTCCTGGAGGCCCTCAGTCAGACCCATTGTTGACATGTGGCAAGACGCTCCTCGGGGCGCGTCTTGCTTGGGCTTCTCTCCTGGAGGCCCTCAGTCAGACCCAGTGGTGACATGTGGCAAGACGCTCCTCGGGGCGCGTCTTGCTTGGGCCTCTCTCCTGGAGGCGCTCAGTCAGACCCATTGTTGACATGTGGCAAGACGCTCCTCGGGGCGCGTCTTGCTTGGGCTTCTCTCCTGGAGGCCCTCAGTCAGACCCATTGTTGACATGTGGCAAGACGCTCCTCGGGGCGCGTCTTGCTTGGGCCTCTCTCCTGGAGGCGCTCAGTCAGACCGAGTGCTGACATAAGGCAAGACGCTCCTCGGGGCGCGTCTTGCTGGGGCCTCTCTCCTGGAGGCGCTCAGTCAGACCCAGTGCTTACACGTGACAAGACGCTCCTCGGGGCGCGTCTTGCTTGGGCTTCTCTCATGGAGGCCCTCAGTCAGACCCATTGTTGATATGTGGCAAGACGCTCCTCGGGGCGCGTCTTGCTTGGGCCTCTCTCCTGGAGGCGCTCAGTCAGACCGAGTGCTGACATGTGGCAAGACGCTCCTCGGGGCGCGTCTTGCTTGGGCTTCTCTCCTGGAGGCCCTCAGTCAGACCCATTGTTGATATGTGGCAAGACGCTCCTCGGGGCGCGTCTTGCTGGGGCTTCTCTCCTGGAGGCGTTCAGTCAGACCGAGTGCTGACATGTGGCAAGACGCTCCTCGGGACGCGTCCTGCTTGGGCTTCTCTCCTGGAGGCCCTCAGTCAGACCCATTGTTGACATGTGGCAAGACGCTCCTCGGGGCGCGTCTTGCTTGGGCTTCTCTCCTGGAGGCCCTCAGTCAGACCCAGTGGTGACATGTGGCAAGACGCTCCTCGGGGCGCGTCTTGCTTGGGCCTCTCTCCTGGAGGCGCTCAGTCAGACCCATTGTTGACATGTGGCAAGACGCTCCTCGGGGCGCGTCTTGCTTGGGCTTCTCTCCTGGAGGCCCTCAGTCAGACCCATTGTTGACATGTGGCAAGACGCTCCTCGGGGCGCGTCTTGCTTGGGCCTCTCTCCTGGAGGCGCTCAGTCAGACCGAGTGCTGACATAAGGCAAGACGCTCCTCGGGGCGCGTCTTGCTGGGGCCTCTCTCCTGGAGGCGCTCAGTCAGACCCAGTGCTTACACGTGACAAGACGCTCCTCGGGGCGCGTCTTGCTTGGGCTTCTCTCATGGAGGCCCTCAGTCAGACCCATTGTTGATATGTGGCAAGACGCTCCTCGGGGCGCGTCTTGCTTGGGCCTCTCTCCTGGAGGCGCTCAGTCAGACCGAGTGCTGACATGTGGCAAGACGCTCCTCGGGGCGCGTCTTGCTTGGGCTTCTCTCCTGGAGGCCCTCAGTCAGACCCATTGTTTACATGTGGCAAGACGCTCCTCGGGGCGCATCTTGCTTGGGCCTCTCTCCTGGAGTTCCTCTGTCAGCCCCAGTGTTGACATGTGTCAAGACGCTCCTCGGGGTGCGTCTTGCTTGGGCCTCTCTCCTGGAGGCGCTCAGTCAGACCGAGTGCTGACACGTGGCAAGACGCTCCTCGGGGCGCGTCTTGCTTGGGCTTCTCTCCTGGAGGCCCTCAGTCAGACCCATTGTTGACATGTGGCAAGACACTCCTCGGGACGCGTCTTGCTTGGGCTTCTCTCCTGGAGGCCCTCAGTCAGACTCATTGTTGACATGTGGCAAGACACTCCTCGGGACGCGTCTTGCTTGGGCCTCTCTCCTGGAGGCGCTCAGTCAGACCGAGTGCTGACATAAGGCAAGACGCTCCTCGGGGCGCGTCTTGCTGGGGCCTCTCTCCTGGAGGCGCTCAGTCAGACCCAGTGCTTACATGTGGCAAGACGCTCCTCGGGGCGCGTCTTGCTGGGGCTTCTCTCCTGGAGGCGTTCAGTCAGACCGAGTGCTGACATGTGGCAAGACACTCCTCGGGACGCGTCTTAGTTGGGCTTCTCTCCTGGAGGCCCTCAGTCAGACTCATTGTTGACATGTGGCAAGACGCTCCTCGGGGCGCGTCTTGCTTGGGCCTCTCTCCTGGAGGCGCTCAGTCAGACCCAGTGGTGACATGTGGCAAGACGCTCCTCGGGGCGCGTCTTGCTTGGGCCTCTCTCCTGGAGACGCTCAGTCAGACCCAGTGTTGACACGTGACAAGACGCTCCTCGGGGCGCGTCTTGCTTGGGCTTCTCTCATGGAGGCCCTCAGTCAGACCCATTGTTGATATGTGGCAAGACGCTCCTCGGGGCGCGTCTTGCTTGGGCCTCTCTCCTGGAGGCGCTCAGTCAGACCGAGTGCTGACATGTGGCAAGACGCTCCTCGGGGCGCGTCTTGCTTGGGCTTCTCTCATGGAGGCCCTCAGTCAGACCCATTGTTGATATGTGGCAAGACGCTCCTCGGGGCGAGTCTTGGTTGGGCCTCTCTCCTGGAGGTGCTCAGTCAGACCCAGTGTTGACATGGTGCAAGACGCTCCTCGGGGCGCGTCTTGCTTGGGCTTCTCTCTTGGAGGCCCTCAGTCAGACCCATTGTTGACATATGGCAAGACGCTCCTCGGGGCGCATCTTGCTTGGGCCTCTCTCCTGGAGGCCCTCTGTCAGCCCCAGTGTTGACATGTGTCAAGACGCTCCTCGGGGTGCGTCTTGCTTGGGCCTCTCTCCTGGAGGCGCTCAGTCAGACCGAGTGCTGACATAAGGCAAGACGCTCCTCGGGGCGCGTCTTGCTGGGGCCTCTCTCCTGGAGGCGCTCAGTCAGACCCAGTGCTTACACGTGACAAGACGCTCCTCGGGGCGCGTCTTGCTTGGGCTTCTCTCATGGAGGCCCTCAGTCAGACCCATTGTTGATATGTGGCAAGACGCTCCTCGGGGCGCGTCTTGCTTGGGCCTCTCTCCTGGAGGCGCTCAGTCAGACCGAGTGCTGACATGTGGCAAGACGCTCCTCGGGGCGCGTCTTGCTTGGGCTTCTCTCCTGGAGGCCCTCAGTCAGACCCATTGTTTACATGTGGCAAGACGCTCCTCGGGGCGCATCTTGCTTGGGCCTCTCTCCTGGAGTTCCTCTGTCAGCCCCAGTGTTGACATGTGTCAAGACGCTCCTCGGGGTGCGTCTTGCTTGGGCCTCTCTCCTGGAGGCGCTCAGTCAGACCGAGTGCTGACACGTGGCAAGACGCTCCTCGGGGCGCGTCTTGCTTGGGCTTCTCTCCTGGAGGCCCTCAGTCAGACCCATTGTTGACATGTGGCAAGACACTCCTCGGGACGCGTCTTGCTTGGGCTTCTCTCCTGGAGGCCCTCAGTCAGACTCATTGTTGACATGTGGCAAGACACTCCTCGGGACGCGTCTTGCTTGGGCCTCTCTCCTGGAGGCGCTCAGTCAGACCGAGTGCTGACATAAGGCAAGACGCTCCTCGGGGCGCGTCTTGCTGGGGCCTCTCTCCTGGAGGCGCTCAGTCAGACCCAGTGCTTACATGTGGCAAGACGCTCCTCGGGGCGCGTCTTGCTGGGGCTTCTCTCCTGGAGGCGTTCAGTCAGACCGAGTGCTGACATGTGGCAAGACACTCCTCGGGACGCGTCTTAGTTGGGCTTCTCTCCTGGAGGCCCTCAGTCAGACTCATTGTTGACATGTGGCAAGACGCTCCTCGGGGCGCGTCTTGCTTGGGCCTCTCTCCTGGAGGCGCTCAGTCAGACCCAGTGGTGACATGTGGCAAGACGCTCCTCGGGGCGCGTCTTGCTTGGGCCTCTCTCCTGGAGACGCTCAGTCAGACCCAGTGTTGACACGTGACAAGACGCTCCTCGGGGCGCGTCTTGCTTGGGCTTCTCTCATGGAGGCCCTCAGTCAGACCCATTGTTGATATGTGGCAAGACGCTCCTCGGGGCGCGTCTTGCTTGGGCCTCTCTCCTGGAGACGCTCAGTCAGACCCAGTGTTGACACGTGACAAGACGCTCCTCGGGGCGCGTCTTGCTTGGGCTTCTCTCATGGAGGCCCTCAGTCAGACCCATTGTTGATATGTGGCAAGACGCTCCTCGGGGCGCGTCTTGCTGGGGCCTCTCTCCTGGAGGCGCTCAGTCAGACCCAGTGCTTACATGTGGCAAGACGCTCCTCGGGGCGCGTCTTGCTGGGGCTTCTCTCCTGGAGGCGTTCAGTCAGACCGAGTGCTGACATGTGGCAAGACACTCCTCGGGACGCGTCTTAGTTGGGCTTCTCTCCTGGAGGCCCTCAGTCAGACTCATTGTTGACATGTGGCAAGACGCTCCTCGGGGCGCGTCTTGCTTGGGCCTCTCTCCTGGAGGCGCTCAGTCAGACCCAGTGGTGACATGTGGCAAGACGCTCCTCGGGGCGCGTCTTGCTTGGGCCTCTCTCCTGGAGACGCTCAGTCAGACCCAGTGTTGACACGTGACAAGACGCTCCTCGGGGCGCGTCTTGCTTGGGCTTCTCTCATGGAGGCCCTCAGTCAGACCGAGTGCTGACATGTGGCAAGACGCTCCTCGGGGCGCGTCTTGCTTGGGCTTCTCTCATGGAGGCCCTCAGTCAGACCCATTGTTGATATGTGGCAAGACGCTCCTCGGGGCGAGTCTTGGTTGGGCCTCTCTCCTGGAGGTGCTCAGTCAGACCCAGTGTTGACATGGTGCAAGACGCTCCTCGGGGCGCGTCTTGCTTGGGCTTCTCTCTTGGAGGCCCTCAGTCAGACCCATTGTTGACATATGGCAAGACGCTCCTCGGGGCGCATCTTGCTTGGGCCTCTCTCCTGGAGGCCCTCTGTCAGCCCCAGTGTTGACATGTGTCAAGACGCTCCTCGGGGTGCGTCTTGCTTGGGCCTCTCTCCTGGAGTCGCTCAGTCAGACTGAGTGCTGACATGTGGCAAGATGCTCCTCGGGGCGCGTCTTTCTTGGGCTTCTCTCATGGAGGCCCTCAGTCAGACCCATTGTTGATATGTGGCAAGACGCTCCTCGGGGCGAGTCTTGCTTGGGCCTCTCTCCTGGAGGTGCTCAGTCAGACCCAGTGTTGACATGGTGCAAGACGCTCCTCGGGGCGCATCTTGCTTGGGCTTCTCTCTTGGAGGCCCTCAGTCAGACCCATTGTTTACATGTGGCAAGACCCTCCTCGGGGCGCATCTTGCTTGGGCCTCTCTCCTGGAGGCCCACTGTCAGCCCCAGTGTTGACATGTGTCAAGACGCTCTCCGGGGTGCGTCTTGCTTGGGCCTCTCTCCTGGAGTCGCTCAGTCAGATCGAGTGCTGACATGTGGCAAGACGCTCCGCGGGGCGCGTCTTGCTTGGGCCTCTCTCCTGGAGGCGCACAGTCAGACCGGGGGCTGACATAAGGCAAGACGCTCCTCGGGGCCCGTCTTGCTGGGGCCTCTCTCCTGGAGGCGCTCAGTCAGACCCAGTGCTTACATGTGGCAAGACGCTCCTCGGGGCGTGTCTTGATTGGGCTTCTCTCCTGGAGGCATTCAGTCAGACCGAGTGCTGACATGTGGTAAGACGCTCCTCGGGGTGCGTCTTGCTGGGGCTTCTCTCCTGGAGGCGCTCAGTCAGACCCAGTGCTTACATGTGGCAAGACGCTCCTCGGGGCGCGTCTTGCTTGGGCCTCTCTCCTGGAGGCGCTCAGTCAGACCCAGTGCTTACATGTGGCAAGACGCTCCTCGGGGCGCGTCTTGCTGGGGCTTCTCTCCTGGAGGCGCTCAGTCAGACCCAGTGCTTACATGTGGCAAGACGCTCCTCGGGGCGCGTCTTGCTGGGGCTTCTCTCCTGGAGGCGTTCAGTCAGACCGAGTGCTGACATGTGGCAAGACGCTCCTCGGGACGCGTCTTGCTTGGGCTTCTCTCCTGGAGGCCCTCAGTCAGACCCATTGTTGACATGTGGCAAGACGCTCCTCGGGGCGCGTCTTGCTTGGGCCTCTCTCCTGGAGGCGCTCAGTCAGACCCAGTGGTGACATGTGGCAAGACGCTCCTCGGGGCGCGTCTTGCTTGGGCCTCTCTCCTGGAGACGCTCAGTCAGACCCAGTGTTGACACGTGACAAGACGCTCCTTGGGGCGCGTCTTGCTTGGGCTTCTCTCATGGAGGCCCTCAGTCAGACCCATTGTTGATATGTGGCAAGACTCTCCTCGGGGCGCGTCTTGCTTGGGCCTCTCTCCTGGAGGCGCTCAGTCAGACCGAGTGCTGACATGTGGCAAGACGCTCCTCGGGGCGCGTCTTGCTTGGGCTTCTCTCCTGGAGGCCCTCAGTCAGACCCATTGTTTACATGTGGCAAGACGCTCCTCGGGGCGCATCTTGCTTGGGCCTCTCTCCTGGAGTTCCTCTGTCAGCCCCAGTGTTGACATGTGTCAAGACGCTCCTCGGGGTGCGTCTTGCTTGGGCCTCTCTCCTGGAGGCGCTCAGTCAGACCGAGTGCTGACATGTGACAAGACGCTCCTCGGGGCGCGTCTTGCTTGGGCTTCTCTCCTGGAGGCCCTCAGTCAGACCCATTGTTGACATGTGGCAAGACACTCCTCGGGACGCGTCTTTCTTGGGCTTCTCTCCTGGAGGCCCTCAGTCAGACTCATTGTTGACATGTGGCAAGACACTCCTCGGGACGCGTCTTGCTTGGGCCTCTCTCCTGGAGGCGCTCAGTCAGACCGAGTGCTGACATAAGGCAAGACGCTCCTCGGGGCGCGTCTTGCTGGGGCCTCTCTCCTGGAGGCGCTCAGTCAGACCCAGTGCTTACATGTGGCAAGACGCTCCTCGGGGCGCGTCCTGCTGGGGCTTCTCTCCTGGAGGCGTTCGGTCATACCGAGTGCTGACATGTGGCAAGACACTCCTCGGGACGCGTCTTGCTTGGGCTTCTCTCCTGGAGGCCCTCAGTCAGACTCATTGTTGACATGTGGCAAGACGCTCCTCGGGGCGCGTCTTGCTTGGGCCTCTCTCCTGGAGGCGCTCAGTCAGACCCAGTGGTGACATGTGGCAAGAAGCTCCTCGGGGCGCGTCTTGCTTGGGCCTCTCTCCTGGAGACGCTCAGTCAGACCCAGTGTTGACACGTGACAAGACGCTCCTCGGGGTGCGTCTTGCTTGGGCTTCTCTCATGGAGGCCCTCAGTCAGACCCATTGTTGATATGTGGCAAGACGCTCCTCGGGGCGCGTCTTGCTTGGGCCTCTCTCCTGGAGGCGCTCAGTCAGACCGAGTGCTGACATGTGGCAAGACGCTCCTCGGGGCGCGTCTTGCTTGGGCTTCTCTCATGGAGGCCCTCAGTCAGACCCATTGTTGATATGTGGCAAGACGCTCCTCGGGGCGAGTCTTGCTTGGGCCTCTCTCCTGGAGGTGCTCAGTCAGACCCAGTGTTGACATGGTGCAAGACGCTCCTCAGGGCGCGTCTTGCTTGGGCTTCTCTCTTGGAGGCCCTCAGTCAGACCCATTGTTGACATGTGGCAAGACGCTCCTCGGGGCGCATCTTGCTTGGGCCTCTCTCCTGGAGGCCCTCTGTCAGCCCCAGTGTTGACATGTGTCAAGACGCTCCTCGGGGTGCGTCTTGCTTGGGCCTCTCTCCTGGAGTCGCTCAGTCAGACCGAGTGCTGACATGTGGCAAGACGATCCTCGGGGCGCGTCTTGCTTGGGCCTCTCTCCTGGAGTTCCTCTGTCAGCCCCAGTGTTGACATGTGTCAAGACGCTCCTCGGGGTGCGTCTTGCTTGGGCCTCTCTCCTGGAGGCGCTCAGTCAGACCGAGTGCTGACATGTGGCAAGACGCTCCTCGGGGCGCGTCTTGCTTGGGCTTCTCTCCTGGAGGCCCTCAGCCAGACCCATTGTTGACATGTGGCAAGACACTCCTCGGGACGCGTCTTGCTTGGGCTTCTCTCCTGGAGGCCCTCAGTCAGACTCATTGTTGACATGTGGCAAGACACTCCTCGGGACGCGTCTTGCTTGGGACTCTCTCCTGGAGGCGCTCAGTCAGACCGAGTGCTGACATAAGGCAAGACGCTCCTCGGGGCGCGTCTTGCTGGGGCCTCTCTCCTGGAGGCGCTCAGTCAGACCCAGTGCTTACATGTGGCAAGACGCTCCTCGGGGCGCGTCTTGCTGGGGCTTCTCTCCTGGAGGCCCTCAGTCAGACTCATTGTTGACATGTGGCAAGACGCTCCTCGGGGCGCGTCTTGCTTGGGCCTCTCTCCTGGAGGCGCTCAGTCAGACCCAGTGGTGACATGTGGCAAGACGCTCCTCGGGGCGCGTCTTGCTTGGGCCTCTCTCCTGGAGACGCTCAGTCAGACCCAGTGTTGACACGTGACAAGACGCTCCTCGGGGTGCTTCTTGCTTGGGCTTCTCTCATGGAGGCCCTCAGTCAGACCCATTGTTGATATGTGGCAAGACGCTCCTCGGGGCGCGTCTTGCTTGGGCCTCTCTCCTGGAGGCGCTCAGTCAGACCGAGTGCTGACATGTGGCAAGACGCTCCTCGGGGCGCGTCTTGCTTGGGCTTCTCTCATGGAGGCCCTCAGTCAGACCCATTTTTGATATGTGGCAAGACGCTCCTCGGGGCGAGTCTTGCTTGGGCCTCTCTACTGGAGGTGCTCAGTCAGACCCAGTGTTGACATGGTGCAAGACGCTCCTCAGGGCGCGTCTTGCTTGGGCTTCTCTCTTGGAGGCCCTCAGTCAGACCCATTGTTGACATGTGGCAAGACTCTCCTCGGGGCGCATCTTGCTTGGGCCTCTCTCCTGGAGGCCCTCTGTCAGCCCCAGTGTTGACATGTGTCAAGATGCTCCTCGGGGTGCGTCTTGCTTGGGCCTCTCTCCTGGAGTCGCTCAGTCAGACCGAGTGCTGACATGTGGCAAGACGATCCTCGGGGCGCGTCTTGCTTGGGCCTCTCTCCTGGAGTTCCTCTGTCAGCCCCAGTGTTGACATGTGTCAAGACGCTCCTCGGGGTGCGTCTTGCTTGGGCCTCTCTCCTGGAGTCGCTCAGTCAGACCGAGTGCTGACATGTGGCAAGACGATCCTCGGGGCGCGTCTTGCTTGGGCCTCTCTCCTGGAGGCGCTCAGTCAGACCGAGTGCTGACATGTGGCAAGACGCTCCTCGGGGCGCGTCTTGCTTGGGCTTCTCTCCTGGAGGCCCTCAGTCAGACCCATTGTTGACATGTGGCAAGACACTCCTCGGGACGCGTCTTGCTTGGGCTTCTCTCCTGGAGGCCCTCAGTCAGACTCATTGTTGACATGTGGCAAGACACTCCTCGGGACGCGTCTTGCTTTGGCCTCTCTCCTGGAGGCGCTCAGTCAGACCGAGTGCTGACATAAGGCAAGACGCTCCTCGGGGCGCGTCTTGCTGGGGCCTCTCTCCTGGAGGCGCTCAGTAAGACCCAGTGCTTACATGTGGCAAGACGCTCCTCGGGGCGCGTCTTGCTGGGGCTTCTCTCCTGGAGGCGTTCAGTCAGACCGAGTGCTGACATGTGGCAAGACACTCCTCGGGACGCGTCTTAGTTGGGCTTCTCTCCTGGAGGCCCTCAGTCAGACTCATTGTTGACATGTGGCAAGACGCTCCTCGGGGCGCGTCTTGCTAGGGCCTCTCTCCTGGAGGCGCTCAGTCAGACCCAGTGGTGACATGTGGCAAGACGCTCCTCGGGGCGCGTCTTGCTTGGGCCTCTCTCCTGGAGACGCTCAGTCAGACCCAGTGTTGACACGTGACAAGACGCTCCTCGGGGCGCGTCTTGCTTGGGCTTCTCTCATGGAGGCCCTCAGTCAGACCCATTGTTGATATGTGGCAAGACGCTCCTCGGGGCGCGTCTTGCTTGGGCCTCTCTCCTGGAGGCGCTCAGTCAGACCGAGTGCTGACATGTGGCAAGACGCTCCTCGGGGCGCGTCTTGCTTGGGCTTCTCTCCTGGAGGCCCTCAGTCAGACTCATTGTTGACATGTGGCAAGACGCTCCTCGGGGCGCGTCTTGCTTGGGCCTCTCTCCTGGAGGCGCTCAGTCAGACCCAGTGGTGACATGTGGCAAGACGCTCCTCGGGGCGCGTCTTGCTTGGGCCTCTCTCCTGGAGACGCTCAGTCAGACCCAGTGTTGACACGTGACAAGACGCTCCTCGGGGCGCGTCTTGCTTGGGCTTCTCTCATGGAGGCCCTCAGTCAGACCCATTGTTGATATGTGGCAAGACGCTCCTCGGGGCGCGTCTTGCTTGGGCCTCTCTCCTGGAGGCGCTCAGTCAGACCGAGTGCTGACATGTGGCAAGACGCTCCTCGGGGCGCGTCTTGCTTGGGCTTCTCTCATGGAGGCCCTCAGTCAGACCCATTGTTGATATGTGGCAAGACGCTCCTCGGGGCGAGTCTTGGTTGGGCCTCTCTCCTGGAGGTGCTCAGTCAGACCCAGTGTTGACATGGTGCAAGACGCTCCTCGGGGCGCGTCTTGCTTGGGCTTCTCTCTTGGAGGCCCTCAGTCAGACCCATTGTTGACATATGGCAAGACGCTCCTCGGGGCGCATCTTGCTTGGGCCTCTCTCCTGGAGGCCCTCTGTCAGCCCCAGTGTTGACATGTGTCAAGACGCTCCTCGGGGTGCGTCTTGCTTGGGCCTCTCTCCTTGAGTCGCTCAGTCAGACCGAGTGCTGACATGTGGCAAGATGCTCCTCGGGGCGCGTCTTTCTTGGGCTTCTCTCATGGAGGCCCTCAGTCAGACCCATTGTTGATATGTGGCAAGACGCTCCTCGGGGCGAGTCTTGCTTGGGCCTCTCTCCTGGAGGTGCTCAGTCAGACCCAGTGTTGACATGGTGCAAGACGCTCCTCGGGGCGCATCTTGCTTGGGCTTCTCTCTTGGAGGCCCTCAGTCAGACCCATTGTTTACATGTGGCAAGACCCTCCTCGGGGCGCATCTTGCTTGGGCCTCTCTCCTGGAGGCCCACTGTCAGCCCCAGTGTTGACATGTGTCAAGACGCTCTCCGGGGTGCGTCTTGCTTGGGCCTCTCTCCTGGAGTCGCTCAGTCAGATCGAGTGCTGACATGTGGCAAGACGCTCCGCGGGGCGCGTCTTGCTTGGGCCTCTCTCCTGGAGGCGCTCAGTCAGACCGGGGGCTGACATAAGGCAAGACGCTCCTCGGGGCCCGTCTTGGTGGGGCCTCTCTCCTGGAGGCGCTCAGTCAGACCCAGTGCTTACATGTGGCAAGACGCTCCTCGGGGCGTGTCTTGATTGGGCTTCTCTCCTGGAGGCGTTCAGTCAGACCGAGTGCTGACATGTGGTAAGACGCTCCTCGGGGCGCGTCTTGCTGGGGCTTCTCTCCTGGAGGCGCTCAGTCAGACCCAGTGCTTACATGTGGCAAGACGCTCCTCGGGGCGCGTCTTGCTTGGGCCTCTCTCCTGGAGGCGCTCAGTCAGACCCAGTGCTTACATGTGGCAAGACGCTCCTCGGGGCGCGTCTTGCTGGGGCTTCTCTCCTGGAGGCGCTCAGTCAGACCCAGTGCTTACATGTGGCAAGACGCTCCTCGGGGCGCGTCTTGCTGGGGCTTCTCTCCTGGAGGCGTTCAG
Organism: Nothobranchius furzeri; assembly: GCF_043380555.1. Lineage (NCBI taxonomy): Eukaryota > Metazoa > Chordata > Actinopteri > Cyprinodontiformes > Nothobranchiidae > Nothobranchius > Nothobranchius furzeri. The sequence continues at coordinate 16,719 of NC_091753.1, forward strand.
TCAGACCGAGTGCTGACATGTGGCAAGACGCTCCTCGGGACGCGTCTTGCTTGGGCTTCTCTCCTGGAGGCCCTCAGTCAGACCCATTGTTGACATGTGGCAAGACGCTCCTCGGGGCGCGTCTTGCTTGGGCCTCTCTCCTGGAGGCGCTCAGTCAGACCCAGTGGTGACATGTGGCAAGACGCTCCTCGGGGCGCGTCTTGCTTGGGCCTCTCTCCTGGAGGCGCTCAGTCAGACCCAGTGTTGACACGTGACAAGACGCTCCTCGGGGCGCGTCTTGCTTGGGCTTCTCTCATGGAGGCCCTCAGTCAGACCCATTGTTGATATGTGGCAAGACTCTCCTCGGGGCGCGTCTTGCTTGGGCCTCTCTCCTGGAGGCGCTCAGTCAGACCGAGTGCTGACATGTGGCAAGACGCTCCTCGGGGCGCGTCTTGCTTGGGCTTCTCTCCTGGAGGCCCTCAGTCAGACCCATTGTTTACATGTGGCAAGACGCTCCTCGGGGCGCATCTTGCTTGGGCCTCTCTCCTGGAGTTCCTCTGTCAGCCCCAGTGTTGACATGTGTCAAGACGCTCCTCGGGGTGCGTCTTGCTTGGGCCTCTCTCCTGGAGGCGCTCAGTCAGACCGAGTGCTGACATGTGGCAAGACGCTCCTCGGGGCGCGTCTTGCTTGGGCTTCTCTCCTGGAGGCCCTCAGTCAGACCCATTGTTGACATGTGGCAAGACACTCCTCGGGACGCGTCTTTCTTGGGCTTCTCTCCTGGAGGCCCTCAGTCAGACTCATTGTTGACATGTGGCAAGACACTCCTCGGGACGCGTCTTGCTTGGGCCTCTCTCCTGGAGGCGCTCAGTCAGACCGAGTGCTGACATAAGGCAAGACGCTCCTCGGGGCGCGTCTTGCTGGGGCCTCTCTCCTGGAGGCGCTCAGTCAGACCCAGTGCTTACATGTGGCAAGACGCTCCTCGGGGCGCGTCCTGCTGGGGCTTCTCTCCTGGAGGCGTTCAGTCAGACCGAGTGCTGACATGTGGCAAGACACTCCTCGGGACGCGTCTTGCTTGGGCTTCTCTCCTGGAGGCCCTCAGTCAGACTCATTGTTGACATGTGGCAAGACGCTCCTCGGGGCGCGTCTTGCTTGGGCCTCTCTCCTGGAGGCGCTCAGTCAGACCCAGTGGTGACATGTGGCAAGACGCTCCTCGGGGCGCGTCTTGCTTGGGCCTCTCTCCTGGAGACGCTCAGTCAGACCCAGTGTTGACACGTGACAAGACGCTCCTCGGGGTGCGTCTTGCTTGGGCTTCTCTCATGGAGGCCCTCAGTCAGACCCATTGTTGATATGTGGCAAGACGCTCCTCGGGGCGCGTATTGCTTGGGCCTCTCTCCTGGAGGCGCTCAGTCAGACCGAGTGCTGACATGTGGCAAGACGCTCCTCGGGGCGCGTCTTGCTTGGGCTTCTCTCATGGAGGCCCTCAGTCAGACCCATTGTTGATATGTGGCAAGACGCTCCTCGGGGCGAGTCTTGCTTGGGCCTCTCTCCTGGAGGTGCTCAGTCAGACCCAGTGTTGACATGGTGCAAGACGCTCCTCAGGGCGCGTCTTGCTTGGGCTTCTCTCTTGGAGGCCCTCAGTCAGACCCATTGTTGACATGTGGCAAGACGCTCCTCGGGGCGCATCTTGCTTGGGCCTCTCTCCTGGAGGCCCTCTGTCAGCCCCAGTGTTGACATGTGTCAAGACGCTCCTCGGGGTGCGTCTTGCTTGGGCCTCTCTCCTGGAGTCGCTCAGTCAGACCGAGTGCTGACATGTGGCAAGACGATCCTCGGGGCGCGTCTTGCTTGGGCCTCTCTCCTGGAGTTCCTCTGTCAGCCCCAGTGTTGACATGTGTCAAGACGCTCCTCGGGGTGTGTCTTGCTTGGGCCTCTCTCCTGGAGGCGCTCAGTCAGACCGAGTGCTGACATGTGGCAAGACGCTCCTCGGGGCGCGTCTTGCTTGGGCTTCTCTCCTGGAGGCCCTCAGTCAGACCCATTGTTGACATGTGGCAAGACACTCCTCGGGACGCGTCTTGCTTGGGCTTCTCTCCTGGAGGCCCTCAGTCAGACTCATTGTTGACATGTGGCAAGACACTCCTCGGGACGCGTCTCGCTTGGGCCTCTCTCCTGGAGGCGCTCAGTCAGACCGAGTGCTGACATAAGGCAAGACGCTCCTCGGGGCGCGTCTTGCTGGGGCCTCTCTCCTGGAGGCGCTCAGTCAGACCCAGTGCTTACATGTGGCAAGACGCTCCTCGGGGCGCGTCTTGCTGGGGCTTCTCTCCTGGAGGCCCTCAGTCAGACTCATTGTTGACATGTGGCAAGACGCTCCCCGGGGCGCGTCTTGCTTGGGCCTCTCTCCTGGAGGCGCTCAGTCAGACCCAGTGGTGACATGTGGCAAGACGCTCCTCGGGGCGCGTCTTGCTTGGGCCTCTCTCCTGGAGACGCTCAGTCAGACCCAGTGTTGACACGTGACAAGACGCTCCTCGGGGTGCTTCTTGCTTGGGCTTCTCTCATGGAGGCCCTCAGTCAGACCCATTGTTGATATGTGGCAAGACGCTCCTCGGGGCGCGTCTTGCTTGGGCCTCTCTCCTGGAGGCGCTCAGTCAGACCGAGTGCTGACATGTGGCAAGACGCTCCTCGGGGCGCGTCTTGCTTGGGCTTCTCTCATGGAGGCCCTCAGTCAGACCCATTTTTGATATGTGGCAAGACGCTCCTCGGGGCGAGTCTTGCTTGGGCCTCTCTCCTGGAGGTGCTCAGTCAGACCCAGTGTTGACATGGTGCAAGACGCTCCTCAGGGCGCGTCTTGCTTGGGCTTCTCTCTTGGAGGCCCTCAGTCAGACCCATTGTTGACATGTGGCAAGACGCTCCTCGGGGCGCATCTTGCTTGGGCCTCTCTCCTGGAGGCCCTCTGTCAGCCCCAGTGTTGACTTGTGTCAAGATGCTCCTCGGGGTGCGTCTTGCTTGGGCCTCTCTCCTGGAGTCGCTCAGTCAGACCGAGTGCTGACATGTGGCAAGACGATCCTCGGGGCGCGTCTTGCTTGGGCCTCTCTCCTGGAGTTCCTCTGTCAGCCCCAGTGTTGACATGTGTCAAGACGCTCCTCGGGGTGCGTCTTGCTTGGGCCTCTCTCCTGGAGTCGCTCAGTCAGACCGAGTGCTGACATGTGGCAAGACGATCCTCGGGGCGCGTCTTGCTTGGGCCTCTCTCCTGGAGGCGCTCAGTCAGACCGAGTGCTGACATGTGGCAAGACGCTCCTCGGTTCGCGTCTTGCTTGGGCTTCTCTCCTGGAGGCCCTCAGTCAGACCCATTGTTGACATGTGGCAAGACACTCCTCGGGACGCGTCTTGCTTGGGCTTCTCTCCTGGAGGCCCTCAGTCAGACTCATTGTTGACATGTGGCAAGACACTCCTCGGGACGCGTCTTGCTTGGGCCTCTCTCCTGGAGGCGCTCAGTCAGACCGAGTGCTGACATAAGGCAAGACGCTCCTCGGGGCGCGTCTTGCTGGGGCCTCTCTCCTGGAGGCGCTCAGTCAGACCCAGTGCTTACATGTGGCAAGACGCTCCTCGGGGCGCGTCTTGCTGGGGCTTCTCTCCTGGAGGCGTTCAGTCAGACCGAGTGCTGACATGTGGCAAGACACTCCTCGGGACGCGTCTTAGTTGGGCTTCTCTCCTGGAGGCCCTCAGTCAGACTCATTGTTGATATGTGGCAAGACGCTCCTCGGGGCGCGTCTTGCTTGGGCCTCTCTCCTGGAGGCGCTCAGTCAGACCCAGTGGTGACATGTGGCAAGACGCTCCTCGGGGCGCGTCTTGCTTGGGCCTCTCTCCTGGAGACGCTCAGTCAGACCCAGTGTTGACACGTGACAAGACGCTCCTCGGGGCGCGTCTTGCTTGGGCTTCTCTCATGGAGGCCCTCAGTCAGACCCATTGTTGATATGTGGCAAGACGCTCCTCGGGGCGCGTCTTGCTTGGGCCTCTCTCCTGGAGGCGCTCAGTCAGACCGAGTGCTGACATGTGGCAAGACGCTCCTCGGGGCGCGTCTTGCTTGGGCTTCTCTCATGGAGGCCCTCAGTCAGACCCATTGTTGATATGTGGCAAGACGCTCCTCGGGGCGAGTCTTGGTTGGGCCTCTCTCCTGGAGGTGCTCAGTCAGACCCAGTGTTGACATGGTGCAAGATGCTCCTCGGGGCGCGTCTTGCTTGGGCTTCTCTCTTGGAGGCCCTCAGTCAGACCCATTGTTGACATATGGCAAGACGCTCCTCGGGGCGCATCTTGCTTGGGCCTCTCTCCTGGAGGCCCTCTGTCAGCCCCAGTGTTGACATGTGTCAAGACGCTCCTCGGGGTGCGTCTTGCTTGGGCCTCTCTCCTGGAGTCGCTCAGTCAGACCGAGTGCTGACATGTGGCAAGATGCTCCTCGGGGCGCGTCTTTCTTGGGCTTCTCTCATGGAGGCCCTCAGTCAGACCCATTGTTGATATGTGGCAAGACGCTCCTCGGGGCGAGTCTTGCTTGGGCCTCTCTCCTGGAGGTGCTCAGTCAGACCCAGTGTTGACATGGTGCAAGACGCTCCTCGGGGCGCGTCTTGCTTGGGCTTCTCTCTTGGAGGCCCTCAGTCAGACCCATTGTTTACATGTGGCAAGACGCTCCTCGGGGCGCATCTTGCTTGGGCCTCTCTCCTGGAGGCCCACTGTCAGCCCCAGTGTTGACATGTGTCAAGACGCTCTCCGGGGTGCGTCTTGCTTGGGCCTCTCTCCTGGAGTCGCTCAGTCAGACCGAGTGCTGACATGTGGCAAGACGCTCCGCGGGGCGCGTCTTGCTTGGGCCTCTCTCCTGGAGGCGCTCAGTCAGACCGGGGGCTGACATAAGGCAAGACGCTCCTCGGGGCCCGTCTTGCTGGGGCCTCTCTCCTGGAGGCGCTAAGTCAGACCCAGTGCTTACATGTGGCAAGACGCTCCTCGGGGCGTGTCTTGATTGGGCTTCTCTCCTGGAGGCGTTCAGTCAGACCGAGTGCTGACATGTGGTAAGACGCTCCTCGGGGCGCGTCTTGCTGGGGCTTCTCTCCTGGAGGCGCTCAGTCAGACCCAGTGCTTACATGTGGCAAGACGCTCCTCGGGGCGCGTCTTGCTTGGGCCTCTCTCCTGGAGGCGCTCAGTCAGACCCAGTGCTTACATGTGGCAAGACGCTCCTCGGGGCGCGTCTTGCTGGGGCTTCTCTCCTGGAGGCGCTCAGTCAGACCCAGTGCTTACATGTGGCAAGACGCTCCTCGGGGCGCGTCTTGCTGGGGCTTCTCTCCTGGAGGCGTTCAGTCAGACCGAGTGCTGACATGTGGCAAGACGCTCCTCGGGACGCGTCTTGCTTGGGCTTCTCTCCTGGAGGCCCTCAGTCAGACCCATTGTTGACATGTGGCAAGACGCTCCTCGGGGCGCGTCTTGCTTGGGCCTCTCTCCTGGAGGCGCTCAGTCAGACCCAGTGGTGACATGTGGCAAGACGCTCCTTGGGGCGCGTCTTGCTTGGGCCTCTCTCCTGGAGACGCTCAGTCAGACCCAGTGTTGACACGTGACAAGACGCTCCTCGGGGCGCGTCTTGCTTGGGCTTCTCTCATGGAGGCCCTCAGTCAGACCCATTGTTGATATGTGGCAAGACTCTCCTCGGGGCGCGTCTTGCTTGGGCCTCTCTCCTGGAGGCGCTCAGTCAGACCGAGTGCTGACATGTGGCAAGACGCTCCTCGGGGCGCGTCTTGCTTGGGCTTCTCTCCTGGAGGCCCTCAGTCAGACCCATTGTTTACATGTGGCAAGACGCTCCTCGGGGCGCATCTTGCTTGGGCCTCTCTCCTGGAGTTCCTCTGTCAGCCCCAGTGTTGACATGTGTCAAGACGCTCCTCGGGGTGCGTCTTGCTTGGGCCTCTCTCCTGGAGGCGCTCAGTCAGACCGAGTGCTGACATGTGGCAAGACGCTCCTCGGGGCGCGTCTTGCTTGGGCTTCTCTCCTGGAGGCCCTCAGTCAGACCCATTGTTGACATGTGGCAAGACACTCCTCGGGACGCGTCTTGCTTGGGCTTCTCTCCTGGAGGCCCTCAGTCAGACTCATTGTTGACATGTGGCAAGACACTCCTCGGGACGCGTCTTGCTTGGGCCTCTCTCCTGGAGGCGCTCAGTCAGACCGAGTGCTGACATAAGGCAAGACGCTCCTCGGGGCGCGTCTTGCTGGGGCCTCTCTCCTGGAGGCGCTCAGTCAGACCCAGTGCTTACATGTGGCAAGACGCTCCTCGGGGCGCGTCCTGCTGGGGCTTCTCTCCTGGAGGCGTTCAGTCAGACCGAGTGCTGACATGTGGCAAGACACTCCTCGGGACGCGTCTTGCTTGGGCTTCTCTCCTGGAGGCCCTCAGTCAGACTCATTGTTGACATGTGGCAAGACGCTCCTCGGGGCGCGTCTTGCTTGGGCCTCTCTCCTGGAGGCGCTCAGTCAGACCCAGTGGTGACATGTGGCAAGACGCTCCTCGGGGCGCGTCTTGCTTGGGCCTCTCTCCTGGAGAAGCTCACTCAGACCCAGTGTTGACACGTGACAAGACGCTCCTCGGGGTGCGTCTTGCTTGGGCTTCTCTCATGGAGGCCCTCAGTCAGACCCATTGTTGATATGTGGCAAGACGCTCCTCGGGGCGCGTCTTGCTTGGGCCTCTCTCCTGGAGGCGCTCAGTCAGACCGAGTGCTGACATGTGGCAAGACGCTCCTCGGGGCGCGTCTTGCTTGGGCTTCTCTCATGGAGGCCCTCAGTCAGACCCATTGTTGATATGTGGCAAGACGCTCCTCGGGGCGAGTCTTGCTTGGGCCTCTCTCCTGGAGGTGCTCAGTCAGACCCAGTGTTGACATGGTGCAAGACGCTCCTCAGGGCGCGTCTTGCTTGGGCTTCTCTCTTGGAGGCCCTCAGTCAGACCCATTGTTGACATGTGGCAAGACGCTCCTCGGGGCGCATCTTGCTTGGGCCTCTCTCCTGGAGGCCCTCTGTCAGCCCCAGTGTTGACATGTGTCAAGACGCTCCTCGGGGTGCGTCTTGCTTGGGCCTCTCTCCTGGAGTCGCTCAGTCAGACCGAGTGCTGACATGTGGCAAGACGATCCTCGGGGCGCGTCTTGCTTGGGCCTCTCTCCTGGAGTTCCTCTTTCAGCCCCAGTGTTGACATGTGTCAAGACGCTCCTCGGGGTGCGTCTTGCTTGGGCCTCTCTCCTGGAGGCGCTCAGTCAGACCGAGTGCTGACATGTGGCAAGACGCTCCTCGGGGCGCGTCTTGCTTGGGCTTCTCTCCTGGAGGCCCTCAGTCAGACCCATTGTTGACATGTGGCAAGACACTCCTCGGGACGCGTCTTGCTTGGGCTTCTCTCCTGGAGGCCCTCAGTCAGACTCATTGTTGACATGTGGCAAGACACTCCTCGGGACGCGTCTTGCTTGGGCCTCTCTCCTGGAGGTGCTCAGTCAGACCGAGTGCTGACATAAGGCAAGACGCTCCTCGGGGCGCGTCTTGCTGGGGCCTCTCTCCTGGAGGCGCTCAGTCAGACCCAGTGCTTACATGTGGCAAGACGCTCCTCGGGGCGCGTCTTGCTGGGGCTTCTCTCCTGGAGGCCCTCAGTCAGACTCATTGTTGACATGTGGCAAGACGCTCCTCGGGGCGCGTCTTGCTTGGGCCTCTCTCCTGGAGGCGCTCAGTCAGACCCAGTGGTGACATGTGGCAAGACGCTCCTCGGGGCGCGTCTTGCTTGGGCCTCTCTCCTGGAGACGCTCAGTCAGACCCAGTGTTGACACGTGACAAGACGCTCCTCGGGGTGCGTCTTGCTTGGGCTTCTCTCATGGAGGCCCTCAGTCAGACCCATTGTTGATATGTGGCAAGACGCTCCTCGGGGCGCGTCTTGCTTGGGCCTCTCTCCTGGAGGCGCTCAGTCAGACCGAGTGCTGACATGTGGCAAGACGCTCCTCGGGGCGCGTCTTGCTTGGGCTTCTCTGATGGAGGCCCTCAGTCAGACCCATTTTTGATATGTGGCAAGACGCTCCTCGGGGCGAGTCTTGCTTGGGCCTCTCTCCTGGAGGTGCTCAGTCAGACCCAGTGTTGACATGGTGCAAGACGCTCCTCAGGGCGCGTCTTGCTTGGGCTTCTCTCTTGGAGGCCCTCAGTCAGACCCATTGTTGACATGTGGCAAGACGCTCCTCGGGGCGCATCTTGCTTGGGCCTCTCTCCTGGAGGCCCTCTGTCAGCCCCAGTGTTGACATGTGTCAAGACGCTCCTCGGGGTGCATCTTGCTTGGGCCTCTCTCCTGGAGTCGCTCAGTCAGACCGAGTGCTGACATGTGGCAAGACGATCCTCGGGGCGCGTCTTGCTTGGGCCTCTCTCCTGGAGTTCCTCTGTCAGCCCCAGTGTTGACATGTGTCAAGACGCTCCTCGGGGTGCGTCTTGCTTGGGCCTCTCTCCTGGAGGCGCTCAGTCAGACCGAGTGCTGACATGTGGCAAGACGCTCCTCGGGGCGCTTCTTGCTTGGGCTTCTCTCCTGGAGGCCCTCAGTCAGACCCATTGTTGACATGTGGCAAGACACTCCTCGGGACGCGTCTTGCTTGGGCTTCTCTCCTGGAGGCCCTCAGTCAGACTCATTGTTGACATGTGGCAAGACACTCCTCGGGACGCGTCTTGCTTGGGCCTCTCTCCTGGAGGCGCTCAGTCAGACCGAGTGCTGACATAAGGCAAGACGCTCCTCGGGGCGCGTCTTGCTGGGGCCTCTCTCCTGGAGGCGCTCAGTCAGACCCAGTGCTTACATGTGGCAAGACGCTCCTCGGGGCGCGTCTTGCTGGGGCTTCTCTCCTGGAGGCGTTCAGTCAGACCGAGTGCTGACATGTGGCAAGACACTCCTCGGGACGCGTCTTTCTTGGGCTTCTCTCCTGGAGGCCCTCAGTCAGACTCATTGTTGACATGTGGCAAGACGCTCCTCGGGGCGCGTCTTGCTTGGGCCTCTCTCCTGGAGGCGCTCAGTCAGACCCAGTGGTGACATGTGGCAAGACGCTCCTCGGGGCGCGTCTTGCTTGGGCTTCTCTCCTGGAGGCCCTCAGTCAGACCCATTGTTGACATGTGGCAAGACACTCCTCGGGACGCGTCTTGCTTGGGCCTCTCTCCTGGAGGTGCTCAGTCAGACCGAGTGCTGACATAAGGCAAGACGCTCCTCGGGGCGCGTCTTGCTGGGGCCTCTCTCCTGGAGGCGCTCAGTCAGACCCAGTGCTTACATCTGGCAAGACGCTCCTCGGGGCGCGTCTTGCTGGGGCTTCTCTCCTGGAGGCCCTCAGTCAGACTCATTGTTGACATGTGGCAAGACGCTCCTCGGGGCGCGTCTTGCTTGGGCCTCTCTCCTGGAGGCGCTCAGTCAGACCCAGTGGTGACATGTGGCAAGACGCTCCTCGGGGCGCGTCTTGCTTGGGCCTCTCTCCTGGAGACGCTCAGTCAGACCCAGTGTTGACACGTGACAAGACGCTCCTCGGGGTGCGTCTTGCTTGGGCTTCTCTCATGGAGGCCCTCAGTCAGACCCATTGTTGATATGTGGCAAGACGCTCCTCGGGACGCGTCTTGCTTGGGCCTCTCTCCTGGAGGCGCTCAGTCAGACCGAGTGCTGACATGTGGCAAGACGCTCCTCGGGGCGCGTCTTGCTTGGGCTTCTCTCATGGAGGCCCTCAGTCAGACCCATTTTTGATATGTGGCAAGACGCTCCTCGGGGCGAGTCTTGCTTGGGCCTCTCTCCTGGAGGCGCTCAGTCAGACCGAGTGCTGACATGTGGCAAGACGCTCCTCGGGGCGCGTCTTGCTTGGGCTTCTCTCCTGGAGGCCCTCAGTCAGACCCATTGTTGACATGTGGCAAGACACTCCTCGGGACGCGTCTTGCTTGGGCTTCTCTCCTGGAGGCCCTCAGTCAGACTCATTGTTGACATGTGGCAAGACACTCCTCGGGACGCGTCTTGCTTGGGCCTCTCTCCTGGAGGCGCTCAGTCAGACCGAGTGCTGACATAAGGCAAGACGCTCCTCGGGGCGCGTCTTGCTGGGGCCTCTCTCCTGGAGGCGCTCAGTCAGACCCAGTGCTTACATGTGGCAAGACGCTCCTCGGGGCGCGTCTTGCTGGGGCTTCTCTCCTGGAGGCGTTCAGTCAGACCGAGTGCTGACATGTGGCAAGACACTCCTCGGGACGCGTCTTTCTTGGGCTTCTCTCCTGGAGGCCCTCAGTCAGACTCATTGTTGACATGTGGCAAGACGCTCCTCGGGGCGCGTCTTGCTTGGGCCTCTCTCCTGGAGGCGCTCAGTCAGACCCAGTGGTGACATGTGGCAAGACGCTCCTCGGGGCGCGTCTTGCTTGGGCCTCTCTCCTGGAGGCGCTCAGTCAGACCCAGTGGTGACATGTGGCAAGACGCTCCTCGGGGCGCGTCTTGCTTGGGCCTCTCTCCTGGAGACGCTCAGTCAGACCCAGTGTTGACACGTGACAAGACGCTCCTCGGGGCGCGTCTTGCTTGGGCTTCTCTCATGGAGGCCCTCAGTCAGACCCATTGTTGATATGTGGCAAGACGCTCCTCGGGGCGCGTCTTGCTTGGGCCTCTCTCCTGGAGGCGCTCAGTCAGACCGAGTGCTGACATGTGGCAAGACGCTCCTCGGGGCGCGTCTTGCTTGGGCTTCTCTCATGGAGGCCCTCAGTCAGACCCATTGTTGATATGTGGCAAGACGCTCCTCGGGGCGAGTCTTGCTTGGGCCTCTCTCCTGGAGGTGCTCGGTCAGACCCAGTGTTGACATGGTGCAAGACGCTCCTCGGGGCGCGTCTTGCTTGGGCTTCTCTCTTGGAGGCCCTCAGTCAGACCCATTGTTGACATGTAGCAAGACGCTCCTCGGGGCGCATCTTGCTTGGGCCTCTCTCCTGGAGGCCCTCTGTCAGCCCCAGTGTTGACATGTGTCAAGACGCTCCTCGGGGTGCGTCTTGCTTGGGCCTCTCTCCTGGAGTCGCTCAGTCAGACCGAGTGCTGACATGTGGCAAGATGCTCCTCGGGGAACGTCTTGCTTGGGCTTCTCTCATGGAGGCCCTCAGTCAGACCCATTGTTGATATGTGGCAAGACGCTCCTCGGGGCGAGTCTTGCTTGGGCCTCTCTCCTGGAGGTGCTCAGTCAGACCCAGTGTTGACATGGTGCAAGACGCTCCTCGGGGCGCGTCTTGCTTGGGCTTCTCTCTTGGAGGCCCTCAGTCAGACCCATTGATTACATGTGGCAAGACGCTCCTCGGGGCGCATCTTGCTTGGGCCTCTCTCCTGGAGGCCCTCTGTCAGCCCCAGTGTTGACATGTGTCAAGACGCTCCCCGGGGTGCGTCTTGCTTGGGCCTCTCTCCTGGAGTCGCTCAGTCAGACCGAGTGCTGACATGTGGCAAGACGCTCCTCGGGGCGCATCTTGCTTGGGCTTCTCTCCTGGAGGCCCTCAGTCAGACCCATTGTTGACATGTGGCAAGACGCTCCGCGGGGCGCGTCTTGCTTGGGCCTCTCTCCTGGAGGCGCTCAGTCAGACCGAGTGCTGACATAAGGCAAGACGCTCCTCGGGGCGCGTCTTGCTTGGGCTTCTCTCCTGGAGGCGTTCAGTCAGACCGAGTGCTGACATGTGGTAAGACGCTCCTCGGGGCGCGTCTTGCTGGGGCTTCTCTCCTGGAGGCGCTCAGTCAGACCCAGTGCTTACATGTGGCAAGACGCTCCTCGGGGCGCGTCTTGCTTGGGCCTCTCTCCTGGAGGCGCTCAGTCAGACTCAGTGCTGACATGTGGCACGACGCTCCTCGGGGCGCGACTTGCTTGGGCCTCTCTCCTGGAGAAGCTCAGTCAGACCCAGTGTTGACACGTGGCAAGACGCTCCTCGGGGCGCGTCTTACTTGGGCCTCTCTCCTGGAGGCGCTCAGTCAGACCCAGTGGTGACATGTGGCAAGACGCTCCTCGGGGCGCGTCTTGCTTGGGCTTCTCTCCTGGAGGCCCTCAGTCAGACCCATTGTTTACATGTGGCAAGACGCTCCTTTGGGCGCATCTTGCTTGGGCTTCTCTCCTGGAGGCCCTCAGTCAGACCCATTGTTGACATGTGGCAAGACGCTCCTCGGGGCGCGTCTTGCTTGGGCCTCTCTCCTGGAGGCGCTCAGTCAGACCGAGTGCTGACATAAGGCAAGACGCTCCTCGGGGCGCGTCTTGCTGGGGCCTCTCTCCTGGAGGCGCTCAGTCAGACCCAGTGCTTACATGTGGCAAGACGCTCCTCGGGGCGCGTCTTGCTGGGGCTTCTCTCCTGGAGGCGTTCAATCAGACCGAGTGCTGACATGTGGCAAGACGCTCCTCGGGACGCGTCTTGCTTGGGCTTCTCTCCTGGAGGCCCTCAGTCAGACTCATTGTTGACATGTGGCAAGACGCTCCTCGGGGCGCGTCTTGCTTGGGCCTCTCTCCTGGAGGCGCTCAGTCAGACCCAGTGGTGACATGTGGCAAGACGCTCCTCGGGGCGCGTCTTGCTTGGGCCTCTCTCCTGGAGGCGCTCAGTCAGACCCAGTGGTGTCATGTGACAAGACGCTCCTCGGGGCGCGTCTTGCTTGGGCTTCTCTCATGGAGGCCCTCAGTCAGATCCATTGTTGCTATGTGGCAAGACGCTCCTCGGGGCGCGTCTTGCTTGGGCCTCTCTCCTGGAGGAGCTCAGTCAGACCGAGTGCTGACATGTGGCAAGACGCTCCTCGGGGCGCGTCTTGCTGGGGCTTCTCTCCTAGAGGCGTTCAGTCAGACCGAGTGCTGACATGTGGCAAGACGCTCCTCGGGGCGCGTCTTGCTTGGGCTTCTCTCCTGGAGGCCCTCAGTCAGACTCATTGTTGACATGTGGCAAGATGCTCCTCGGGGCGCGTCTTGCTTGGGGCCTCTCTCCTGGAGGCGCACAGTCAGACAGAGTGCTGACATGTGGCCAGACGCTCCTCAGGGCGCGTCTTGCTGGGGCCTCTCTCCTGGAGGCGCTCTTTCAGACCGAGTGCTGACATGTGGCAAGACGCTCCTCGGGGTGCGTCTTGCTTGGGCTTCTCTCCTGGAGGCCCTCAGTCAGACCCATTGTTTACATGTGGCAAGACGCTCCTCGGGGCGCATCTTGCTTGGGCCTCTCTCCTGGAGGCCCTCTGTCAGCCCCAGTGTTGACATGTGTCAAGACGCTCCTCGGGGCGAGTCTTGCTTGGGCCTCTCTCCTGGAGGTGCTCAGTCAGACCCAGTGTTGACATGTTGCAAGACGCTCCTCGGGGCGCATCTTGCTTGGGCTTCTCTCTTGGAGGCCCTCAGTCAGACCCATTGTTGACATGTGGCAAGACGCTCCTCGGGGCGCGTCTTGCTTGGGCTTCTCTCCTGGAGGCCCTCAGTCAGACCCATTGTTGACATGTGGCAAGACGCTCCTCGGGGCGCGTCTTGCTTGGGCCTCTCTCCTGGAGGCGCTCAGTCAGACCGAGTGCTGACATAAGGCAAGACGCTCCTCGCTGCGCGTCTTGCTGGGGCCTCTCTCCTGGAGGCGCTCAGTCAGACCCAGTGCTTACATGTGGCAAGACGCTCCTCGGGGTGTGTCTTGCTGGGGCTTCTCTCCTGGAGGCGTTCAGTCAGACCGAGTGCTGACATGTGGCAAGACACTCCTCGGGACGCGTCTTTCTTGGGCTTCTCTCATGGAGGCCCTCAGTCAGACCCATTGTTGATATGTGGCAAGACGCTCCTCGGGGCGCGTCTTGCTTGGGCCTCTCTCCTGGAGGCGCTCAGTCAGACCGAGTGCTGACATGTGGCAAGACGCTCCTCGGGGCGCGTCTTGCTTGGGCTTCTCTCATGGAGGCCCTCAGTCAGACCCATTGTTGATATGTGGCAAGACGCTCCTCGGGGCGAGTCTTGCTTGGGCCTCTCTCCTGGAGGTGCTCAGTCAGACCCAGTGTTGACATGGTGCAAGACGCTCCTCGGGGCGCGTCTTGCTTGGGCTTCTCTCTTGGAGGCCCTCAGTCAGACCCATTGTTGACATGTAGCAAGACGCTCCTCGGGGCGCATCTTGCTTGGGCCTCTCTCCTGGAGGCCCTCTGTCAGCCCCAGTGTTGACATGTGTCAAGACGCTCCTCGGGGTGCGTCTTGCTTGGGCCTCTCTCCTGGAGTCGCTCAGTCAGACCGAGTGCTGACATGTGGCAAGATGCTCCTCGGGGAACGTCTTGCTTGGGCTTCTCTCATGGAGGCCCTCAGTCAGACCCATTGTTGATATGTGGCAAGACGCTCCTCGGGGCGAGTCTTGCTTGGGCCTCTCTCCTGGAGGTGCTCAGTCAGACCCAGTGTTGACATGGTGCAAGACGCTCCTCGGGGCGCGTCTTGCTTGGGCTTCTCTCTTGGAGGCCCTCAGTCAGACCCATTGTTTACATGTGGCAAGACGCTCCTCGGGGCGCATCTTGCTTGGGCCTCTCTCCTGGAGGCCCTCTGTCAGCCCCAGTGTTGACATGTGTCAAGACGCTCCCCGGGGTGCGTCTTGCTTGGGCCTCTCTCCTGGAGTCGCTCAGTCAGACCGAGTGCTGACATGTGGCAAGACGCTCCTCGGGGCGCGTCTTGCTTGGGCTTCTCTCCTGGAGGCCCTCAGTCAGACCCATTGTTGACATGTGGCAAGACGCTCCGCGGGGCGCGTCTTGCTTGGGCCTCTCTCCTGGAGGCGCTCAGTCAGACCGAGTGCTGACATAAGGCAAGACGCTCCTCGGGGCGCGTATTGCTTGGGCTTCTCTCCTGGAGGCGTTCAGTCAGACCGAGTGCTGACATGTGGTAAGACGCTCCTCGGGGCGCGTCTTGCTGGGGCTTCTCTCCTGGAGGCGCTCAGTCAGACCCAGTGCTTACATGTGGCAAGACGCTCCTCGGGGAGCGTCTCTCTTGGGCCTCTCTCCTGGAGGCGCTCAGTCAGACTCAGTGCTGACATGTGGCACGACGCTCCTCGGGGCGCGTCTTGCTTGGGCCTCTCTCCTGGAGACGCTCAGTCAGACCCAGTGTTGACACGTGGCAAGACGCTCCTCGGGGCGCGTCTTACTTGGGCCTCTCTCCTGGAGGCGCTCAGTCAGACCCAGTGGTGACATGTGGCAAGACGCTCCTCGGGGCGCGTCTTGCTTGGGCTTCTCTCCTGGAGGCCCTCAGTCAGACCCATTGTTTACATGTGGCAAGACGCTCCTTTGGGCGCATCTTGCTTGGGCTTCTCTCCTGGAGGCCCTCAGTCAGACCCATTGTTGACATGTGGCAAGACGCTCCTCGGGGCGCGTCTTGCTTGGGCCTCTCTCCTGGAGGCGCTCAGTCAGACCGAGTGCTGACATAAGGCAAGACGCTCCTCGGGGCGCGTCTTGCTGGGGCCTCTCTCCTGGAGGCGCTCAGTCAGACCCAGTGCTTACATGTGGCAAGACGCTCCTCGGGGCGCGTCTTGCTGGGGCTTCTCTCCTGGAGGCGTTCAGTCAGACCGAGTGCTGACATGTGGCAAGACGCTCCTCGGGACGCGTCTTGCTTGGGCTTCTCTCCTGGAGGCCCTCAGTCAGACTCATTGTTGACATGTGGCAAGACGCTCCTCGGGGCGCGTCTTGCTTGGGCCTCTCTCCTGGAGGCGCTCAGTCAGACCCAGTGGTGACATGTGGCAAGACGCTCCTCGGGGCGCGTCTTGCTTGGGCCTCTCTCCTGGAGGCGCTCAGTCAGACCCAGTGGTGACATGTGGCAAGACGCTCCTCGGGGCGCGTCTTGCTTGGGCCTCTCTCCTGGAGGCGCTCAGTCAGACCGAGTGCTGACATGTGGCAAGACGCTCCTCGGGACGCGTCTTGCTTGGGCTTCTCTCCTGGAGGCCCTCAGTCAGACTCATTGTTGACATGTGGCAAGACGCTCCTCGGGGCGCGTCTTGCTTGGGCCTCTCTCCTGGAGGCGCTCAGTCAGACCCAGTGGTGACATGTGACAAGACGCTCCTCGGTGCGCGTCTTGCTTGGGCTTCTCTCATGGAGGCCCTCAGTCAGATCCATTGTTGATATGTGGCAAGACGCTCCTCGGGGCGCGTCTTGCTTGGGCCTCTCTCCTGGAGGAGCTCAGTCAGACCGAGTGCTGACATGTGGCAAGACGCTCCTCGGGGCGCGTCTTGCTGGGGCTTCTCTCCTAGAGGCGTTCAGTCAGACCGAGTGCTGACATGTGGCAAGACGCTCCTCGGGGCGCGTCTTGCTTGGGCTTCTCTCCTGGAGGCCCTCAGTCAGACTCATTGTTGACATGTGGCAAGATGCTCCTCGGGGCGCGTCTTGCTTGGGGCCTCTCTCCTGGAGGCGCACAGTCAGACAGAGTGCTGACATGTGGCCAGACGCTCCTCGGGGCGCGTCTTGCTGGGGCCTCTCTCCTGGAGGCGCTCTTTCAGACCGAGTGCTGACATGTGGCAAGACGCTCCTCGGGGCGCGTCTTGCTTGGGCTTCTCTCCTGGAGGCCCTCAGTCAGACCCATTGTTTACATGTGGCAAGACGCTCCTCGGGGCGCATCTTGCTTGGGCCTCTCTCCTGGAGGCCCTCTGTCAGCCCCAGTGTTGACATGTGTCAAGACGCTCCTCGGGGCGAGTCTTGCTTGGGCCTCTCTCCTGGAGGTGCTCAGTCAGACCCAGTGTTGACATGTTGCAAGACGCTCCTCGGGGCGCATCTTGCTTGGGCTTCTCTCTTGGAGGCCCTCAGTCAGACCCATTGTTGACATGTGGCAAGACGCTCCTCGGGGCGCGTCTTGCTTGGGCTTCTCTCCTGGAGGCCCTCAGTCAGACCCATTGTTGACATGTGGCAAGACGCTCCTCGGGGCGCGTCTTGCTTGGGCCTCTCTCCTGGAGGCGCTCAGTCAGACCGAGTGCTGACATAAGGCAAGACGCTCCTCGGTGCGCGTCTTGCTGGGGCCTCTCTCCTGGAGGCGCTCAGTCAGACCCAGTGCTTACATGTGGCAAGACGCTCCTCGGGGTGTGTCTTGCTGGGGCTTCTCTCCTGGAGGCGTTCAGTCAGACCGAGTGCTGACATGTGGCAAGGAGCTCCTCGGGGCGCGTCTTGCTTGGGCTTCTCTCCTGGAGGCGTTCAGTCAGACCGAGTGCTGACATGTGGCAAGGAGCTCCTCGGGGCGCGTCTTGCTTGGGCTTCTCTCCTGGAGGCGTTCAGTCAGACCGAGTGCTGACATGTGGTAAGACGCTCCTCGGGGCGCGTCTTGCTGGGGCTTCTCTCCTGGAGGCGCTCAGTCAGACCCAGTGGTGACATGTGACAAGACGCTCCTCGGGGCGCGTCTTGCTTGGGCTTCTCTCATGGATGCCCTCAGTCAGATCCATTGTTGATATGTGGCAAGACGCTCCTCGGGGCGCGTCTTGCTTGAGCCTCTCTCCTGGAGGAGCTCAGTCAGACCGAGTGCTGACATGTGGCAAGACGCTCCTCGGGGCGCGTCTTGCTGGGGCTTCTCTCCTGGAGGCGTTCAGTCAGACCGAGTGCTGACATGTGGCAAGACGCTCCTCGGGGCGCGTCTTGCTTGGGCTTCTCTCCTGGAGGCCCTCAGTCAGACTCATTGTTGACATGTGGCAAGATGCTCCTCGGGGCGCGTCTTGCTTGGGGCCTCTCTCCTGGAGGGGCACAGTCAGACAGAGTGCTGACATGTGGCCAGACGCTCCTCGGGGCGCGTCTTGCTGGGGCCTCTCTCCTGGAGGCGCTCAGTCAGACCGAGTGCTGACATGTGGCAAGACGCTCCTCGGGGCGCGTCTTGCTTGGGCTTCTCTCCTGGAGGCCCTCAGTCAGACCCATTGTTTACATGTGGCAAGACGCTCCTCGGGGCGCATCTTGCTTGGGCCTCTCTCCTGGAGGCCCTCAGTCAGCCCCAGTGTTGACATGAGTCAAGACGCTCCTCGGGGCGAGTCTTGCTTGGGCCTCTCTCCTGGAGGTGCTCAGTCAGACCCAGTGTTGACATGGTGCAAGACGCTCCTCGGGGTGTGTCTTGCTGGGGCTTCTCTCCTGGAGGTGTTCAGTCAGACCGAGTGCTGACATGTGGCAAGGAGCTCCTCGGGGCACGTCTTGCTTGGGCTTCTCTCCTGGAGGCGTTCAGTCAGACCGAGTGCTGACATGTGGTAAGACGCTCCTCGGGGCGCGTCTTGCTGGGGCTTCTCTCCTGGAGGCGCTCAGTCAGACCCAGTGCTTACATGTGGCAAGACGCTCCTCGGGGCGCGTCTTGCTTGGGCCTCTCTCCTGGAGGCGCTCAGTCAGACCCAGTGGTGACATGTGGCAAGACGCTCCTCGGGGCGCGTCTTGCTTGGGCCTCTCTCCTGGAGACGCTCAGTCAGACCCAGTGTTGACACGTGGCAAGACGCTCCTCGGGGCGCGTCTTGCTTGGGGCCTCTCTCCTGGAGGCGCACAGTCAGACAGAGTGCTGACATGTGGCCAGACGCTCCTCGGGGCGCGTCTTGCTGGGGCTTCTCTCCTGGAGGCCCTCAATCTGACCCATTGTTGACATGTGGCAAGACGCTCCTCGGGGCGCATCTTGCTTGGGCCTCTCTCCTGGAGGCGCTCAGTCGGACCGGGTGCTGACATGTGGCAAGACGCTCCTCGGGGCGCGTGTTGCTTGGGCTTCTCTCCTGGAGGCCCTCAGTCAGACCCAGTGTTGACATGTGGCAAGACGCTCCTCGGGGCGCGTCTTGCTTGGGCCTCTCTCCTGGAGGCGCACAGTCAGACCGAGTAGTCACATGTGGCAAGACGCTCCTCGGGGCGCGTCTTGCTTGGGCTTCTCTCCTGGAGGCCCTCAGTCAGACCCATTGTTGACATGTGGCAAGACGCTCCTCGGGGCGCGTCTTGCTTGGGCCTCTCTCCTGGAGGCGCTCAGTCAGACCGAGTGCTGACATAAAGCAAGACGCTCCTCGGGGCGCGTCTTGCTGGGGCCTCTCTCCTGGAGGCGCTCAGTCAGACCCAGTGCTTACATGTGGCAAGACGCTCCTCGGGGCGCGTCTTGCTTGGGCCTCTCTCCTGGAGGCGCTCAGTCAGACCCAGTGGTGACATGTGGCAAGAATGCTCCTCGGGGCGCGTCTTGCTTGGGCCTCTCTCCTGGAGACGCTCAGTCAGACCCAGTGTTGACACGTGACAAGACGCTCCTCGGGGCGCGTCTTGCTTGGGCTTCTCTCATGGAGGCCCTCAGTCAGACCCATTGTTGATATGTGGCAAGACGCTCCTCGGGGCGCGTCTTGCTTGGGCCTCTCTCCTGGAGGCGCTCAGTCAGACCGAGTGCTGACATGTGGCAAGACGCTCCTCGGGGCGCGTCTTGCTTGGGCTTCTCTCCTGGAGGCCCTCAGTCAGACCCATTGTTGACATGTGGCAAGACGCTCCTCGGGGCGCATCTTGCTTGGGCCTCTCTCCTGGAGGCGCTCAGTCAGACCGAGTGCTGACATAAGGCAAGACGCTAATCGGGGCGCGTCTTGCTGGGCCTCTCTCCTGGAGGCGCTCAGTCAGACCCAGTGCTTACATTTGGCAAGACGCTCCTCGGGGCGTGTCTTGCTGGGGCTTCTCTCCTGGAGGCGTTCAGTCAAACCGAGTGCTGACATGTGGCAAGACGCTCCTCGGGGCGCGTCTTGCTTGGGCTTCTCTCCTGGAGGCGTTCAGTCAGACCGAGTGCTGACATGTGGTAAGACGCTCCTCGGGGCGCGTCTTGCTGGTGCTTCTCTCCTGGAGGCGCTCAGTCAGACCCAGTGCTTACATGTGGCAAGACGCTCCTCGGGGCGCGTCTTGCTTGGGCCTCTCTCCTGGAGGCGCTCAGTCAGACCCAGTGCTGACATGTGGCAAGACGCTCCTCGGGGCGCGTCTTGCTTGGGCTTCTCTCATGGAGGTCCTCAGTCAGACCCATTGTTGACATGTGGCAAGACGCTCCTCGGGCCGCGTCTTGCTGGGGCTTCTCTCCTGGAGGCGTTCAGTCAGACCGAGTGCTGACATGTGGCAAGACGCTCCTCGGGACGCGTCTTGCTTGGGCTTCTCTCCTGGAGGCCCTCAGTCAGACTCATTGTTGACATGTGGCAAGACGCTCCTCGGGGCGCGTCTTGCTTGGGCCTCTCTCCTGGAGGCGCTCAGTCAGACCCAGTGGTGACATGTGGCAAGACGCTCCTCGGGGCGCGTCTTGCTTGGGCCTCTCTCCTGGAGGCGCTCAGTCAGACCCAGTGGTGACATGTGACAAGACGCTCCTCGGGGCGCGTCTTGCTTGGGCTTCTCTCATGGAGGCCCTCAGTCAGATCCATTGTTGATATGTGGCAAGACGCTCCTCGGGGCGCGTCTTGCTTGGGCCTCTCTCCTGGAGGAGCTCAGTCAGACCGAGTGCTGACATGTGGCAAGACGCTCCTCGGGGCGCGTCTTGCTGGGGCTTCTCTCCTGGAGGCGTTCAGTCAGACCGAGTACTGACATGTGGCAAGACGCTCCTCGGGGCGCGTCTTGCTTGGGCTTCTCTCCTGGAGGCCCTCAGTCAGACTCATTGTTGACATGTGGCAAGATGCTCCTCGGGGCGCGTCTTGCTTGGGGCCTCTCTCCTGGAGGCGCACAGTCAGACAGAGTGCTGACTGGTGGCCAGACGCTCCTCGGGGCGCGTCTTGCTGGGGCCTCTCTCCTGGAGGCGCTCAGTCAGACCGAGTGCTGACATGTGGCAAGACGCTCCTCGGGGCGCGTCTTGCTTGGGCTTCTCTCCTGGAGGCCCTCAGTCAGACCCATTGTTTACATGTGGCAAGACGCTCCTCGGGGCGCATCTTGCTTGGGCCTCTCTCCTGGAGGCGCTCAGTCAGACCGAGTGCTGACATGTGGCAAGACGCTCCTCGGGGCGCGTCTTGCTTGGGCTTCTCTCTTGGAGGCCCTCAGTCAGACCCATTGTTGACATGTAGCAAGACGCTCCTCGGGGCGCATCTTGCTTGGGCCTCTCTCCTGGAGGCCCTCTGTCAGCCATAGTGTTGACATGTGTCAAGACGCTCCTCGGGGTGCGTCTTGCTTGGGCCTCTCTCCTGGAGTCGCTCAGTCAGACCGAGTGCTGACATGGGGCAAGATGCTCCTCGGGGCACGTCTTGCTTGGGCTTCACTCATGGAGGCCCTCAGTCAGACCCATTGTTGATATGTGGCAAGACGCTCCTCGGGGCGAGTCTTGCTTGGGCCTCTCTCCTGGAGGTGCTCAGTCAGACCCAGTGTTGACATGGTGCAAGACGCTCCTCGGGGCGCGTCTTGCTTGGGCTTCTCTCTTGGAGGCCCTCAGTCAGACCCATTGTTTACATGTGGCAAGACGCTCCTCGGGGCGCATCTTGCTTGGGCCTCTCTCCTGGAGGCCCTCTGTCAGCCCCAGTGTTGACATGTGTCAAGACGCTCCCCGGGGTGCGTCTTGCTTGGGCCTCTCTCCTGGAGTCGCTCAGTCAGACCGAGTGCTGACATGTGGCAAGACGCTCCTCGGGGCGCGTCTTGCTTGGGCTTCTCTCCTGGAGGCCCTCAGTCAGACCCATTGTTGACATGTGGCAAGACGCTCCGCGGGGCGCGTCTTGCTTGGGCTTCTCTCCTGGAGGCGTTCAGTCAGACCGAGTGCTGACATGTGGTAAGACGCTCCTCGGGGCGCGTCTTGCTGGGGCTTCTCTCCTGGAGGCGCTCAGTCAGACCCAGTGCTTACATGTGGCAAGACGCTCCTCGGGGCGCGTCTTGCTTGGGCTTTTCTCCTGGAGGCGCTCGGTCAGACTCAGTGCTGACATGTGGCACGACGCTCCTTGGGGCGCGTCTTGCTTGGGCCTCTCTCCTGGAGACGCTCAGTCAGACCCAGTGTTGACACGTGGCAAGACGCTCCTCGGGGCGCGTCTTACTTGGGCCTCTCTCCTGGAGGCGCTCAGTCAGACCCAGTGGTGACATGTGGCAAGACGCTCCTCGGGGCGCGTCTTGCTTGGGCTTCTCTCCTGGAGGCCCTCAGTCAGACCCATTGTTTACATGTGGCAAGACGCTCCTTTGGGCGCATCTTGCTTGGGCTTCTCTCCTGGAGGCCCTCAGTCAGACCCATTGTTGACATGTGGCAAGACGCTCCTCGGGGCGCGTCTTGCTTGGGCCTCTCTCCTGGAGGCGCTCAGTCAGACCGAGTGCTGACATAAGGCAAGACGCTCCTCGGGGCGCGTCTTGCTGGGGCCTCTCTCCTGGAGGCGCTCAGTCAGACCCAGTGCTTACATGTGGCAAGACGCTCCTCGGGACGCGTCTTGCTTGGGCTTCTCTCCTGGAGGCCCTCAGTCAGACTCATTGTTGACATGTGGCAAGACGCTCCTCGGGGCGCGTCTTGCTTGGGCCTCTCTCCTGGAGGCGCTCAGTCAGACCCAGTGGTGACATGTGGCAAGACGCTCCTCGGGGCGCGTCTTGCTTGGGCCTCTCTCCTGGAGGCGCTCAGTCAGACCCAGTGGTGACATGTGACAAGACGCTCCTCGGGGTGCGTCTTGCTTGGGCTTCTCTCATGGAGGCCCTCAGTCAGATCCATTGTTGATATGTGGCAAGACGCTCCTCGGGGCGCGTCTTGCTTGGGCCTCTCTCCTGGAGGAGCTCAGTCAGACCGAGTGCTGACATGTGGCAAGACGCTCCTCGGGGCGCGTCTTGCTGGGGCTTCTCTCCTAGAGGCGTTCAGTCAGACCGAGTGCTGACATGTGGCAAGACGCTCCTCGGGGCGCGTCTTGCTTGGGCTTCTCTCCTGGAGGCCCTCAGTCAGACTCATTGTTGACATGTGGCAAGATGCTCCTCGGGGCGCGTCTTGCTTGGGGCCTCTCTCCTGGAGGCGCACAGTCAGACAGAGTGCTGACATGTGGCCAGACGCTCCTCGGGGCGCGTCTTGCTGGGGCCTCTCTCCTGGAGGCGCTCTTTCAGACCGAGTGCTGACATGTGGCAAGACGCTCCTCGGGGCGCGTCTTGCTTGGGCTTCTCTCCTGGAGGCCCTCAGTCAGACCCATTGTTTACATGTGGCAAGACGCTCCTCGGGGCGCATCTTGCTTGGGCCTCTCTCCTGGAGGCCCTCTGTCAGCCCCAGTGTTGACATGTGTCAAGACGCTCCTCGGGGCGAGTCTTGCTTGGGCCTCTCTCCTGGAGGTGCTCAGTCAGACCCAGTGCTGACATGTGGCAAGACGCTCCTCGGGGCGCGTCTTGCTTGGGCTTCTCTCCTGGAGGCCCTCAGTCAGACCCATTGTTGACATGTGGCAAGACGCTCCTCGGGGCGCGTCTTGCTTGGGCCTCTCTCCTGGAGGCGCTCAGTCAGACCGAGTGCTGACATAAGGCAAGACGCTCCTCGGTGCGCGTCTTGCTGGGGCCTCTCTCCTGGAGGCGCTCAGTCAGACCCAGTGCTTACATGTGGCAAGACGCTCCTCGGGGTGTGTCTTGCTGGGGCTTCTCTCCTGGAGGCGTTCAGTCAGACCGAGTGCTGACATGTGGCAAGGAGCTCCTCGGGGCGCGTCTTGCTTGGGCTTCTCTCCTGGAGGCGTTCAGTCAGACCGAGTGCTGACATGTGGTAAGACGCTCCTCGGGGCGCGTCTTGCTGGGGCTTCTCTCCTGGAGGCGCTCAGTCAGACCCAGTGGTGACATGTGACAAGACGCTCCTCGGGGCGCGTCTTGCTTGGGCTTCTCTCATGGAGGCCCTCAGTCAGATCCATTGTTGATATGTGGCAAGACGCTCCTCGGGGCGCGTCTTGCTTGGGCCTCTCTCCTGGAGACGCTCAGTCAGACCCAGTGTTGACACGTGGCAAGACGCTCCTCGGGGCGCGTCTTGCTTGGGGCCTCTCTCCTGGAGGCGCACAGTCAGACAGAGTGCTGACATGTGGCCAGACGCTCCTCGGGGCGCGTCTTGCTGGGGCTTCTCTCCTGGAGGCCCTCAATCTGACCCATTGTTGACATGTGGCAAGACGCTCCTCGGGGCGCATCTTGCTTGGGCCTCTCTCCTGGAGGCGCTCAGTCGGACCGGGTGCTGACATGTGGCAAGACGCTCCTCGGGGCGCGTGTTGCTTGGGCTTCTATCCTGGAGGCCCTCAGTCAGACCCAGTGTTGACATGTGGCAAGACGCTCCTCGGGGCGCGTCTTGCTTGGGCCTCTCTCCTGGAGGCGCACAGTCAGACCGAGTAGTCACATGTGGCAAGACGCTCCTCAGGGCGCGTCTTGCTTGGGCTTCTCTCCTGGAGGCCCTCAGTCAGACCCATTGTTGACATGTGGCAAGACGCTCCTCGGGGCGCGTCTTGCTTGGGCCTCTCTCCTGGAGGCGCTCAGTCAGACCGAGTGCTGACATAAAGCAAGACGCTCCTCGGGGCGCGTCTTGCTGGGGCCTCTCTCCTGGAGGCGCTCAGTCAGACCCAGTGCTTACAAGTGGCAAGACGCTCCTCGGGGCGCGTCTTGCTTGGACCTCTCTCCTGGAGGCGCTCAGTCAGACCCAGTGGTGACATGTGGCAAGAATGCTCCTCGGGGCGCGTCTTGCTTGGGCCTCTCTCCTGGAGACGCTCAGTCAGACCCAGTGTTGACACGTGACAAGACGCTCCTCGGGGCGCGTCTTGCTTGGGCTTCTCTCATGGAGGCCCTCAGTCAGACCCATTGTTGATATGTGGCAAGACGCTCCTCGGGGCGCGTCTTGCTTGGGCCTCTCTCCTGGAGGCGCTCAGTCAGACCGAGTGCCGACATGTGGCAAGACGCTCCTCGGGGCGCGTCTTGCTTGGGCTTCTCTCCTGGAGGCCCTCAGTCAGACCCATTGTTGACATGTGGCAAGACGCTCCTCGGGGCGCATCTTGCTTGGGCCTCTCTCCTGGAGGCCCTCTGTCAGCCCCAGTGTTGACAAGTGTCAAGACGCTCCTCGGGGTGCGTCTTGCTTGGGCCTCTCTCCTGGAGTCGCTCAGTCAGACCGAGTGCTGACATGTGGCAAGACGCTCCTCGGGGCGCGTCTTGCTTGGACTTCTCTCCTGGAGGCCCTCAGTCAGACCCATTGTTGACATGTGGCAAGACGCTCCTCGGGGCGCGTCTTGCTTGGGCCTCTCTCCTGGAGGCGCTCAGTCAGACCGAGTGCTGACATAAGGCAAGACGCTAATCGGGGCGCGTCTTGCTGGGCCTCTCTCCTGGAGGCGCTCAGTCAGACCCAGTGCTTACATTTGGCAAGACGCTCCTCGGGGCGTGTCTTGCTGGGGCTTCTCTCCTGGAGGCGTTCAGTCAGACCGAGTGCTGACATGTGGCAAGACGCTCCTCGGGAGGCGTCTTGCTTGGGCTTCTCTCCTGGAGGCGTTCAGTAAGACCGAGTGCTGACATGTGGTAAGACGCTCCTCGGGGCGCGTCTTGCTGGTGCTTCTCTCCTGGAGGCGCTCAGTCAGACCCAGTGCTTACATGTGGCAAGACGCTCCTCGGGGCGCGTCTTGCTTGGGCCTCTCTCCTGGAGGCGCTCAGTCAGACCCAGTGCTGACATGTGGCAAGACGCTCCTCGGGGCGCGTCTTGCTTGGGCTTCTCTCATGGAGGTCCTCAGTCAGACCCATTGTTGACATGTGGCAAGACGCTCCTCGGGCCGCGTCTTGCTGGGGCTTCTCTCCTGGAGGCGTTCAGTCAGACCGAGTGCTGACATGTGGCAAGACGCTCCTCGGGACGCG
This sequence comes from Nothobranchius furzeri, assembly GCF_043380555.1. NCBI lineage: Eukaryota > Metazoa > Chordata > Actinopteri > Cyprinodontiformes > Nothobranchiidae > Nothobranchius > Nothobranchius furzeri. The sequence goes on from NC_091753.1 coordinate 42,334, forward strand.
TCTCGCTTGGGCTTCTCTCCTGGAGGCCCTCAGTCAGACTCATTGTTGACATGTGGCAAGACGCTCCTCGGGGCGCGTCTTGCTTGGGCCTCTCTCCTGGAGGCGCTCAGTCAGACCCAGTGGTGACATGTGGCAAGACGCTCCTCGGGGCGCGTCTTGCTTGGGCCTCTCTCCTGGAGGCGCTCAGTCAGACCCAGTGGTGACATGTGACAAGACGCTCCTCGGGGCGCGTCTTGCTTGGGCTTCTCTCATGGAGGCCCTCAGTCAGATCCATTGTTGATATGTGGCAAGACGCTCCTCGGGGCGCGTCTTGCTTGGGCCTCTCTCCTGGAGGAGCTCAGTCAGACCGAGTGCTGACATGTGGCAAGACGCTCCTCGGGGCGCGTCTTGCTGGATCTTCTCTCCTGGAGGCGTTCAGTCAGACCGAGTGCTGACATGTGGCAAGACGCTCCTCGGGGCGCGTCTTGCTTGGGCTTCTCTCCTGGAGGCCCTCAGTCAGACTCATTGTTGACATGTGGCAAGATGCTCCTCGGGGCGCATCTTGCTTGGGGCCTCTCTCCTGGAGGCGCACAGTCAGACAGAGTGCTGACTGGTGGCCAGACGCTCCTCGGGGCGCATCTTGCTTGGGCCTCTCTCCTGGAGGCCCTCTGTCAGCCCCAGTGTTGACATGTGTCAAGACGCTCCTCGGGGCGAGTCTTGCTTGGGCCTCTCTCCTGGAGGTGCTCAGTCAGACCCAGTGTTGACATGGTGCAAGACGCTCCTCGGGGCGCGTCTTGCTTGGGCTTCTCTCTTGGAGGCCCTCAGTCAGACCCATTGTTGACATGTGGCAAGACGCTCCTCGGGGTGCGTCTTGCTTGGGCTTCTCTCCTGGAGGCCGTCAGTAAGACCCATTGATGACATGTGGCAAGACGCTCCTCGGGGCGCGTCTTGCTTGGGCCTATCTCCTGGAGGCGCTCAGTCAGACCGAGTGCTGACATAAGGCAAGACGCTCCTCGGGGCGCGTCTTGCTGGGGCCTCTCTCCTGGAGGCGCTCAGTCAGACCCAGTGCTTACATGTGGCAAGACGCTCCTCGGGGTGTGTCTTGCTGGGGCTTCTCTCCTGGAGGCGTTCAGTCAGACCGAGTGCTGACATGTGGCAAGGAGCTCCTCGGGGCGCGTCTTGCTTGGGCTTCTCTCCTGGAGGCGTTCAGTCAGACCGAGTGCTGACATGTGGTAAGACGCTCCTCGGGGCGCGTCTTGCTGGGGCTTCTCTCCTGGAGGCGCTCAGTCAGACCCAGTGCTTACATGTGGCAAGACGCTCCTTGGGGCGCGTCTTGCTTGGGCCTCTCTCCTGGAGGTGCTCAGTCAGACCCAGTGGTGACATGTGGCAAGACGCTCCTCGGGGCGCGTCTTGCTTGGGCCTCTCTCCTGGAGACGCTCAGTCAGACCCAGTGTTGACACGTGGCAAGACGCTCCTCGGGGCGCGTCTTGCTTGGGGCCTCTCTCCTGGAGGCGCACAGTCAGACAGAGTGCTGACATGTGGCCAGACGCTCCTCGGGGCGCGTCTTGCTGGGGCTTCTCTCCTGGAGGCGCTCAGTCAGACCCAGTGTTGACATGTGACAAGACGCTCCTCGGGGCGCGTCTTGCTGGGGCTTCTCTCCTGGAGGCATTCAGTCAGACCGAGTGCTGACATGTGGCAAGACGCTCCTCGGGGCGCGTCTTGCTTGGGCTTCTCTCCTGGAGGCCCTCAGTCAGACTCATTGTTGACATGTGGCAAGACGCTCCTCGGGGCGCGTCTTGCTTGGGCCTCTCTCCTGGAGGTGCACAGACAGACAGAGTGCTGACATGTGGCAAGACGCTCCTCGGGGCGCGTCTTGCTTGGGCTTCTCTCCTGGAGGCCCTAAATTCAGACCCATTGTTGACATGTGGCAAGACGCTCCTCGGGGTGCGTCTTGCTTGGGCCTCTCTCCTGGAGGCGCTCAGTCAGACCGAATGCTGACATGCAGCAAGACGCTCCTCAGGGTGCGTCTTGCTTGGGCTTCTCTCCTGGAGGCCCTCAGTCAGACCCATTGTTGACATGTGGCAAGACGCTCCTCGGGGCGCATCTTGCTTGGGCCTCTCTCCTGGAGGCCCTCTGTCAGACCCATTGTTGACATGTGGCAAGACGCTCCTCGGGGCGCGTATTGCTTGGGCCTCTCTCCTGGAGGCCCTCTGTCAGACCCATTGTTGACATGTGGCAAGACGCTCCTCGGGGCGCGTCTTGCTTTGGCCTCTCTCCTGGAGGCGCTCAGTCAGAGCCAGTGGTGACATGTGGCAACACGCTCCTCGGGGCGCGTATTGCTTGGGCCTCTCTCCTGGAGGCCCTCTGTCAGACCCATTGTTGACATGTGGCAAGACGCTCCTCGGGGCGCGTCTTGCTTGGGCCTCTCTCCTGAAGGCGCTCAGTCAGACTGAGTAGTGACATGTGGCATGACGCTCCTCGGGGCGCGTCTTGCTTGGGCCTCTCTCCTGGAGGCGCTCAGTCAGACCCAGTGGTGACATGTGGCAAGACACTCCTCGGGAAGCGTCTTGCTTGGGCCTCTCTCCTGGAGGCCCTCTGTCAGCCCCATTGTTGATATGTGGCAAGACGCTCCTCGGGGCGCGTCTTGCTGGGGCTTCTCTCCTAGAGGTGTTCAGTCAGACCGAGTGCCGACATGTGGCAAGACGCTTCTCGGGACGCGTCTTGCTTGGGCTTCTCTCCTCGAGGCCCTCAGTCAGACTCATTGTTGACATGTGGCAAGACGCTCCTCGGGGCGCGTTTTGCTTGGGCCTCTCTCCTGGTGGCGCTCAGTCAGACCCAGTGGTGACATGTGGCAAGACGCTCCTCGGGGCGCATCTTGCTTTGGCCTCTCTCCTGGAGGCGCTCAGTCAGACCCAGTGGTGACATGTGACAAGACGCTCCTCGGGGCGCGTCTTGCTTGGGCTTCTCTCATGGAGGCCCTCAGTCAGACCCATTGTTGATATGTGGCAAGACGCTCCTCGGGGCGCGTCTTGCTTGGGCCTCTCTCCTGGAGGCGCTCAGTCAGACCGAGTGCTGACATGTGGCAAGACGCTCCTCGGGGCGCGTCTTGCTTGGGCTTCTCTCATGGAGGCCCTCAGTCAGACCCATTGTTGATATGTGGCAAGACGCTCCTCGGGGCGAGTCTTGCTTGGGCCTCTCTCCTGGAGGTGCTCAGTCAGACCCAGTGTTGACATGGTGCAAGACGCTCCTCGGGGCGCGTCTTGCTTGGGCTTCTCTCTTGGAGGCCCTCAGTCAGACCCATTGTTGACATGTGGCAAGACGCTCCCCGGGGCGCGTCTTGCTTGGGCTTCTCTCCTGGAGTCGCTCAGTCAGACCGAGTGCTGACATGTTGCAAGACGCTCCTCGGGGCGCGTCTTGCTTGGGCTTCTCTCCTGGAGGCCCTCAGTCAGACCCATTGTTGACATCTGGCAAGACGCTCCTCGGGGCGCGTCTTGCTTGGGCCTCTCTCCTGGAGGCGCTCAGTCAGACCGAGTGCTGACATAAGGCAAGACCCTCCTCGGGGCGCGTCTTGCTGGGGCCTCTCTCCTGGAGGCGCTCAGTCAGACCCAGTGGTGACATGTGGCAAGACGCTCCTCGGGGCGCGTCTTGCTTGGGCCTCTCTCCTGGAGACGCTCAGTCAGACCCAGTGTTGACACGTGGCAAGACGCTCCTCGGGGCGCGTCTTGCTTGGGGCCTCTCTCCTGGAGGCGCACAGTCAGACAGAGTGCTGACATGTGGCCAGACGCTCCTCGGGGCGCGTCTTGCTGGGGCTTCTCTCCTGGAGGCGCTCAGTCAGACCCAGTGTTGACATGTGACAAGACGCTCCTCGGGGCGCGTCTTGCTGGGGCTTTTCTCCTGGAGGCGTTCAGTCAGACCGAGTGCTGACATGTGGCAAGACGCTCCTCGGGGCGCGTCTTGCTTGGGCTTCTCTCCTGGAGGCCCTCAGTCAGACTCATTGTTGACATGTGGCAAGACGCTCCTCGGGGCGCGTCTTGCTTGGGCCTCTCTCCTGGAGGTGCACAGACAGACAGAGTGCTGACATGTGGCATGACGCTCCTCGGGGCGCGTCTTGCTTTGGCCTCTCTCCTGGAGGCGCTCAGTCAGACCCAGTGGTGACATGTGGCAAGACACTCCTCGGGAAGCGTCTTGCTTGGGCCTCTCTCCTGGAGGCCCTCTGTCAGCCCCATTGTTGATATGTGGCAAGACGCTCCTCGGGGCGCGTCTTGCTTGGGCCTCTCTCCTGGAGGCGCTCAGTCAGACCCAGTGGTGACATGTGACAAGACACTCCTCGGGGCGCGTCTTGCTTGGGCTTCTCTCATGGAGGCCCTCAGTCAGACCCATTGTTGATATGTGGCAAGACGCTCCTCGGGGCGCGTCTTGCTTGGGCCTCTCTCCTGGAGGCGCTCAGTCAGACCGAGTGCTGACATGTGGCAAGACGCTCCTCGGGGCCCGTCTTGCTTGGGCTTCTCTCATGGAGGCCCTCAGTCAGACCCATTGTTGATATGTGGCAAGACGCTCCTCGGGGCGAGTCTTGCTTGGGCTTCTCTCTTGGAGGCCCTCAGTCAGACCCATTGTTTACATGTGGCAAGACGCTCCTCGGGGCGCATCTTGCTTGGGCCTCTCTCCTGGAGGCCCTCAGTCAGACCCATTGTTGACATCTGGCAAGACGCTCCCTGGGGCGCGTCTTGCTTGGGCCTCTCTCCTGGAGGCGCTCAGTCAGACCGAGTGCTGACATAAGGCAAGACGCTCCTCGGGGCGCGTCTTGCTGGGGCCTCTCTCCTGGAGGCGCTCAGTCAGACCCAGTGGTGACATGTGGCAAGACGCTCCTCGGGGCGCGTCTTGCTTGGGCCTCTCTCCTGGAGACGCTAAGTCAGACCCAGTGTTGACACGTGGCAAGACGCTCCTCGGGGCGCGTCTTGCTTGGGGCCTCTCTCCTGGAGGCGCACAGTCAGACCCAGTGTTGACATGTGACAAGACGCTCCTCGGGGCGCGTCTTGCTTGGGCTTCTCTCATGGAGGCCCTCAGTCAGACCCATTGTTGATATGTGGCAAGACGCTCCTCGGGGCGCGTCTTGCTTGGGCCTCTCTCCTGGAGGCGCTCAGTCAGACCGAGTGCTGACATGTGGCAAGACGCTCCTCGGGGCCCGTCTTGCTTGGGCTTCTCTCATGGAGGCCCTCAGTCAGACCCATTGTTGATATGTGGCAAGACGCTCCTCGGGGCGAGTCTTGCTTGGGCTTCTCTCTTGGAGGCCCTCAGTCAGACCCATTGTTTACATGTGGCAAGACGCTCCTCGGGGCGCATCTTGCTTGGGCCTCTCTCCTGGAGGCCCTCAGTCAGACCCATTGTTGACATCTGGCAAGACGCTCCCTGGGGCGCGTCTTGCTTGGGCCTCTCTCCTGGAGGCGCTCAGTCAGACCGAGTGCTGACATAAGGCAAGACGCTCCTCGGGGCGCGTCTTGCTGGGGCCTCTCTCCTGGAGGCGCTCAGTCAGACCCAGTGGTGACATGTGGCAAGACGCTCCTCGGGGCGCGTCTTGCTTGGGCCTCTCTCCTGGAGACGCTAAGTCAGACCCAGTGTTGACATGTGACAAGACGCTCCTCGGGGCGCGTCTTGCTGGGGCTTTTCTCCTGGAGGCGTTCAGTCAGACCGAGTGCTGACATGTGGCAAGACGCTCCTCGGGGCGCGTCTTGCTTGGGCTTCTCTCCTGGAGGCCCTCAGTCAGACTCATTGTTGACATGTGGCAAGACGCTCCTCGGGGCGCGTCTTGCTTGGGCCTCTCTCCTGGAGGTGCACAGACAGACAGAGTGCTGACATGTGGCAAGACACTCCTCGGGGCGCGTCTTGCTTGGGCTTCTCTCCTGGAGGCCCTAAATTCAGACACATTGTTGACATGTGGCAAGACGCTCCTCGGGGCGCGTCTTGCTTGGGCCTCTCTACTGGAGGCGCTCAGTCAGACCGAGTGCTGACATGCAGCAAGACGCTCCTCAGGGCGCGTCTTGCTTGGGCTTCTCTCCTGGAGGCCCTCAGTCAGACCCATTGTTGACATGTGGCAAGACGCTCCTCGGGGGGCATCTTGCTTGGGCCTCTCTCCTGGAGGCGCTCAGTCAGACCGAGTGCTGACATGTGGCAAGACACTCCTCGGGGCGCGTCTTGCTTGGGCTTCTCTCCTGGAGGCCCTCAGTCAGACTGATTGTTGACATGTGGCAAGACGCTCCTCGGGGCGCGTCTTGCTTGGGCCTCTCTCCTGGAGGCCCTCTGTCAGACCCAGTGTTGACATGTGGCAAGACGCTCCTCGGGGCGCGTCTTGCTTGGGCCTCTCTCCTGGAGGCGCTCAGTCAGACCGAGTGCTGACATGTGGCAAGACGCTCCTCGGGGCGCGTCTTGCTTGGGCTTCTCTCCTGGAGGCCCTCAGTCAGACCCATTGTTTACATGTGGCAAGACGCTCCTCGGGGCGCATCTTGCTTGGGCCTCTCTCCTGGAGGCGCTCAGTCAGACCGAGTGCTGACATGTGGCAAGATGCTCCTCGGGGCGCGTCTTGCTGGACCTTCTCTCCTGGAGGAGCTCAGTCAGACCCAGTGTTGACATGTGACAAGACGCGCCCCGAGGAGCGTCTTGCTTGGGCCTCTCTCCTGGAGGCACTCTGTCAGACCCATTGTTGACATGTGGCAAGACGCTCCTCGAGGCGCGTCTTGCTTGGGCCTCTCTCCTAGAGGCGTTCAGTCAGACCGAGTGCTGACATAAGGCAAGATGCTCCTCGGGGCGAGTCTTGCTGTGGCCTCTCTCCTGGAGGCGCTCAATCAGACCCAGTGGTGACATGTGGCAAGACGCTCCTCGGGGCGCGTCTTGCTTGGGCTTCTCTCCTGGAGGCCCTCAGTCAGACCCATTGTTGACATGTGGCAAGACGCTCCTCGGGGCGCGTCTTGCTTGGGCCTCTCTCCTGGAGGCGCTCAGTCAGACCCAGTGGTGACATGTGGCAAGACGCTCTTCGGGGCGCGTCTTGCTTGAGCCTCTCTCCTGGAGATGCTCAGTCAGACCGAGTGCCGACATGTGGCAAGACGCTTCTCGGGACGCGTCTTGCTTGGGCTTCTCTCCTCGAGGCCCTCAGTCAGACTCATTGTTGACATGTGGCAAGACGCTCCTCGGGGCGCGTTTTGCTTGGGCCTCTCTCCTGGTGGCGCTCAGTCAGACCCAGTGGTGACATGTGGCAAGACGCTCCTCGGGGCGCATCTTGCTTTGGCCTCTCTCCTGGAGGCGCTCAGTCAGACCCAGTGGTGACATGTGACAAGACGCTCCTCGGGGCGCGTCTTGCTTGGGCTTCTCTCATGGAGGCCCTCAGTCAGACCCATTGTTGATATGTGGCAAGACGCTCCTCGGGGCGCGTCTTGCTTGGGCTTCTCTCATGGAGGCCCTCAGTCAGACCCATTGTTGATATGTGGCAAGACGCTCCTCGGGGCGAGTCTTGCTTGGGCCTCTCTCCTGGAGGTGCTCAGTCAGACCCAGTGTTGACATGGTGCAAGACGCTCCTCGGGGCGCGTCTTGCTTGGGCTTCTCTCTTGGAGGCCCTCAGTCAGACCCATTGTTGACATGTGGCAAGACGCTCCCCGGGGCGCGTCTTGCTTGGGCTTCTCTCCTGGAGGCGCTCAGTCAGACCGAGTGCTGACATGTGGCAAGACGCTCCTCGGGGCGCGTCTTGCTTGGGCTTCTCTCCTGGAGGCCCTCAGTCAGACCCATTGTTGACATCTGGCAAGACGCTCCTCGGGGCGCGTCTTGCTTGGGCCTCTCTCCTGGAGGCGCTCAGTCAGACCCAGTGGTGACATGTGGCAAGACACTCCTCGGGAAGCGTCTTGCTTGGGCCTCTCTCCTGGAGGCGCTCAGTCAGACCCAGTGGTGACATGTGACAAGACGCTCCTCGGGGCGCGTCTTGCTTGGGCTTCTCTCATGGAGGCCCTCAGTCAGACCCATTGTTGATATGTGGCAAGACGCTCCTCGGGGCGCGTCTTGCTTGGGCCTCTCTCCTGGAGGCGCTCAGTCAGACCGAGTGCTGACATGTGGCAAGACGCTCCTCGGGGCGCGTCTTGCTTGGGCTTCTCTCATGGAGGCCCTCAGTCAGACCCATTGTTGATATGTGGCAAGACGCTCCTCGGGGCGAGTCTTGCTTGGGCTTCTCTCTTGGAGGCCCTCAGTCAGACCCATTGTTTACATGTGGCAAGACGCTCCTCGGGGCGCATCTTGCTTGGGCCTCTCTCCTGGAGGCCCTCAGTCAGACCCATTGTTGACATCTGGCAAGACGCTCCTCGGGGCGCGTCTTGCTTGGGCCTCTCTCCTGGAGGCGCTCAGTCAGACCGAGTGCTGACATAAGGCAAGACGCTCCTCGGGGCGCGTCTTGCTGGGGCCTCTCTCCTGGAGGCGCTCAGTCAGACCCAGTGGTGACATGTGGCAAGACGCTCCTCGGGGCGCGTCTTGCTTGGGCCTCTCTCCTGGAGACGCTCAGTCAGACCCAGTGTTGACACGTGGCAAGACGCTCCTCGGGGCGCGTCTTGCTTGGGGCCTCTCTCCTGGAGGCGCACAGTCAGACAGAGTGCTGACATGTGGCCAGACGCTCCTCGGGGCGCGTCTTGCTGGGGCTTCTCTCCTGGAGGCGCTCAGTCAGACCCAGTGTTGACATGTGACAAGACGCTCCTCGGGGCGCGTCTTGCTGGGGCTTTTCTCCTGGAGGCGTTCAGTCAGACCGAGTGCTGACATGTGGCAAGACGCTCCTCGGGGCGCGTCTTGCTTGGGCTTCTCTCCTGGAGGCCCTCAGTCAGACTCATTGTTGACATGTGGCAAGACGCTCCTCGGGGCGCGTCTTGCTTGGGCCTCTCTCCTGGAGGTGCACAGACAGACAGAGTGCTGACATGTGGCAAGACACTCCTCGGGGCGCGTCTTGCTTGGGCTTCTCTCCTGGAGGCCCTAAATTCAGACCCATTGTTGACATGTGGCAAGACGCTCCTCGGGGCGCGTCTTGCTTGGGCCTCTCTACTGGAGGCGCTCAGTCAGACCGAGTGCTGACATGCAGCAAGACGCTCCTCAGGGTGCGTCTTGCTTGGGCTTCTCTCCTGGAGGCCCTCAGTCAGACCCATTGTTGACATGTGGCAAGACGCTCCTCGGGGGGCATCTTGCTTCGGCCTCTCTCCTGGAGGCGCTCAGTCAGACCGAGTGCTGACATGTGGCAAGACACTCCTCGGGGCGCGTCTTGCTTGGGCTTCTCTCCTGGAGGCCCTCAGTCAGACTGATTGTTGACATGTGGCAAGACGCTCCTCGGGGCGCGTCTTGCTTGGGCCTCTCTCCTGGAGGCCCTCTGTCAGACCCAGTGTTGACATGTGGCAAGACGCTCCTCGGGGCGCGTCTTGCTTGGGCCTCTCTCCTGGAGGCGCTCAGTCAGACCGAGTGCTGACATGTGGCAAGACGCTCCTCGGGGCGCGTCTTGCTTGGGCTTCTCTCCTGGAGGCCCTCAGTCAGACCCATTGTTTACATGTGGCAAGACGCTCCTCGGGGCGCATCTTGCTTGGGCCTCTCTCCTGGAGGCGCTCAGTCAGACCGAGTGCTGACATGTGGCAAGATGCTCCTCGGGGCGCGTCTTGCTGGACCTTCTCTCCTGGAGGAGCTCAGTCAGACCCAGTGTTGACATGTGACAAGACGCGCCCCGAGGAGCGTCTTGCTTGGGCCTCTCTCCTGGAGGCACTCTGTCAGACCCATTGTTGACATGTGGCAAGACGCTCCTCGGGGCGCGTCTTGCTTGGGCCTCTCTCCTGGAGGCGTTCAGTCAGACCGAGTGCTGACATAAGGCAAGATGCTCCTCGGGGCGCGTCTTGCTGTGGCCTCTCTCCTGGAGGCGCTCAATCAGACCCAGTGGTGACACGTGGCAAGACGCTCCTCGGGGCGCGTCTTGCTTGGGCCTCTCTCCTGGAGGCGCTCAGTCAGAGCCAGTGGTGACATGTGGCAACACGCTCCTCGGGGCGCGTATTGCTTGGGCCTCTCTCCTGGAGGCCCTCTGTCAGACCCGTTGTTGACATGTGGCAAGACGCTCCTCGGGCGCGTATTGCTTGGGCCTCTCTCCTGGAGGCCCTCAATCAGACCCAGTGTTGACACGTGGTAAGACGCTCCTCGGGGCGCGTCTTGCTTGGGCCTCTCTCCTGGAGGCGCTCAGTCAGACTGAGTAGTGACATGTGGCATGACGCTCCTCGGGGCGCGTCTTGCTTGGTCCTCTCTCCTGGAGGCGCTCAGTCAGACCCAGTGGTGACATGTGGCAAGACACTCCTCGGGAAGCGTCTTGCTTGGGCCTCTCTCCTGGAGGCCCTCTGTCAGCCCCATTGTTGATATGTGGCAAGACGCTCCTCGGGGCGCGTCTTGCTGGGGCTTCTCTCCTAGAGGCGTTCAGTCAGACCGAGTGCCGACATGTGGCAAGACGCTTCTCGGGACGCGTCTTGCTTGGGCTTCTCTCCTCGAGGCCCTCAGTCAGACTCATTGTTGACATGTGGCAAGACGCTCCTCGGGGCGCGTTTTGCTTGGGCCTCTCTCCTGGTGGCGCTCAGTCAGACCCAGTGGTGACATGTGGCAAGACGCTCCTCGGGGCGCATCTTGCTTTGGCCTCTCTCCTGGAGGCGCTCAGTCAGACCCAGTGGTGACATGTGACAAGACGCTCCTCGGGGCGCGTCTTGCTTGGGCTTCTCTCTTGGAGGCCCTCAGTCAGACCCATTGTTGACATGTGGCAAGACGCTCCCCGGGGAGCGTCTTGCTTGGGCTTCTCTCCTGGAGGCGCTCAGTCAGACCGAGTGCTGACATGTGGCAAGACGCTCCTCGGGGCGCGTCTTGCTTGGGCTTCTCTCCTGGAGGCCCTCAGTCAGACCCATTGTTGACATGTGGCAAGACGCTCCTCGGGGCGCGTCTTGCTTGGGCCTCTCTCCTGGAGGCGCTCAGTCAGACCGAGTGCTGACATAAGGCAAGACGCTCCTCGGGGCGCGTCTTGCTGGGGCCTCTCTCCTGGAGGCGCTCAGTCAGAACCAGTGCTTACATGTGGCAAGACGCTCCTCGGGGCGCGTCTTGCTTGGGCCTCTCTCCTGGAGGCGCTCAGTCAGACCCAGTGGTGACATGTGGCAAGACGCTCCTCGGGGCGCGTCTTGCTTGGGCCTCTCTCCTGGAGACGCTCAGTCAGAACCAGTGTTGACACGTGACAAGACGCTCCTCGGGGCGCGTCTTGCTTGGGCTTCTCTTATGGAGGCCCTCAGTCAGACCCATTGTTGATATGTGGCAAGACGCTCCTCGGTGCGCGTCTTGCATGGGCCTCTCTCCTGGAGGCGCTCAGTCAGACCGAGTGCTGACATGTGGCAAGACGCTCCTCGGGGCGCGTCTTGCTTAGGCTTCTCTCTTGGAGGCCCTCAGTCAGACCCATTGTTGACATGTGGCAAGACGCTCCTCGGGGCGCGTCTTGCTTGGGCTTCTCTCCTGGAGGCCCTCAGTCAGACCCATTGTTGACATGTGGCAAGACGCTCCTCGGGGCGCGTCTTGCTTGGGCCTCTCTCCTGGAGGCGCTCAGTCAGACCCAGTGGTGACATGTGGCAAGACGCTCTTCGGGGCGCGTCTTGCTTGAGCCTCTCTCCTGGAGATGCTCAGTCAGACCCAGTGTTGACACGTGACAAGACGCTCCTCGGGGCGCGTCTTGCTTGGGCTTCTCTCATGGAGGCCCTCAGTCAGACCCATTGTTGATATGTGGCAAGACGCTACTCGGGGCGCGTCTTGCTTGGGCCTCTCTCCTGGAGGCGCTCAGTCAGACCGAGTGCTGACATGTGGCAAGACGCTCCTCGGGGCGCGTCTTGCTTGGGCTTCTCTCCTGGAGGCCCTCAGTCAGACCCATTGTTGACATGTGGCAAGACGCTCCTCGGGGCGCGTCTTGCTTGGGCCTCTCTCCTGGAGGCGCTCAGTCAGACCCAGTGGTGACATGTGGCAAGACGCTCTTCGGGGCGCGTCTTGCTTGAGCCTCTCTCCTGGAGATGCTCAGTCAGACCCAGTGTTGACACGTGACAAGACGCTCCTCGGGGCGCGTCTTGCTTGGGCTTCTCTCATGGAGGCCCTCAGTCAGACCCATTGTTGATATGTGGCAAGACGCTCCTCGGGGCGCGTCTTGCTTGGGCCTCTCTCCTGGAGGCGCTCAGTCAGACCGAGTGCTGACATGTGGCAAGACGCTCCTCGGGGCGCGTCTTGCTTGGGCTTCTCTCCTGGAGGCACTCAGTCAGACCCATTGTTTACATGTGGCAAGACGCTCCTTGGGGCGCATCTTGCTTGGGCCTCTCTCCTGGAGGCCCTCTGTCAGACCGAGTGCTGACATGTGGCAAGACGCTCCTCGGGGCGCGTCTTGCTTGGGCTTCTCTCCTGGAGGCCCTCAGTCAGACCCATTGTTGACATGTGGCAAGACGCTCCTCGGGGCGCGTCTTGCTTGGGCTTCTCTCCTGGAGGCCCTCAGTCAGACCCATTGTTCACATGTGGCAAGACGCTCCACGGGGAGCATCTTGCTTGGGCCTCTCTCCTGGAGGCCCTCTGTCAGCCCCAGTGTTGACATGTGTCAAGACGCTCCTCGGGGTGCGTCTTGCTTGGGCCTCTCTCCTGGAGGCGCTCAGTCAGACCGAGTGCTGACATGTGGCAAGACACTCCTCGGGACGCGTCTTGCTTGGGCTTCTCTCCTGGAGGCCCTCAGTCAGACTCATTGTTGACATGTGGCAAGACGCTCCTCGGGGCGCGTCTTGCTTGGGCCTCTCTCCTGGAGGCGCTCAGTCAGACCCAGTGTTGACATGTGGCAAGACGCTCCTCGGGGCGCGTCTTGCTTGGGCCTCTCTCCTGGAGACGCTCAGTCAGACCCAGTGTTGACACGTGACAAGACGCTCCTCGGGGCGCGTCTTGCTTGGGCTTCTCTCATGGAGGCCCTCAGTCAGACCCATTGTTGATATGTGGCAAGACGCTCCTCGGGGCGCGTCTTGCTTGGGCCTCTCTCCTGGAGGCGCTCAGTCAGGCCGAGTGCTGACATGTGGCAAGACACTCCTCGGGACGCGTCTTGCTTGGGCTTCTCTCCTGGAGGCCCTCAGTCAGACTCATTGTTGACATGTGGGAAGACGCTCCTCGGGGCGCGTCTTGCTTGGGCCTCTCTCCTGGAGGCCCTCTGTCAGACCCAGTGTTGACATGTGGCAAGACGCTCCTCGGGGCGCGTCTTGCTTGGGCCTCTCTCCCGGAGGTGCTCAGTCAGACCCAGTGTTGACATGTGGCAAGACGCTCCTTGGGGTGCGTCTTGCTTGGGCCTCTCTCCTGGAGGCGCTCAGTCAGACCGAGTGCTGACATGTGGCAAGACGCTCCTCGGGGCGCGTCTTGCTTGGGCTTTTCTCCTGGAGGCCCTCAGTCAGACCCATTGTTTACATGTGGCAAGACGCTCCTCGGGGCGCATCTTGCTTGGGCCTCTCTCCTGGAGGCGCTCAGTCAGACCGAGTGCTGACATGTGGCAAGACGCTCCTCGGGGCGCGTCTTGCTGGACCTTCTCTCCTGGAGGCGCTCAGTCAGACCCAGTGTTGACATGTGACAAGACGCGCCCCGAGGAGCGTCTTGCTTGGGCCTCTCTCCTGGAGGCCCTCTGTCAGACCCATTGTTGACACGTGGCAAGACGCTCCTCGGGGCGCGTCTTGCTTGGGCCTCTCTCCTGGAGGCGTTCAGTCAGACCGAGTGCTGACATAATGCAAGATGCTCCTCGGGGCGCGTCTTGCTGTGGCCTCTCTCCTGGAGGCGCTCAATCAGACCCAGTGGTGACACGTGGCAAGACGCTCCTCGGGGCGCGTCTTGCTTGGGCCTCTCTCCTGGAGGCGCTCAGTCAGAGCCAGTGGTGACATGTGGCAACACGCTCCTCGGGGCGCGTATTGCTTGGGCCTCTCTCCTGGAGGCCCTCTGTCAGACCCATTGTTGACATGTGGCAAGACGCTCCTCGGGGCGCGTCTTGCTTGGGCCTCTCTCCTGGAGGCCCTCAATCAGACCCAGTGTTGACACGTGGTAAGACGCTCCTCGGGGCGCGTCTTGCTTGGGCCTCTCTCCTGGAGGCGCTCAGTCAGACTGAGTAGTGACATGTGGCATGACGCTCCTCGGGGCGCGTCTTGCTTGGGCCTCTCTCCTGGAGGCGCTCAGTCAGACCCAGTGGTGACATGTGGCAAGACACTCCTCGGGAAGCGTCTTGCTTGGGCCTCTCTCCTGGAGGCCCTCTGTCAGCCCCATTGTTGATATGTGGCAAGACGCTCCTCGGGGCGCATCTTGCTTGGGCCTCTCTCCTGGAGGCGCTCAGTCAGACCGAGTGCTGACATGTGGCAAGACGCTCCTCGGGGCGCGTCTTGCTGGACCTTCTCTCCTGGAGGCGCTCAGTCAGACCCAGTGTTGACATGTGACAAGACGCGCCCCGAGGAGCGTCTTGCTTGGGCCTCTCTCCTGGAGGCCCTCTGTCAGACCCATTGTTGACACGTGGCAAGACGCTCCTCGGGGCGCGTCTTGCTTGGGCCTCTCTCCTGGAGGCGTTCAGTCAGACCGAGTGCTGACATAATGCAAGATGCTCCTCGGGGCGCGTCTTGCTGTGGCCTCTCTCCTGGAGGCGCTCAATCAGACCCAGTGGTGACACGTGGCAAGACGCTCCTCGGGGCGCGTCTTGCTTGGGCCTCTCTCCTGGAGGCGCTCAGTCAGAGCCAGTGGTGACATGTGGCAACACGCTCCTCGGGGCGCGTATTGCTTGGGCCTCTCTCCTGGAGGCCCTCTGTCAGACCCATTGTTGACATGTGGCAAGACGCTCCTCGGGGCGCGTCTTGCTTGGGCCTCTCTCCTGGAGGCCCTCAATCAGACCCAGTGTTGACACGTGGTAAGACGCTCCTCGGGGCGCGTCTTGCTTGGGCCTCTCTCCTGGAGGCGCTCAGTCAGACTGAGTAGTGACATGTGGCATGACGCTCCTCGGGGCGCGTCTTGCTTGGGCCTCTCTCCTGGAGGCGCTCAGTCAGACCCAGTGGTGACATGTGGCAAGACACTCCTCGGGAAGCGTCTTGCTTGGGCCTCTCTCCTGGAGGCCCTCTGTCAGCCCCATTGTTGATATGTGGCAAGACGCTCCTCGGGGCGCGTCTTGCTGGGGCTTCTCTCCTAGAGGCGTTCAGTCAGACCGAGTGCCGACATGTGGCAAGACGCTTCTCGGGACGCGTCTTGCTTGGGCTTCTCTCCTCGAGGCCCTCAGTCAGACTCATTGTTGACATGTGGCAAGACGCTCCTCGGGGCGCGTTTTGCTTGGGCCTCTCTCCTGGTGGCGCTCAGTCAGACCCAGTGGTGACATGTGGCAAGACGCTCCACGGGGCGCATCTTGCTTTGGCCTCTCTCCTGGAGGCGCTCAGTCAGACCCAGTGGTGACATGTGACAAGACGCTCCTCGGGGCGCGTCTTGCTTGGGCTTCTCTCATGGAGGCCCTCAGTCAGACCCATTGTTGATATGTGGCAAGACGCTCCTCGGGGCGCGTCTTGCTTGGGCCTCTCTCCTGGAGGCGCTCAGTCAGACCCAGTGTTGACATGGTGCAAGACGCTCCTCGGGGCGCGTCTTGCTTGGGCTTCTCTCCTGGAGGCGCTCAGTCAGACCGAGTGCTGACATGTGGCAAGACGCTCCTCGGGGCGCGTCTTGCTTGGGCTTCTCTCCTGGAGGCCCTCAGTCAGACCCATTGTTGACATGTGGCAAGACGCTCCTCGGGGCGCGTCTTGCTTGGGCCTCTCTCCTGGAGGCGCTCAGTCAGACCGAGCGCTGACATAAGGCAAGACGCTCCTCGGGGCGCGTCTTGCTGGGGCCTCTCTCCTGGAGGCGCTCAGTCAGACCCAGTGCTTACATGTGGCAAGACGCTCCTCGGGGCGCGTCTTGCTTGGGCCTCTCTCCTGGAGGCGCTCAGTCAGACCCAGTGGTGACATGTGGCAAGACGCTCCTCGGGGCGCGTCTTGCTTGGGCCTCTCTCCTGGAGACGCTCAGTCAGAACCAGTGTTGACACGTGACAAGACGCTCCTCGGGGCGCGTCTTGCTTGGGCTTCTCTTATGGAGGCCCTCAGTCAGACCCATTGTTGATATGTGGCAAGACGCTCCTCGGGGCGCGTCTTGCATGGGCCTCTCTCCTGGAGGCGCTCAGTCAGACCGAGTGCTGACATGTGGCAAGACGCTCCTCGGGGCGCGTCTTGCTTAGGCTTCTCTCTTGGAGGCCCTCAGTCAGACCCATTGTTGACATGTGGCAAGACGCTCCTCGGGGCGCGTCTTGCTTGGGCTTCTCTCCTGGAGGCCCTCAGTCAGACCCATTGTTGACATGTGGCAAGACGCTCCTCGGGGCGCGTCTTGCTTGGGCCTCTCTCCTGGAGGCGCTCAGTCAGACCGAGTGCTGACATAAGGCAAGACGCTCCTCGGGGCGCGTCTTGCTGGGGCCTCTCTCCTGGAGGCGCTCAGTCAGACCCAGTGCTTACATGTGGCAAGACGCTCCTCGGGGCGCGTCTTGCTTGGGCCTCTCTCCTGGAGGCGCTCAGTCAGACCCAGTGGTGACATGTGGCAAGACGCTCTTCGGGGCGCGTCTTGCTTGAGCCTCTCTCCTGGAGATGCTCAGTCAGACCCAATGTTGACACGTGACAAGACGCTCCTCGGGGCGCGTCTTGCTTGGGCTTCTCTCATGGAGGCCCTCAGTCAGACCCATTGTTGATATGTGGCAAGACGCTCCTCGGGGCGCGTCTTGCTTGGGCCTCTCTCCTGGAGGCGCTCAGTCAGACCGAGTGCTGACATGTGGCAAGACGCTCCTCGGGGCTCGTCTTGCTTGGGCTTCTCTCCTGGAGGCACTCAGTCAGACCCATTGTTTACATGTGGCAAGACGCTCCTTGGGGCGCATCTTGCTTGGGCCTCTCTCCTGGAGGCCCTCTGTCAGCCCCAGTGTTGACATGTGTCAAGACGCTCCTCGGGGTGCGTCTTGCTTGGGCCTCTCTCCTGGAGGCGCTCAGTCAGACCGAGTGCTGACATGTGGCAAGACGCTCCTCGGGGCGCATCTTGCTTGGGCCTCTCTCCTGGAGGCCCTCTGTCAGCCCCAGTGTTGACATGTGTCAAGACGCTCCTCGGGGTGCGTCTTGCTTGGGCCTCTCTCCTGGAGGCGCTCAGTCAGACCGAGTGCTGACATGTGGCAAGACGCTCCTCGGGGCGCGTCTTGCTTGGGCTTCTCTCCTGGAGGCCCTCAGTCAAACCCATTGTTGACATGTGGCAAGACGCTCCTCGGGGCGCGTCTTCCTTGGGCTTCTCTCCTGGAGGCCCTCAGTCAGACCCATTGTTCACATGTGGCAAGACGCTCCTCGGGGCGCATCTTGCTTGGGCCTCTCTCCTGGAGGCCCTCTGTCAGCCCCAGTGTTGACATGTGTCAAGACGCTCCTCGGGGTGCGTCTTGCTTGGGCCTCTCTGCTGGAGGCGCTCAGTCAGACCGAGTGCTGACATGTGGCAAGACGCTCCTCGGGGCGCGTCTTGCTTGGGCTTCTCTCCTGAAGGCCCTCAGTCAGACCCATTGTTGTCATGTGGCAAGACGCTCCTCGGGGCGCGTCTTGCTTGGAACTCTCTCCTGGAGGCGCTCAGTCAGACCGAGTGCTGACATAAGGCAAGAAGCTCCTCGGGGCGCGTCTTGCTGGGGCCTCTCTCCTGGAGGCGCTCAGTCAGACCCAGTGCTTACATGTGGCAAGACGCTCCTCGGGGCGCGTCTTGCTGGGGGTTCTCTCCTGGAGGCGTTCAGTCAGACCGAGTGCTGACATGTGGCAAGACACTCCTCGGGACGCGTCTTGCTTGGGCTTCTCTCCTGGAGGCCCTCAGTCAGACTCATTGTTGACATGTGGCAAGACGCTCCTCGGGGCGCGTCTTGCTTGGGCTTCTCTCCTGGAGGCGCTCAGTCAGACCCAGTGGTGACATGTGGCAAGACGCTCCTCGGGGCGCGTCTTGCTTGGGCCTCTCTCCTGGAGACGCTCAGTCAGACCCAGTGTTGGCACGTGACAAGACGCTCCTCGGGGCGCGTCTTGCTTGGGCTTCTCTCATGGAGGCCCTCAGTCAGACCCATTGTTGATATGTGGCAAGACGCTCCTCGGGGCGCGTCTTGCTTGGGCCTCTCTCCTGGAGGCGCTCAGTCAGGCCGAGTGCTGACATGTGGCAAGACACTCCTCGGGACGCGTCTTGCTTGGGCTTCTCTCCTGGAGGCCCTCAGTCAGACTCATTGTTGACATGTGGCAAGACGCTCCTCGGGGCGCGTCTTGCTTGGGCCTCTCTCCCGGAGGTGCTCAGTCAGACCCAGTGTTGACATGTGGCAAGACGCTCCTTGGGGTGCGTCTTGCTTGGGCCTCTCTCCTGGAGGCGCTCAGTCAGACCGAGTGCTGACATGTGGCAAGACGCTCCTCGGGGCGCGTCTTGCTTGGGCTTCTCTCCTGGAGGCCCTCAGTCAGACCCATTGTTTACATGTGGCAAGACGCTCCTCGGGGCGCATCTTGCTTGGGCCTCTCTCCTGGAGGCACTCAGTCAGACCGAGTGCTGACATGTGGCAAGACGCTCCTCGGGGCGCGTCTTGCTGGACCTTCTCTCCTGGAGGCGCTCAGTCAGACCCAGTGTTGACATGTGACAAGACGCGCCCCGAGGAGAGTCTTGCTTGGGCCTCTCTCCTGGAGGCCCTCTGTCAGACCCATTGTTGACATGTGGCAAGACGCTCCTCGGGGCGCGTCTTGCTTGGGCCTCTCTCCTGGAGGCGTTCAGTCAGACCGAGTGCTGACATGTGGCAAGACGCTCCTCGGGGCGCGTCTTGCTTGGGCTTCTCTCCTGGAGGCCCTCAGTCAGACCCATTGTTCACATGTGGCAAGACGCTCCTCGGGGCGCATCTTGCTTGGGCCTCTCTCCTGGAGGCCCTCTGTCAGACCCATTGTTGACATGTGGCAAGACGCTCCTCGGGGCGCGTCTTGCTTGGGCCTCTCTCCTGGAGGCCCTCAATCAGACCCAGTGTTGACACGTGGTAAGACGCTCCTCGGGGCGCGTCTTGCTTGGGCCTCTCTCCTGGAGGCGCTCAGTCAGACTGAGTAGTGACATGTGGCATGACGCTCCTCGGGGCGCGTCTTGCTTGGGCCTCTCTCCTGGAGGCGCTCAGTCAGACCCAGTGGTGACATGTGGCAAGACACTCCTCGGGAAGCGTCTTGCTTGGGCCTCTCTCCTGGAGGCCCTCTGTCAGCCCCATTGTTGATATGTGGCAAGACGCTCCTCGGGGCGCGTCTTGCTGGGGCTTCTCTCCTAGAGGCGTTCAGTCAGACCGAGTGCCGACATGTGGCAAGACGCTTCTCGGGACGCGTCTTGCTTGGGCTTCTCTCCTCGAGGCCCTCAGTCAGACTCATTGTTGACATGTGGCAAGACGCTCCTCGGGGCGCGTTTTGCTTGGGCCTCTCTCCTGGTGGCGCTCAGTCAGACCCAGTGGTGACATGTGGCAAGACGCTCCTCGGGGCGCATCTTGCTTTGGCCTCTCTCCTGGAGGCGCTCAGTCAGACCCAGTGGTGACATGTGACAAGACGCTCCTCGGGGCGCGTCTTGCTTGGGCTTCTCTCATGGAGGCCCTCAGTCAGACCCATTGTTGATATGTGGCAAGATGCTCCTCGGGGCGCGTCTTGCTTGGGCCTCTCTCCTGGAGGCGCTCAGTCAGACCGAGTGCTGACATGTGGCAAGACGCTCCTCGGGGCGCGTCTTGCTTGGGCTTCTCTCATGGAGGCCCTCAGTCAGACCCATTGTTGATATGTGGCAAGACGCTCCTCGGGGCGAGTCTTGCTTGGGCCTCTCTCCTGGAGGTGCTCAGTCAGACCCAGTGTTGACATGGTGCAAGACGCTCCTCGGGGCGCGTCTTGCTTGGGCTTCTCTCTTGGAGGCCCTCAGTCAGACCCATTGTTGACATGTGGCAAGACGCTCCCCGGGGCGCGTCTTGCTTGGGCTTCTCTCCTGGAGGCGCTCAGTCAGACCGAGTGCTGACATGTGGCAAGACGCTCCTCGGGGCGCGTCTTGCTTGGGCTTCTCTCCTGGAGGCCCTCAGTCAGACCCATTGTTGACATGTGGCAAGACGCTCCTCGGGGCGCGTCTTGCTTGGGCCTCTCTCCTGGAGGCGCTCAGTCAGACCGAGTGCTGACATAAGGCAAGACGCTCCTCGGGGCGCGTCTTGCTGGGGCCTCTCTCCTGGAGGCGCTCAGTCAGACCCAGTGCTTACATGTGGCAAGACGCTCCTTGGGGCGCATCTTGCTTGGGCCTCTCTCCTGGAGGCGCTCAGTCAGACCCAGTGGTGACATGTGGCAAGACGCTCCTCGGGGCGCGTCTTGCTTGGGCCTCTCTCCTGGAGACGCTCAGTCAGAACCAGTGTTGACACGTGACAAGACGCTCCTCGGGGCGCATCTTGCTTGGGCTTCTCTCCTGGAGGCCCTCGGTCAGACCCATTGTTGACATGTGGCAAGACGCTCCTCGGGGCGCGTCTTGCTTGGGCCTCTCTCCTGGAGGCGCTCAGTCAGACCGAGTGCTGACATAAGGCAAGACGCTCCTCGGGGCGCGTCTTGCTGGGGCCTCTCTCCTGGAGGCGCTCAGTCAGACCCAGTGCTTACATGTGGCAAGACGCTCCTCGGGGCGCGTCTTGCTTGGGCCTCTCTCCTGGAGGCGCTCAGTCAGACCCAGTGGTGACATGTGGCAAGACGCTCTTCGGGGCGCGTCTTGCTTGAGCCTCTCTCCTGGAGATGCTCAGTCAGACCCAGTGTTGACACGTGACAAGACGCTCCTCGGGGCGCGTCTTGCTTGGGCTTCTCTCATGGAGGCCCTCAGTCAGACCCATTGTTGATATGTGGCAAGACGCTCCTCGGGGCGCGTCTTGCTTGGGCCTCTCTCCTGGAGGCGCTCAGTCAGACCGAGTGCTGACATGTGGCAAGACGCTCCTCGGGGCGCGTCTTGCTTGGGCTTCTCTCCTGGAGGCCCTCAGTCAGACCCATTGTTCACATGTGGCAAGACGCTCCTCGGGGCGCATCTTGCTTGGGCCTCTCTCCTGGAGGCCCTCTGTCAGCCCCAGTGTTGACATGTGTCAAGACGCTCCTCGGGGTGCGTCTTGCTTGGGCCTCTCTCCTGGAGGCGCTCAGTCAGACCGAGTGCTGACATGTGGCAAGACGCTCCTCGGGGCGCGTCTTGCTTGTGCTTCTCTCCTGGAGGCCCTCAGTCAGACCCATTGTTGTCATGTGGCAAGACGCTCCTCGGGGCGCGTCTTGCTTGGAACTCTCTCCTGGAGGCGCTCAGTCAGACCGAGTGCTGACATAAGGCAAGACGCTCCTCGGGGCGCGTCTTGCTGGGGCCTCTCTCCTGGAGGCGCTCAGTCAGACCCAGTGCTTACATGTGGCAAGACGCTCCTCGGGGCGCGTCTTGCTGGGGCTTCTCTCCTGGAGGCGTTCAGTCAGACCGAGTGCTGACATGTGGCAAGACACTCCTCGGGACGCGTCTTGCTTGGGCTTCTCTCCTGGAGGCCCTCAGTCAGACTCATTGTTGACATGTGGCAAGACGCTCCTCGGGGCGCGTCTTGCTTGGGCTTCTCTCCTGGAGGCGCTCAGTCAGACCCAGTGGTGACATGTGGCAAGACGCTCCTCGGGGCGCGTCTTGCTTGGGCCTCTCTCCTGGAGACGCTCAGTCAGACCCAGTGTTGACACGTGACAAGACGCTCCTCGGGGCGCGTCTTGCTTGGGCTTCTCTCATGGAGGCCCTCAGTCAGACCCATTGTTGATATGTGGCAAGACGCTCCTCGGGGCGCGTCTTGCTTGGGCCTCGCTCCTGGAGGCGCTCAGTCAGGCCGAGTGCTGACATGTGGCAAGACACTCCTCGGGACGCGTCTTGCTTGGGCTTCTCTCCTGGAGGCCCTCAGTCAGACTCATTGTTGACATGTGGCAAGATGCTCCTCGGGGCGCGTCTTGCTTGGGCCTCTCTCCTGGAGGCGCTCAGTCAGACACAGTGGTGACATGTGGCAAGAAGCTCCTCAGGGCGCGTCTTGCTTGGGCCTCTCTCCTGGAGATGCTCAGTCAGACCCAGTGTTGACACGTGACAAGACGCTCCTCGGGGCGCGTCTTGCTTGGGCTTCTCTCATGGAGGCCCTCAGTCAGACCCATTGTTGATATATGGCAAGACGCTCCTCGGGGCGCGTCTTGCTTGGGCCTCTCTCCTGGAGGCGCTCATTCAGACCGAGTGCTGACATGTGGCAAGACACTCCTCGGGACGCGTCTTGCTTGGGCTTCTCTCCTGGAGGCCCTCAGTCAGACTCATTGTTGACATGTGGCAAGACGCTCCTCGGGGCGCGTCTTGCTTGGGCCTCTCTCCTGGAGGCACTCAGTCAGACCGAGTGGTGACATGTGGCAAGACGCTCCTCGGGGCGCGTCTTGCTTGGGCCTCTCTCCTGGAGACGCTCAGTCAGACCCAGTGTTGACACGTGACAAGACGCTCCTCGGGGCGCGTCTTGCTTGGGCTTCTCTCATGGAGGCCCTCAGTCAGACCCATTGTTGATATGTGGCAAGACGCTCCTCGGGGCGCGTCTTGCTTGGGCCTCTCTCCTGGAGGCGCTCAGTCAGACCGAGTGCTGACATGTGGCAAGAAGCTCCTCGGGGCGCGTTTTGCTTGGGCTTCTCTCATGGAGGCCCTCAGTCAGACCCATTGTTGATATGTGGCAAGACGCTCCTCGGGGCGAGTCTTGCTTGGGCCTCTCTCCTGGAGGTGCTCAGTCAGACCCAGTGTTGACATGGTGCAAGACGCTCCTCGGGGCGCGTCTTGCTTAGGCTTCTCTCTTGGAGGCCCTCAGTCAGACCCATTGTTGACATGTGGCAAGACGCTCCTCGGGGCGCGTCTTGCTTGGGCTTCTCTCCTGGAGGCCCTCAGTCAGACCCATTGTTGACATGTGGCAAGACGCTCCTCGGGGCGCGTCTTGCTTGGGCCTCTCTCCTGGAGGCGCTCAGTCAGACCGAGTGCTGACATAAGGCAAGACGCTCCTCGGGGCGCGTCTTGCTGGGGCCTCTCTCCTGGAGGCCCTCAGTCAGACCCAGTGCTTACATGTGGCAAGACGCTCCTCGGGGCGCGTCTTGCTTGGGCCTCTCTCCTGGAGGCGCTCAGTCAGACCCAGTGGTGACATGTGGCAAGCCGCTCTTCGGGGCGCGTCTTGCTTGAGCCTCTCTCCTGGAGATGCTCAGTCAGACCCAGTGTTGACACGTGACAAGACGCTCCTCGGGGCGCGTCTTGCTTGGGCTTCTCTCATGGAGGCCCTCAGTCAGACCCATTGTTGATATGTGGCAAGACGCTCCTCGGGGCGCGTCTTGCTTGGGCCTCTCTCCTGGAGGCGCTCAGTCAGACCGAGTGCTGACATGTGGCAAGACGCTCCTCGGGGCGCGTCTTGCTTGGGCTTCTCTCCTGGAGGCCCTCAGTCAGACCCATTGTTTACATGTGGCAAGACGCTCCTTGGGGCGCATCTTGCTTGGGCCTCTCTCCTGGAGGCCTTCTGTCATCCCCAGTGTTGACATGTGGCAAGACGCTCCTCGGGGCGCGTCTTGCTTGGGCTTCTCTCATGGAGGCCCTCAGTCAGACCCATTGTTGATATGTGGCAAGACGCTCCTCGGGGCGCGTCTTGCTTGGGCCTCTCTCCTGGAGGCGCTCAGTCAGGCCGAGTGCTGACATGTGGCAAGACACTCCTCGGGACGCGTCTTGCTTGGGCTTCTCTCCTGGAGGCCCTCAGTCAGACTCATTGTTGACATGTGGCAAGACGCTCCTCGGGGCGCTTCTTGCTTGGGCCTCTCTCCTGGAGGCGCTCAGTCAGACCCAGTGGTGACATGTGGCAAGAAGCTCCTCAGGGCGCGTCTTGCTTGGGCCTCTCTCCTGGAGACGCTCAGTCAGACCCAGTGTTGACACGTGACAAGACGCTCCTCGGGGCGCGTCTTGCTTGGGCTTCTCTCATGGAGGCCCTCAGTCAGACCCATTGTTGATATGTGGCAAGACGATCCTCGGGGCGCGTCTTGCTTGGGCCTCTCTCCTGGAGGCGCTCATTCAGACCGAGTGCTGACATGTGGCAAGACACTCCTCGGGACGCGTCTTGCTTGGGCTTCTCTCCTGGAGGCCCTCAGTCAGACTCATTGTTGACATGTGGCAAGACGCTCCTCGGGGCGCGTCTTGCTTGGGCCTCTCTCCTGGAGGCACTCAGTCAGACCGAGTGGTGACATGTGGCAAGACGCTCCTCGGGGCGCGTCTTGCTTGGGCCTCTCTCCTGGAGGCACTCAGTCAGACCGAGTGGTGACATGTGGCAAGACGCTCCTCGGGGCGCGTCTTGCTTGGGCCTCTCTCCTGGAGACACTCAGTCAGACCCAGTGTTGACACGTGACAAGACGCTCCTCGGGGCGCGTCTTGCTTGGGCTTCTCTCATGGAGGCCCTCAGTCAGACCCATTGTTGATATGTGGCAAGACGCTCCTCGGGGCGCGTCTTGCTTGGGCCTCTCTCCTGGAGGCGCTCAGTCAGACCGAGTGCTGACATGTGGCAAGACGCTCCTCGGGGCGCGTTTTGCTTGGGCTTCTCTCATGGAGGCCCTCAGTCAGACCCATTGTTGATATGTGGCAAGACGCTCCTCGGGGCGAGTCTTGCTTGGGCCTCTCTCCTGGAGGTGCTCAGTCAGACCCAGTGTTGACATGGTGCAAGACGCTCCTCGGGGCGCGTCTTGCTTAGGCTTCTCTCTTGGAGGCCCTCAGTCAGACCCATTGTTGACATGTGGCAAGACGCTCCTCGGGGCGCGTCTTGCTTGGGCTTCTCTCCTGGAGGCCCTCAGTCAGACCCATTGTTGACATGTGGCAAGACGCTCCTCGGGGCGCGTCTTGCTTGGGCCTCTCTCCTGGAGGCGCTCAGTCAGACCGAGTGCTGACATAAGGCAAGACGCTCCTCGGGGCGCGTCTTGCTGGGGCCTCTCTCCTGGAGGCCCTCAGTCAGACCCAGTGCTTACATGTGGCAAGACGCTCCTCGGGGCGCGTCTTGCTTGGGCCTCTCTCCTGGAGGCGCTCAGTCAGACCCAGTGGTGACATGTGGCAAGACGCTCTTCGGGGCGCGTCTTGCTTGAGCCTCTCTCCTGGAGATGCTCAGTCAGACCCAGTGTTGAAACGTGACAAGACGCTCCTCGGGGCGCGTCTTGCTTGGGCTTCTCTCATGGAGGCCCTCAGTCAGACCCATTGTTGATATGTGGCAAGACGCTCCTCGGGGCGCGTCTTGCTTGGGCCTCTCTCCTGGAGGCGCTCAGTCAGACCGAGTGCTGACATGTGGCAAGACGCTCCTCGGGGCGCGTCTTGCTTGGGCTTCTCTCCTGGAGGCCCTCAGTCAGACCCATTGTTTACATGTGGCAAGACGCTCCTTGGGGCGCATCTTGCTTGGGCCTCTCTCCTGGAGGCCTTCTGTCATCCCCAGTGTTGACATGTGGCAAGACGCTCCTCGGGGCGCGTCTTGCTTGGGCTTCTCTCCTGGAGGCGCTCAGTCAGACCCAGTGGTGACATGTGGCAAGACGCTCCTCGGGGCGCGTCTTGCTTGGGCCTCTCTCCTGGAGACGCTCAGTCAGACCCAGTGTTGACACGTGACAAGACGCTCCTCGGGGCGCGTCTTGCTTGGGCTTCTCTCATGGAGGCCCTCAGTCAGACCCATTGTTGATATGTGGCAAGACGCTCCTCGGGGCGCGTCTTGCTTGGGCCTCTCTCCTGGAGGCGCTCAGTCAGGCCGAGTGCTGACATGTGGCAAGACACTCCTCGGGACGCGTCTTGCTTGGGCTTCTCTCCTGGAGGCCCTCAGTCAGACTCATTGTTGACATGTGGCAAGACGCTCCTCGGGGCGCTTCTTGCTTGGGCCTCTCTCCTGGAGGCGCTCAGTCAGACCCAGTGGTGACATGTGCCAAGAAGCTCCTCAGGGCGCGTCTTGCTTGGGCCTCTCTCCTGGAGACGCTCAGTCAGACCCAGTGTTGACACGTGACAAGACGCTCCTCGGGGCGCGTCTTGCTTGGGCCTCTCTCCTGGAGGCACTCAGTCAGACCGAGTGGTGACATGTGGCAAGACGCTCCTCGGGGCGCGTCTTGCTTGGGCCTCTCTCCTGGAGACACTCAGTCAGACCCAGTGTTGACACGTGACAAGACGCTCCTCGGGGCGCGTCTTGCTTGGGCTTCTCTCATGGAGGCCCTCAGTCAGACCCATTGTTGATATGTGGCAAGACGCTCCTCGGGGCGCGTCTTGCTTGGGCCTCTCTCCTGGAGGCGCTCAGTCAGACCGAGTGCTGACATGTGGCAAGACGCTCCTCGGGGCGCGTTTTGCTTGGGCTTCTCTCATGGAGGCCCTCAGTCAGACCCATTGTTGATATGTGGCAAGACGCTCCTCGGGGCGAGTCTTGCTTGGGCCTCTCTCCTGGAGGTGCTCAGTCAGACCCAGTGTTGACATGGTGCAAGACGCTCCTCGGGGCGCGTCTTGCTTAGGCTTCTCTCTTGGAGGCCCTCAGTCAGACCCATTGTTGACATGTGGCAAGACGCTCCTCGGGGCGCGTCTTGCTTGGGCTTCTCTCCTGGAGGCCCTCAGTCAGACCCATTGTTGACATGTGGCAAGACGCTCCTCGGGGCGCGTCTTGCTTGGGCCTCTCTCCTGGAGGCGCTCAGTCAGACCGAGTGCTGACATAAGGCAAGACGCTCCTCGGGGCGCGTCTTGCTGGGGCCTCTCTCCTGGAGGCCCTCAGTCAGACCCAGTGCTTACATGTGGCAAGACGCTCCTCGGGGCGCGTCTTGCTTGGGCCTCTCTCCTGGAGGCGCTCAGTCAGACCCAGTGGTGACATGTGGCAAGACGCTCTTCGGGGCACGTCTTGCTTGAGCCTCTCTCCTGGAGATGCTCAGTCAGACCCAGTGTTGACACGTGACAAGACGCTCCTCGGGGCGCGTCTTGCTTGGGCTTCTCTCATGGAGGCCCTCAGTCAGACCCATTGTTGATATGTGGCAAGACGCTCCTCGGGGCGCGTCTTGCTTGGGCCTCTCTCCTGGAGGCGCTCAGTCAGACCGAGTGCTGACATGTGGCAAGACGCTCCTCGGGGCGCGTCTTGCTTGGGCTTCTCTCCTGGAGGCCCTCAGTCAGACCCATTGTTTACATGTGGCAAGACGCTCCTTGGGGCGCATCTTGCTTGGGCCTCTCTCCTGGAGGCCTTCTGTCATCCCCAGTGTTGACATGTGGCAAGACGCTCCTCGGGGCGCGTCTTGCTTGGGCTTCTCTCCTGGAGGCGCTCAGTCAGACCCAGTGGTGACATGTGGCAAGACGCTCCTCGGGGCGCGTCTTGCTTGGGCCTCTCTCCTGGAGACGCTCAGTCAGACCCAGTGTTGACACGTGACAAGACGCTCCTCGGGGCGCGTCTTGCTTGGGCTTCTCTCATGGAGGCCCTCAGTCAGACCCATTGTTGATATGTGGCAAGACGCTCCTCGGGGCGCGTCTTGCTTGGGCCTCTCTCCTGGAGGCGCTCAGTCAGGCCGAGTGCTGACAAGTGGCAAGACACTCCTCGGGACGCGTCTTGCTTGGGCTTCTCTCCTGGAGGCCCTCAGTCAGACTCATTGTTGACATGTGGCAAGACGCTCCTCGGGGCGCTTCTTGCTTGGGCCTCTCTCCTGGAGGCGCTCAGTCAGACCCAGTGGTCACATGTGGCAAGAAGCTCCTCAGGGCGCGTCTTGCTTGGGCCTCTCTCCTGGAGACGCTCAGTCAGACCCAGTGTTGACACGTGACAAGACGCTCCTCGGGGCGCGTCTTGCTTGGGCTTCTCTCATGGAGGCCCTCAGTCAGACCCATTGTTGATATGTGGCAAGACGATCCTCGGGGCGCGTCTTGCTTGGGCCTCTCTCCTGGAGGCGCTCATTCAGACCGAGTGCTGACATGTGGCAAGACACTCCTCGGGACGCGTCTTGCTTGGGCTTCTCTCCTGGAGGCCCTCAGTCAGACTCATTGTTGACATGTGGCAAGACGCTCCTCGGGGCGCGTCTTGCTTGGGCCTCTCTCCTGGAGGCACTCAGTCAGACCGAGTGGTGACATGTGGCAAGACGCTCCTCGGGGCGCGTCTTGCTTGGGCCTCTCTCCTGGAGACGCTCAGTCAGACCCAGTGTTGACACGTGACAAGACGCTCCTCGGGGCGCGTCTTGCTTGGGCTTCTCTCATGGAGGCCCTCAGTCAGACCCATTGTTGACATGTGGCAAGACGCTCCTCGGGGCGCGTTTTGCTTGGGCTTCTCTCATGGAGGCCCTCAGTCAGACCCATTGTTGATATGTGGCAAGACGCTCCTCGGGGCGAGTCTTGCTTGGGCCTCTCTCCTGGAGGTGCTCAGTCAGACCCAGTGTTGACATGGTGCAAGACGCTCCTCGGGGCGCGTCTTGCTTAGGCTTCTCTCTTGGAGGCCCTCAGTCAGACCCATTGTTGACATGTGGCAAGACGCTCCTCGGGGCGCGTCTTGCTTGGGCTTCTCTCCTGGAGGCCCTCAGTCAGACCCATTGTTGACATGTGGCAAGACGCTCCTCGGGGCGCGTCTTGCTTGGGCCTCTCTCCTGGAGGCGCTCAGTCAGACCGAGTGCTGACATAAGGCAAGACGCTCCTCGGGGCGCGTCTTGCTGGGGCCTCTCTCCTGGAGGCCCTCAGTCAGACCCAGTGCTTACATGTGGCAAGACGCTCCTCGGGGCGCGTCTTGCTTGGGCCTCTCTCCTGGAGGCGCTCAGTCAGACCCAGTGGTGACATGTGACAAGACGCTCTTCGGGGCGCGTCTTGCTTGAGCCTCTCTCCTGGAGATGCTCAGTCAGACCCAGTGTTGACATGTGACAAGACGCTCCTCGGGGCGCGTCTTGCTTGGGCTTCTCTCATGGAGGCCCTCAGTCAGACCCATTGTTGATATGTGGCAAGACGCTCATCGGGGCGCATCTTGCTTGGGCCTCTCTCCTGGAGGCGCTCAGTCAGACCGAGTGCTGAAATGTGGCAAGACGCTCCTCGGGGCACGTCTTGCTTGGGCTTCTCTCCTGGAGGCCCTCAGTCAGACCCATTGTTTACATGTGGCAAGACGCTCCTTGGGGCGCATCTTGCTTGGGCCTCTCTCCTGGAGGCCCTCTGTCATCCCCAGTATTGACATGTGTCAAGACGCTCCTCGGGGTGCGTCTTGCTTGGGCCTCTCTCCTGGAGGCGCTCAGTCAGACCGAGTGCTGACATGTGGCAAGACGCTCCTCGGGGCGCGTCTTGCTTGGGCTTCTCTCCTGGAGGCCCTCAGTCAGACCCATTGTTTACATGTGGCAAGACGCTCCTCGGGGCGCATCTTGCTTGGGCCTCTCTCCTGGAGGCCCTCTGTCAGCCCCAGTGTTGACATGTGTCAAGACGCTCCTCGGGGCGCGTCTTGCTGGGGCCTCTCTCCTGGAGGCCCTCAGTCAGACCCAAGGCTTACATGTGGCAAGACGCTCCTCGGGGCGCGTCTTGCTTGGGCCTCTCTCCTGGAGGCGCTCAGTCAGACCCAGTGGTGACATGTGGCAAGACGCTCTTCGGGGCGCGTCTTGCTTGAGCCTCTCTCCTGGAGATGCTCAGTCAGACCCAGTGTTGACATGTGACAAGACGCTCCTCGGGGCGCGTCTTGCTTGGGCTTCTCTCATGGAGGCCCTCAGTCAGACCCATTGTTGATATGTGGCAAGACGCTCCTCGGGGCGCATCTTGCTTGGGCCTCTCTCCTGGAGGCGCTCAGTCAGACCGAGTGCTGACATGTGGCAAGACGCTCCTCGGGGCACGTCTTGCTTGGGCTTCTCTCCTGGAGGCCCTCAGTCAGACCCATTGTTTACATGTGGCAAGACGCTCCTTGGGGCGCATCTTGCTTGGGCCTCTCTCCTGGAGGCCCTCTGTCATCCCCAGTATTGACATGTGTCAAGACGCTCCTCGGGGTGCGTCTTGCTTGGGCCTCTCTCCTGGAGGCGCTCAGTCAGATCGAGTGCTGACATGTGGCAAGACGCTCCTCGGGGCGCGTCTTGCTTGGGCTTCTCTCCTGGAGGCCCTCAGTCAGACCCAGTGCTTACATGTGGCAAGACGCTCCTCGGGGCGCGTCTTGCTTGGGCCTCTCTCCTGGAGGCGCTCATTCAGACCGAGTGCTGACATGTGGCAAGACACTCCTCGGGACGCGTCTTGCTTGGGCTTCTCTCCTGGAGGCCCTCAGTCAGACTCATTGTTGACATGTGGCAAGACGCTCCTCGGGGCGCGTCTTGCTTGGGCCTCTCTCCTGGAGGCACTCAGTCAGACCGAGTGGTGACATGTGGCAAGACGCTCCTCGGGGCGCGTCTTGCTTGGTCCTCTCTCCTGGAGACGCTCAGTCAGACCCAGTGTTGACACGTGACAAGACGCTCCTCGGGGCGCGTCTTGCTTGGGCTTCTCTCATGGAGGCCCTCAGTACGACCCATTGTTGACATGTGGCAAGACGCTCCTCGGGGCGCGTTTTGCTTGGGCTTCTCTCATGGAGGCCCTCAGTCAGACCCATTGTTGATATGTGGCAAGACGCTCCTCGGGGCGAGTCTTGCTTGGGCCTCTCTCCTGGAGGCGCTCAGTCAGACCCAGTGTTGACATGGTGCAAGACGCTCCTCGGGGCGCGTCTTGCTTAGGCTTCTCTCTTGGAGGCCCTCAGTCAGACCCATTGTTGACATGTGGCAAGACGCTCCTCGGGGCGCGTCTTGCTTGGGCTTCTCTCCTGGAGGCCCTCAGTCAGACCCATTGTTGACATGTGGCAAGACGCTCCTCGGGGCGCGTCTTGCTTGGGCCTCTCTCCTGGAGGCGCTCAGTCAGACCGAGTGCTGACATAAGGCAAGACGCTCCTCGGGGCGCGTCTTGCTGGGGCCTCTCTCCTGGAGGCCCTCAGTCAGACCCAGTGCTTACATGTGGCAAGACGCTCCTCGGGGCGCGTCTTGCTTGGGCCTCTCTCCTGGAGGCGCTCAGTCAGACCCAGTGGTGACATGTGGCAAGACGCTCTTCGGGGCGCGTCTTGCTTGAGCCTCTCTCCTGGAGATGCTCAGTCAGACCCAGTGTTGACATGTGACAAGACGCTCCTCGGGGCGCGTCTTGCTTGGGCTTCTCTCATGGAGGCCCTCAGTCAGACCCATTGTTGATATGTGGCAAGACGCTCCTCGGGGCGCATCTTGCTTGGGCCTCTCTCCTGGAGGCGCTCAGTCAGACCGAGTGCTGACATGTGGCAAGACGCTCCTCGGGGCACGTCTTGCTTGGGCTTCTCTCCTGGAGGCCCTCAGTCAGACCCATTGTTTACATGTGGCAAGACGCTCCTTGGGGCGCATCTTGCTTGGGCCTCTCTCCTGGAGGCCCTCTGTCATCCCCAGTATTGACATGTGTCAAGACGCTCCTCGGGGTGCGTCTTGCTTGGGCCTCTCTCCTGGAGGCGCTCAGTCAGACCGAGTGCTGACATGTGGCAAGACGCTCCTCGGGGCGCGTCTTGCTTGGGCTTCTCTCCTGGAGGCCCTCAGTCAGACCCATTGTTGACATGTGGCAAGACGCTCCTCGGGGCGCGTCTTGCTTGTGCTTCTCTCCTGGAGGCCCTCAGTCAGACCCATTGTTTACATGTGGCAAGACGCTCCTCGGGGCGCATCTTGCTTGGGCCTCTCTACTGGAGGCCCTCTGTCAGCCCCAGTGTTGACATGTGTCAAGACGCTCCTCGGGGCGCGTCTTGCTGGGGCCTCTCTCCTGGAGGCGCTCAGTCAGACCCAGTGCTGACATGTGGTAAGACGCTCCTCGGGGCGCGTCTTGCTGGGGCTTCTCTCCTGCAGGCGCTCAGTCAGACCCAGTGCTTACATGTGGCAAGACGCTCCTCGGGGCGCGTCTTGCTTGGGCCTCTCTCCTGGAGGCGCTCAGTCAGACCCAGTGGTGACATGTGGCAAGACGCTCCTCGGGGCGCGTCTTGCTTGGGCCTCTCTCCTGGAGACGCTCAGTCAGACCCAGTGTTGACACGTGGCAAGACGCTCCTCGGGGCGCGTCTTGCTTGGGCCTCTCTCCTGGAGGCGCTCAGTCAGACCCAGTGGTGACATGTGGCAAGACGCTCCTCGGGGCGCGTCTTGCTTGGGCTTCTCTCATGGAGGCGCTCAGTCAGACCCAGTGGTGACATGTGGCAAGACGCTCCTCGGGGCGCGTCTTGCTTGGGCTTCTCTCATGGAGGCCCTCAGTCAGACCCATTGTTGATATGTGGCAAGACGCTCCTCGGGGCGCGTCTTGCTTGGGCCTCTCTCCTGGAGGCGCTCAGTCAGACCGAGTGCTGACATGTGGCAAGACGCTGCTCGGGGCGCGTCTTGCTTGGGCTTCTCTCCTGGAGGCCCTGAGTCAGACCCATTGTTTACATGTGGCAAGACGCTCCTTTGGGCGCATCTTGCTTGGGCTTCTCTCCTAGAGGCCCTCAGTCAGACCCAGTGCTGACATTTGGTAAGACGCTCCTCGGGGAGCGTCTTGCTGGGGCTTCTCTCCTGCAGGCGCTCAGTCAGACCCAGTGCTTACATGTGGCAAGACGCTCCTCGGGGCGCGTCTTGCTTGGGCCTCTCTCCTGGAGGCGCTCAGTCAGACCCAGTGGTGACACGTGGCAAGACGCTGCTCGGGGCGCGTCTTGCTTGGGCTTCTCTCATGGAGGCCCTCAGTCAGACCCATTGTTGATATGTGGCAAGACGCTCCTCGGGGCGCGTCTTGCTTGGGCCTCTCTCCTGGAGGCGCTCAGTCAGACCGAGTGCTGACATGTGGCAAGACGCTGCTCGGGGCGCGTCTTGCTTGGGCTTCTCTCCTGGAGGCCCTGAGTCAGACCCATTGTTTACATGTGGCAAGACGCTCCTTTGGGCGCATCTTGCTTGGGCTTCTCTCCTGGAGGCCCTCAGTCAGACTCATTGTTGACATGTGGCAAGACGCTCCTCGGGGCGCGTCTTGCTTGGGCCTCTCTCCTGGAGGCGCTCAGTCAGACCCAGTGCTTACATGTGGCAAGACGCTCCTCGGGGCGCGTCTTGCTTGGGCCTCTCTCCTGGAGGCGCTCAGTCAGACCCAGTGGTGACATCTGGCAAGACGCTCTTCGGGGCGCGTCTTGCTTGAGCCTCTCTCCTGAAGATGCTCAGTCAGACCCAGTGTTGACACGTGACAAGACGCTCCTCGGGGCGCGTCTTTCTTGGGCTTCTCTCATGGAGGCCCTCAGTCAGACCCATTGTTGATATGTGTCAAGACGCTCCTCGGGGCGCGTCTTGCTTGGGCCTCTCTCCTGGAGGCGCTCAGTCAGACCGAGTGCTGACATGTGGCAAGACGCTCCTCGGGGCGCGTCTTGCTTGGGCTTCTCTCCTGGAGGCCCTCTGTCAGCCCCAGTGTTGACATGTGTCAAGACGCTCCTCGGGGTGCGTCTTGCTTGGGCCTCTCTCCTGGAGGCGCTCAGTCAGACCGAGTGCTGACATGTGGCAAGACGCTCCTCGGGGCGCGTCTTGCTTGGGCTTCTCTCCTGGAGGCCCTCAGTCAGACCCATTGTTGACATGTGGCAAGACGCTCCTCGGGGTGCGTCTTGCTTGTGCTTCTCTCCTGGAGGCCCTCAGTCAGACCCATTGTTTACATGTGGCAAGACGCTCCTCGGGGCGCATCTTGCTTGGGCCTCTCTCCTGGAGGCCCTATGTCAGCCCCAGTTTTGACATTTGTCAAGACGCTCCTCGGGGCGCGTCTTGCTGGGGCCTCTCTCCTGGAGCCGCTCAGTCAGACCCAGTGCTTACATGTGGCAAGACGCTCCTCGGGGTGCGTCTTGCTGGGGCTTCTCTCCTGGAGGCGTTCAGTCAGACCGAGTGCTGACAAGTGGCAAGACGCTCCTCGGGGCGCGTCTTGCTTGGGCTTCTCTCCTGGAGGCGTTCAGTCAGACCGAGTGCTGACATGTGGTAAGACGCTCCTCGGGGCGCGTCTTGCTTGTGCTTCTCTCCTGGAGGCGCTCAGTCAGACCGAGTGCTGACATGTGGCAAGACGCTGCTCGGGGCGCGTCTTGCTTGGGCTTCTCTCATGGAGGCCCTCAGTCAGACCCATTGTTGATATGTGGCAAGACGCTCCTCGGGGCGCGTCTTGCTTGGGCCTCTCTCCTGGAGGCGCTCAGTCAGACCGAGTGCTGACATGTGGCAAGACGCTGCTCGGGGCGCGTCTTGCTTGGGCTTCTCTCCTGGAGGCCCTGAGTCAGACCCATTGTTTACATGTGGCAAGACGCTCCTTTGGGCGCATCTTGCTTGGGCTTCTCTCCTGGAGGCCCTCAGTCAGACCCATTGTTGACATGTGGCAAGACGCTCCTCGGGGCGCGTCTTGCTTGGGCCTCTCTCCTGGAGGCGCTCAGTCAGACCCAGTGCTTACATGTGGCAAGACGCTCCTCGGGGCGCGTCTTGCTTGGGCCTCTCTCCTGGAGGCGCTCAGTCAGACCCAGTGGTGACATCTGGCAAGACGCTCTTCGGGGCGCGTCTTGCTTGAGCCTCTCTCCTGAAGATGCTCAGTCAGACCCAGTGTTGACACGTGACAAGACGCTCCTCGGGGCGCGTCTTTCTTGGGCTTCTCTCATGGAGGCCCTCAGTCAGACCCATTGTTGATATGTGTCAAGACGCTCCTCGGGGCGCGTCTTGCTTGGGCCTCTCTCCTGGAGGCGCTCAGTCAGACCGAGTGCTGACATGTGGCAAGACGCTCCTCGGGGCGCGTCTTGCTTGGGCTTCTCTCCTGGAGGCCCTCTGTCAGCCCCAGTGTTGACATGTGTCAAGACGCTCCTCGGGGTGCGTCTTGCTTGGGCCTCTCTCCTGGAGACGCTCAGTCAGACCCAGTGTTGACACGTGGCAAGACGCTCCTCGGGGCGCGTCTTGCTTGGGCCTCTCTCCTGGAGGCGCTCAGTCAGACCCAGTGGTGACATGTGGCAAGACGCTCCTCGGGGCGCGTCTTGCTTGGGCTTCTCTCATGGAGGCCCTCAGTCAGACCCATTGTTGATATATGGCAAGACGCTCCTCGGGGCGCGTCTTGCTTGGGCCTCTCTCCTGGAGGCGCTCAGTCAGACCGAGTGCTGACATGTGGCAAGACGCTGCTCGGGGCGCGTCTTGCTTGGGCTTCTCTCCTGGAGGCCCTGAGTCAGACCCATTGTTTACATGTGGCAAGACGCTCCTTTGGGCGCATCTTGCTTGGGCTTCTCTCCTGGAGGCCCTCAGTCAGACCCAGTGCTGACATGTGGTAAGACGCTCCTCGGGGAGCGTCTTGCTGGGGCTTCTCTCCTGCAGGCGCTCAGTCAGACCCAGTGCTTACATGTGGCAAGACGCTCCTCGGGGCGCGTCTTGCTTGGGCCTCTCACCTGGAGGCGCTCAGTCAGACCCAGTGGTGACATGTGGCAAGACGCTCCTCGGGGCGCGTCTTGCTTGGGCCTCTCTCCTGGAGACGCTCAGTCAGACCCAGTGTTGACACGTGGCAAGACGCTCCTCGGGGCGCGTCTTGCTTGGGCCTCTCTCCTGGAGGCGCTCAGTCAGACCCAGTGGTGACATGTGGCAAGACGCTCCTCGGGGCGCGTCTTGCTTGGGCTTCTCTCATGGAGGCCCTCAGTCAGACCCATTGTTGATATGTGGCAAGACGCTCCTCGGGGCGCGTCTTGCTTGGGCCTCTCTCCTGGAGGCGCTCAGTCAGACCGAGTGCTGACATGTGGCAAGACGCTGCTCGGGGCGCGTCTTGCTTGGGCTTCTCTCCTGGAGGCCCTGAGTCAGACCCATTGTTTACATGTGGCAAGACGCTCCTTTGGGCGCATCTTGCTTGGGCTTCTCTCCTGGAGGCCCTCAGTCAGACCCATTGTTGACATGTGGCAAGACGCTCCTCGGGGCGCGTCTTGCTTGGGCCTCTCTCCTGGAGGCGCTCAGTCAGACCCAGTGCTTACATGTGGCAAGACGCTCCTCGGGGCGCGTCTTGCTTGGGCCTCTCTCCTGGAGGCGCTCAGTCAGACCCAGTGGTGACATGTGGCAAGACGCTCTTCGGGGCGCGTCTTGCTTGAGCCTCTCTCCTGAAGATGCTCAGTCAGACCCAGTGTTGACACGTGACAAGATGCTCCTCGGGGCGCGTCTTGCTTGGGCTTCTCTCATGGAGGCGCTCAGTCAGACCGAGTGCTGACATGTGGCAAGACGCTCCTCGGGGCGCGTCTTGCTTGGGCTTCTCTCCTGGAGGCCCTCTGTCAGCCCCAGTGTTGACATGTGTCAAGACGCTCCTCGGGGTGCGTCTTGCTTGGGCCTCTCTCCTGGAGGCGCTCAGTCAGACCGAGTGCTGACATGTGGCAAGACGCTCCTTGGGGCGCGTCTTGCTTGGGCTTCTCTCCTGGAGGCCCTCAGTCAGACCCATTGTTGACATGTGGCAAGACGCTCCTCGGGGTGCGTCTTGCTTGTGCTTCTCTCCTGGAGGCCCTCAGTCAGACCCATTGTTTACATGTGGCAAGACGCTCCTCGGGGCGCATCTTGCTTGGGCCTCTCTCCTGGAGGCCCTATGTCAGCCCCAGTGTTGACATGTGTCAAGACGCTCCTCGGGGCGCGTCTTGCTGGGGCCTCTCTCCTGGAGGCGCTCAGTCAGACCCAGTGCTTACATGTGGCAAGACGCTCCTCGGGGCGCGTCTTGCTGGGGCTTCTCTCCTGGAGGCGTTCAGTCAGACTGAGTGCTGACAAGTGGCAAGACGCTCCTCAGGGCGCGTCTTGCTTGGGCTTCTCTCCTGGAGGCGTTCAGTCAGACCGAGTGCTGACATGTGGTAAGACGCTCCTCGGGGCGCGTCTTGCTGGGGCTTCTCTCCTGGAGGCGCTCAGTCAGACCCAGTGCTTACATGTGGCAAGACGCTCCTCGGGGCGCGTCTTGATTGGGCCTCTCTCCTGGAGGCGCTCAGTCAGACCCAGTGGTGACATGTGGCAAGATGCTCCTCGGGGCGCGTCTTGCTTGGGCCTCTCTCCTGGAGACGCTCAGTCAGACCCAGTGTTGACACGTGGCAAGACGCTCCTCGGGGCGTGTCGTGCTTGGGCCTCTCTCCTGGAGGCGCTCAGTCAGACCCAGTGGTGACATGTGGCAAGACGCTCCTCGGGGCGCGTCTTGCTTGGGCTTCTCTCCTGGAGGCCCTCAGTCAGACCCATTGTTTACATGTGGCAAGACGCTCCTTTGGGCGCATCTTGCTGGAGCCTCTCTCCTGGAGGCGCTCAGTCAGACCCATTGTTTACATGTGGCAAGACGCTCCTCGGGGCGCATCTTGCTTGGGCCTCTCTCCTGGAGGCCCTCTGTCAGACCCAGTGTTGACATGTGTCAAGACGCTCCTCAGGGCGCGTCTTGCTGGGGCCTCTCTCCTGGAGGCGCTCAGTCAGACCCAGTGCTGACATGTGGTAAGACGCTCCTCGGGGCGCGTCTTGCTGGGGCTTCTCTCCTGCAGGCGCTCAGTCAGACCCAGTGCTTACATGTGGCAAGACGCTCCTCGGGGCGCGTCTTGCTTGGGCCTCTCTCCTGGAGGCGCTCAGTCAGACCCAGTGGTGACATGTGGCAAGACGCTCCTCGGGGCGCGTCTTGCTTGGGCCTCTCTCCTGGAGACGCTCAGTCAGACCCAGTGTTGACACGTGGCAAGACGCTCCTCGGGGCGCGTCTTGCTTGGGCCTCTCTCCTGGAGGCGCTCAGTCAGACCCAGTGGTGACATGTGGCAAGACGCTCCTCGGGGCGCGTCTTGCTTGGGCTTCTCTCATGGAGGCCCTCAGTCAGACCCATTGTTGATATGTGGCAAGACGCTCCTCGGGGCGCGTCTTGCTTGGGCCTCTCTCCTGGAGGCACTCAGTCAGACCGAGTGCTGACATGTGGCAAGACGCTGCTCGGGGCGCGTCTTGCTTGGGCTTCTCTCCTGGAGGCCCTGAGTCAGACCCATTGTTTACATGTGGCAAGACGCTCCTTTGGGCGCATCTTGCTTGGGCTTCTTTCCTGGAGGCCCTCAGTCAGACCCAGTGCTGACATGTGGTAAGACGCTCCTCGGGGAGCGTCTTGCTGGGGATTCTCTCCTGCAGGCGCTCAGTCAGACCCAGTGCTTACATGTGGCAAGACGCTCCTCGGGGCGCGTCTTGCTTGGGCCTCTCTCCTGGAGGCGCTCAGTCAGACCCAGTGGTGACATGTGGCAAGACGCTCCTCGGGGCGCGTCTTGCTTGGGCCTCTCTCCTGGAGACGCTCAGTCAGACCCAGTGTTGACACGTGGCAAGACGCTCCTCGGGGCGCGTCTTGCTTGGGCCTCTCTCCTGGAGGCGCTCAGTCAGACCCAGTGGTGACATGTGGCAAGACGCTCCTCGGGGCGCGTCTTGCTTGGGCTTCTCTCATGGAGGCCCTCAGTCAGACCCATTGTTGATATGTGGCAAGACGCTCCTCGGGGCGCGTCTTGCTTGGGCCTCTCTCCTGGAGGCGCTCAGTCAGACCGAGTGCTGACATGTGGCAAGACGCTGCTCGGGGCGCGTCTTGCTTGGGCTTCTCTCCTGGAGGCCCTGAGTCAGACCCATTGTTTACATGTGGCAAGACGCTCCTTTGGGCTCATCTTGCTTGGGCTTCTCTCCTGGAGGCCCTCAGTCAGACCCATTGTTGACATGTGGCAAGACGCTCCTCGGGGCGCGTCTTGCTTGGGCCTCTCTCCTGGAGGCGCTCAGTCAGACCCAGTGCTTACATGTGGCAAGACGCTCCTCGGGGCGCGTCTTGCTTGGGCCTCTCTCCTGGAGGCGCTCAGTCAGACCCAGTGGTGATATGTGGCAAGACGCTCTTCGGGGCGCGTCTTGCTTGAGCCTCTCTCCTGAAGATGCTCAGTCAGACCCAGTGTTGACATGTGGCAAGACGCTCCTCGGGGCGCGTCTTGCTTGGGCTTCTCTCCTGGAGGCCCTCTGTCAGCCCCAGTGTTGACATGTGTCAAGACGCTCCTCGGGGTGCGTCTTGCTTGGGCCTCTCTCCTGGAGGCGCTCAGTCAGACCGAGTGCTGACATGTGGCAAGACGCTCCTCGGGGCGCGTCTTGCTTGGGCTTCTCTCCTGGAGGCCCTCAGTCAGACCCATTGTTGACATGTGGCAAGACGCTCCTCGGGGTGCGTCTTGCTTGTGCTTCTCTCCTGGAGGCCCTCAGTCAGACCCATTGTTTACATGTGGCAAGACGCTCCTCGGGGCGCATCTTGCTTGGGCCTCTCTCCTGGAGGCCCTATGTCAGCCCCAGTGTTGACATGTGTCAAGACGCTCCTCGGGGCGCGTCTTGCTGGGGCCTCTCTCCTGGAGGCGCTCAGTCAGACCCAGTGCTTACATGTGGCAAGATGCTCCTCGGGGTGCGTCTTGCTGGGGCTTCTCTCCTGGAGGCGTTCAGTCAGACCGAGTGCTGACAAGTGGCAAGACGCTCCTCGGGGCGCGTCTTGCTTGGGCTTCTCTCCTGGAGGCGTTCAGTCAGACCGAGTGCTGACATGTGGTAAGACGCTCCTCGGGGCGCGTCTTGCTGGGGCTTCTCTCCTGGAGGCGCTCAGTCAGACCCAGTGCTTACATGTGGCAAGACGCTCCTCGGGGCGCGTCTTGATTGGGCCTCTCTCCTGGAGGCGCTCAGTCAGACCCAGTGGTGACATGTGGCAATATGCTCCTCGGGGCGCGTCTTGCTTGGGCCTCTCTCCTGGAGACGCTCAGTCAGACCCAGTGTTGACACGTGGCAAGACGCTCCTCGGGGCGTGTCTTGCTTGGGCCTCTCTCCTGGAGGCGCTCAGTCAGACCCAGTGGTGACATGTGGCAAGACGCTCCTCGGGGCGCGTCTTGCTTGGGCTTCTCTCCTGGAGGCCCTCAGTCAGACCCATTGTTTACATGTGGCAAGACGCTCCTTTGGGCGCATCTTGCTTGGGCTTCTCTCCTGGAGGCCCTCAGTCAGACCCATTGTTGACATGTGGCAAGACGCTCCTCGGGGCGCGTCTTGCTTGGGCCTCTCTCCTGGAGGCGCTCAGTCAGACCCAGTGCTTACATGTGGCAAGACGCTCCTCGGGGCGCGTCTTGCTGGGGCTTCTCTCCTGGAGGCGTTCAGTCAGACCGAGTGCTGACATGTGGCAAGACGCTCCTCGGGACGCGTCTTGCTTGGGCTTCTCTCCTGGAGGCCCTCAGTCAGACTCATTGTTGACATGTGGCAAGACGCTCCTCGGGGCGCGTCTTGCTTGGGCCTCTCTCCTGGAGGCACTCAGTCAGACCGAGTGGTGACATGTGGCAAGACGCTCCTCGGGGCGCGTCTTGCTTGGGCCTCTCTCCTGGAGACGCTCAGTAGGACCCAGTGTTGACACGTGACAAGACGCTCCTCGGGGCGCGTCTTGCTTGGGCTTCTCTCATGGAGGCCCTCAGTCAGACCCATTGTTGATATGTGGCAAGACTCTCCTCGGGGCGCGTCTTGCTTGGGCCTCTCTCCTGGAGGCGCTCAGTCAGACCGAGTGCTGACATGTGGCAAGACGCTCCTCGGGGCGCGTCTTGCTTGGGCTTCTCTCATGGAGGCCCTCAGTCAGACCCATTGTTGATATGTTGCAAGACGCTCCTCGGGGCGAGTCTTGCTTGGGCCTCTCTCCTGGAGGTGCTCAGTCAGACCCAGTGTTGACATGGTGCAAGACGCTCCTCGGGGCGCGTCTTGCTTAGGCTTCTCTCTTGGAGGCCCTCAGTCAGACCCATTGTTGACATGTGGCAAGACGCTCCTCGGGGCGCGTCTTGCTTGGGCTTCTCTCCTGGAGGCCCTCAGTCAGACCCATTGTTGACATGTGGCAAGACGCTCCTCGGGGCGCGTCTTGCTTGGGCCTCTCTCCTGGAGGCGCTCAGTCAGACCCAGTGTTGACACGTGACAAGACGCTCCTCGGGGCGCGTCTTGCTTGAGCCTCTCTCCTGGAGATGCTCAGTCAGACCCAGTGTTGACATGTGTCAAGACGCTCCTCGGGGCGCGTCTTGCTGGGGCCTCTCTCCTGGAGGCGCTCAGTCAGACCCAGTGCTTACATGTGGCAAGACGCTCCTCGGGGCGCGTCTTGCTGGGGCTTCTCTCCTGGAGGCGTTCAGTAAGACCGAGTGCTGACATGTGGCAAGACGCTCCTCGGGGCGCGTCTTGCTTGGGCTTCTCTCCTGGAGTCGCTCAGTCAGACCCAGTGCTTACATGTGGCAAGACGCTCCTCGGGGCGCGTCTTGATTGGGCCTCTCTCCTGGAGGCGCTCAGTCAGACCCAGTGGTGACATGTGGCAAGACGCTCCTCGGGGCGCGTCTTGCTTGGGCCTCTCTCCTGGAGACGCTCAGTCAGACCCAGTGTTGACACGTGGCAAGACGCTCCTCGGGGCGTGTCT
The DNA here is from genome assembly GCF_043380555.1 of Nothobranchius furzeri. NCBI lineage: Eukaryota > Metazoa > Chordata > Actinopteri > Cyprinodontiformes > Nothobranchiidae > Nothobranchius > Nothobranchius furzeri. The sequence goes on from NC_091753.1 coordinate 83,770, forward strand.
TGCTTGGGCCTCTCTCCTGGAGGCGCTCAGTCAGACCCAGTTGTGACATGTGGCAAGACGCTCCTCGTGGCGCGTCTTGCTTGGGCTTCTCTCATGGAGGCCCTCAGTCAGACCCATTGTTGATATGTGGCAAGACGCTCCTCGGGGCGTGTCTTGCTTGGGCTTCTCTCATGGAGGCCCTCAGTCAGACCCATTGTTGATATGTGGCAAGACGCTCCTCGGGGCGCGTCTTGCTTGGGCCTCTCTCCTGGAGGCGCTCAGTTAGACCGAGTGCTGACATGTGGCAAGACGCTCCTCGGGGCGCGTCTTGCTTGGGCTTCTCTCCTGGAGGCCCTCAGTCAGACCCATTGTTGACATGTGGCAAGACGCTCCTCGGGGCGCGTCTTGCTTGGGCCTCTCTCCTGGAGGCGCTCAGTCAGACCCAGTGCTTACATGTGGCAAGACGCTCCTCGGGGCGCGTCTTGCTGGGGCTTCTCTCCTGGAGGCGTTCAGTCAGACCGAGTGCTGACATGTGGCAAGACGCGTCCCGAGGAGCGTCTTGCTTGGGCCTCTCTCCTGGAGGCGCTCAGTCAGACCCAGTGGTGACATGTGGCAAGACGCTCCTCGGGGCGCGTCTTGCTTGGGCTTCTCTCCTGGAGGCCCTCAGTCAGACCCATTGTTGACATGTGGCAAGACGCTCCTCGGGGCGCGTCTTGCTTGGGCCTCTCTCCTGGAGGCGCTCAGTCAGACCGAGTGCTGACATAAGGCAAGACGCTCCTCGGGGCGCGTCTTGCTGGGGCCTCTCTCCTGGAGGCGCTCAGTCAGACCCAGTGCTTACATGTGGCAAGACGCTCCTCGGGGCGCGTCTTGCTTGGGCCTCTCTCCTGGAGACGCTCAGTCAGACCCAGTGTTGACACGTGACAAGACGCTCCTCGGGGCGCGTCTTGCTTGGGCTTCTCTCATGGAGGCCCTCAGTCAGACCCATTGTTGATATGTGGCAAGACGCTCCTCGGGGCGCGTCTTGCTTGGGCTTCTCTCCTGGAGGCCCTCAGTCAGAACCATTGTTTACATGTGGCAAGGCGCTCCTCGGGGCGCATCTTGCTTGGGCCTCTCTCCTGGAGTTCCTCTGTCAACCCCAGTGTTGACATGTGTCAAGACGCTCCTCGGGGTGCGTCTTGCTTGGGCCTCTCTCCTGGAGGCGCTCAGTCAGACCGAGTGCTGACATGTGGCAAGACGCTCCTCGGGGCGCGTCTTGCTTGGGCTTCTCTCCTGGAGGCCCTCAGTCAGACCCATTGTTGACATGTGGCAAGACACTCCTCGGGACGCGTCTTGCTTGGGCTTCTCTCCTGGAGGCCCTCAGTCAGACTCATTGTTGACATGTGGCAAGACACTCCTCGGGACGCGTCTTGCTTGGGCCTCTCTCCTGGAGGCGCTCAGTCAGACCGAGTGCTGACATAAGGCAAGACGCTCCTCGGGGCGCGTCTTGCTTGGGCCTCTCTCCTGGAGGCGCTCAGTCAGACCCAGTGCTTACATGTGGCAAGACGCTCCTCGGGGCGCGTCTTGCTGGGGCTTCTCTCCTGGAGGCGTTCAGTCAGACCGAGTGCTGACATGTGGCAAGACACTCCTCGGGACGCGTCTTGCTTGGGCTTCTCTCCTGGAGGCGCTCAGTCAGACCCAGTGGTGACATGTGGCAAGACGCTCCTCGGGGCGCGTCTTGCTTGGGCCTCTCTCCTGGAGACGCTCAGTCAGACCCAGTGTTGACACGTGACAAGACGCTCCTCGGGGCGCGTCTTGCTTGGGCTTCTCTCATGGAGGCCCTCAGTCAGACCCATTGTTGATATGTGGCAAGACGCTCCTCGGGGCGCGTCTTGCTTGGGCCTCTCTCCTGGAGGCGCTCAGTCAGACCGAGTGCTGACATGTGGCAAGACGCTCCTCGGGGCGCGTCTTGCTTGGGCTTCTCTCATGGAGGCCCTCAGTCAGACCCATTGTTGATATGTGGCAAGACGCTCCTCGGGGCGAGTCTTGCTTGGGCCTCTCTCCTGGAGGTGCTCAGTCAGACCCAGTGTTGACATGGTGCAAGACGCTCCTCGGGGCGCGTCTTGCTTGGGCTTCTCTCTTGGAGGCCCTCAGTCAGACCCATTGTTGACATGTGGCAAGACGCTCGTCGGGGCGCATCTTGCTTGGGCCTCTCTCCTGGAGGCCCTCTGTCAGCCCCAGTGTTGACATGTGTCAAGACGCTCCTCGGGGTGCGTCTTGCTTGGGCCTCTCTCCTGGAGTCGCTCAGTCAGACCGAGTGCTGACATGTGGCAAGATGCTCCTCGGGGCGCGTCTTGCTTGGGCTTCTCTCATGGAGGCCCTCAGTCAGACCCATTGTTGATATGTGGCAAGACGCTCCTCGGGGCGAGTCTTGCTTGGGCCTCTCTCCTGGAGGTGCTCAGTCAGACCCAGTGTTGACATGGTGCAAGATGCTCCTCGGGGCGCGTCTTGCTTGGGCTTCTCTCTTGGAGGCCCTCAGTCAGACCCATTGTTTACATGTGGCAAGACGCTCCTCGGGGCGCATCTTGCTTGGGCCTCTCTCCTGGAGGCCCTCTGTCAGCCCCAGTGTTGACATGTGTCAAGACGCTCCCCGGGGTGCGTCTTGCTTGGGCCTCTCTCCTGGAGTCGCTCAGTCAGACCGAGTGCTGACATGTGGCAAGACGCTCCTCGGGGCGCGTCTTGCTTGGGCTTCTCTCCTGGAGGCCCTCAGTCAGACCCATTGTTGACATGTGGCAAGACGCTCCGCGGGGCGCGTCTTGCTTGGGCCTCTCTCCTGGAGGCGCTCAGTCAGACCGAGTGCTGACATAAGGCAAGACGCTCCTCGGGGCGCGTCTTGCTGGGGCCTCTCTCCTGGAGGTGCTCAGTCAGACCCAGTGCTTACATGTGGCAAGACGCTCCTCGGGGCGTGTCTTGCTGGGGCTTCTCTCCTGGAGGCGTTCAGTCAGACCGAGTGCTGACATGTGGCAAGACGCTCCTCGGGGCGCGTCTTGCTTGGGCTTCTCTCCTGGAGGCGTTCAGTCAGACCGAGTGCTGACATGTGGTAAGACGCTCCTCGGGGCGCGTCTTGCTGGGGCTCCCCTCCTGGAGGCGCTCAGTCAGACCCAGTGCTTACATGTGGCAAGACGCTCCTCGGGGCGCGTCTTGCTTGGGCCTCTCTCCTGGAGGCGCTCAGTCATACCCAGTGCTTACATGTGGCAAGACGCTCCTCGGGGCGCGTCTTGCTGGGGCTTCTCTCCTGGAGGCGCTCAGTCAGACCCAGTGCTTACATGTGGCAAGACGCTCCTCGGGGCGCGTCTTGCTGGGGCTTCTCTCCTGGAGGCGTTCAGTCAGACCGAGTGCTGACATGTGGCAAGACGCTCCTCGGGACGCGTCTTGCTTGGGCTTCTCTCCTGGAGGCCCTCAGTCAGACCCATTGTTGACATGTGGCAAGACGCTCCTCGGGGCGCGTCTTGCTTGGGCCTCTCTCCTGGAGGCGCTCAGTAAGACCCATTGTTGACATGTGGCAAGACGCTCCTCAGGGCACGTCTTGCTTGAGGCTTCTCTCCTGGAGGCCCTCAGTCAGACCCATTGTTGACATGTGGCAAGACGCTCCTCGGGGCGCGTCTTGCTTGGGCCTCTCTCCTGGAGGCGCTCAGTCAGACCGAGTGCTGACATAAGGCAAGACGCTCCTCGGGACGCGTCTTGCTGGGGCCTCTCTCCTGGAAGCGCTCAGTCAGACCCAGTGCTTACATGTGGCAAGACGCTCCTCGGGGCGCGTCTTGCTGGGGCTTCTCTCCTGGAGGCGTTCAGTCAGACCGAGTGCTGACATGTGGCAAGACGCTCCTCGGGACGCGTCTTGCTTGGGCTTCTCTCCTGGAGGCCCTCAGTCAGACCCATTGTTTACATGTGGCAAGACGCTCCTCGGGGCGCATCTTGCTTGGGCCTCTCTCCTGGAGTTCCTCTGTCAGCCCCAGTGTTGACATGTGGCAAGACGCTCCTCGGGGCGCGTCTTGCTTGGGCCTCTCTCCTGGAGGCGCTCAGTCAGACCGAGTGCTGACATAAGGCAAGACGCTCCTCGGGACGCGTCTTGCTGGGGCCTCTCTCCTGGAAGCGCTCAGTCAGACCCAGTGCTTACATGTGGCAAGACGCTCCTCGGGGCGCGTCTTGCTGGGGCTTCTCTCCTGGAGGCGTTCAGTCAGACCGAGTGCTGACATGTGGCAAGACGCTCCTCGGGACGCGTCTTGCTTGGGCTTCTCTCCTGGAGGCCCTCAGTCAGACCCATTGTTTACATGTGGCAAGACGCTCCTCGGGGCGCATCTTGCTTGGGCCTCTCTCCTGGAGTTCCTCTGTCAGCCCCAGTGTTGACATGTGTCAAGACGCTCCTCGGGGTGCGTCTTGCTTGGGCCTCTCTCCTGGAGACGCTCAGTCAGACCGAGTGCTGACATGTGGCAAGACGCTCCTCGGGGCGCGTCTTGCTTGGGCTTCTCTCCTGGAGGCCCTCAGTCAGACCCATTGTTGACATGTGGCAAGACACTCCTCGGGACGCGTCTTGCTTGGGCTTCTCTCCTGGAGGCCCTCAGTCAGACTCATTGTTGACATGTGGCAAGACACTCCTCGGGACGCGTCTTGCTTGGGCCTCTCTCCTGGAGGCGCTCAGTCAGACCGAGTGCTGACATAAGGCAAGACGCTCCTCGGGGCGCGTCTTGCTGGGGCCTCTCTCCTGGAGGCGCTCAGTCAGACCCAGTGCTTACATGTGGCAAGACGCTCCTCGGGGCGCGTCTTGCTGGGGCTTCTCTCCTGGAGGCGTTCAGTCAGACCGAGTGCTGACATGTGGCAAGACGCTCCTCGGGGCGCATCTTGCTTGGGCTTCTCTCCTGGAGGCGTTCAGTCAGACCGAGTGCTGACATGTGGTAAGACGCTCCTCGGGGCGCGTCTTGCTGGGGCTCCCCTCCTGGAGGCGCTCAGTCAGACCCAGTGCTTACATGTGGCAAGACGCTCCTCGGGGCGCGTCTTGCTTGGGCCTCTCTCCTGGAGGCGCTCAGTCAGACCCAGTGCTTACATGTGGCAAGACGCTCCTCGGGGCGCGTCTTGCTGGGGCTTTTCTCCTGGAGGCGCTCAGTCAGACCCAGTGCTTACATGTGGCAAGACGCTCCTCGGGGCGCGTCTTGCTGGGGCTTCTCTCCTGGAGGCGTTCAGTCAGACCGAGTGCTGACATGTGGCAAGACGCTCCTCGGGACGCGTCTTGCTTGGGCTTCTCTCCTGGAGGCCCTCAGTCAGACCCATTGTTGACATGTGGCAAGACGCTCCTCGGGGCGCGTCTTGCTTGGGCCTCTCTCCTGGAGGCGCTCAGTAAGACCCATTGTTGACATGTGGCAAGACGCTCCTCAGGGCACGTCTTGCTTGAGGCTTCTCTCCTGGAGGCCCTCAGTCAGACCCATTGTTGACATGTGGCAAGACGCTCCTCGGGGCGCGTCTTGCTTGGGCCTCTCTCCTGGAGGCGCTCAGTCAGACCGAGTGCTGACATAAGGCAAGACGCTCCTCGGGGCGCGTCTTGCTGGGGCCTCTCTCCTGGAAGCGCTCAGTCAGACCCAGTGCTTACATGTGGCAAGACGCTCCTCGGGGCGCGTCTTGCTTGGGCCTCTCTCCTGGAGACGCTCAGTCAGACCCAGTGTTTACACGTGACAAGACGCTCCTCGGGGCGCGTCTTGCTTGGGCTTCTCTCATGGAGGCCCTCAGTCAGACCCATTGTTGATATGTGGCAAGACGCTCCTCGGGGCGCGTCTTGCTTGGGCTTCTCTCCTGGAGGCCCTCAGTCAGACCCATTGTTTACATGTGGCAAGACGCTCCTCGGGGCGCATCTTGCTTGGGCCTCTCTCCTGGAGTTCCTCTGTCAGCCCCAGTGTTGACATGTGTCAAGACGCTCCTCGGGATGCGTCTTGCTTGGGCCTCTCTCCTGGAGGCGCTCAGTCAGACCGAGTGCTGACATGTGGCAAGACGCTCCTCGGGGCGCGTCTTGCTTGGGCCTCTCTCCTGGAGGCGCTCAATCAGACCGAGTGCTGACATGTGGCAAGACGCTCCTCGGGGCGCGTCTTGCTTGGGCTTCTCTCCTGGAGGCCCTCAGTCAGACTCATTGTTGGCATGTGGCAAGACACTCCTCGGGACGCGTCTTGCTTGGGCCTCTCTCCTGGAGGCGCTCAGTTAGACCGAGTGCTGACATAAGGCAAGACGCTCCTATGGGCGCGTCTTGCTGGGGCCTCTCTCCTGGAGGCGCTCAGTCAGACCCAGTGCTTACATGTGGCAAGACGCTCCTCGGTGCGCGTCTTGCTGGGGCTTCTCTCCTGGAGGCGTTCAGTCAGACCGAGTGCTGACATGTGGCAAGACACTCCTCGGGACGCGTCTTGCTTGGGCTTCTCTCCTGGAGGCGCTCAGTCAGACCCAGTGGTGACATGTGGCAAGACGCTCCTCGGGGCGCGTCTTGCTTGGGCCTCTCTCCTGGAGACGCTCAGTCAGACCCAGTGTTGACACGTGACAAGACGCTCCTCGGGGCGCGTCTTGCTTGGGCTTCTCTCATGGAGGCCCTCAGTCAGACCCATTGTTGATATGTGGCAAGACGCTCCTCGGGGCGCGTCTTGCTTGGGCCTCTCTCCTGGAGGCGCTCAGTCAGAACGAGTGCTGACATGTGGCAAGACGCTCCTCGGGGCGCGTCTTGCTTGGGCTTCTCTCATGGAGGCCCTCAGTCAGACCCATTGTTGATATGTGGCAAGACGCTCCTCGGGGCGAGTATTGCTTGGGCCTCTCTCCTGGAGGTGCTCAGTCAGACCCATTGTTGACATGGTGCAAGACGCTCCTTGGGGCGCGTCTTGCTTGGGCTTCTCTCTTGGAGGCCCTCAGTCAGACCCATTGTTGACATGTGGCAAGACGCTCCTCGGGGCGCATCTTGCTTGGGCCTCTCTCCTGGAGGCCCTCTGTCAGCCCCAGTGTTGACATGTGTCAAGACGCTCCTCGGGGTGCGTCTTGCTTGGGCCTCTCTCCTGGAGTCGCTCAGTCAGACCGAGTGCTGACATGTGGCAAGATGCTCCTCGGGGCGCGTCTTGCTTGGGCTTCTCTCATGGAGGCCCTCAGTCAGACCCATTGTTGATATGTGGCAAGACGCTCCTCGGGGCGAGTCTTGCCTGGGCCTCTCTCCTGGAGGTGCTCAGTCAGACCCAGTGTTGACATGGTGCAAGACGCTCCTCGGGGCGCGTCTTGCTTGGGCTTCTCTCTTGGAGGCCCTCAGTCAGACCCATTGTTTACATGTGGAAAGACGCTCCTCGGGGCGCATCTTGCTTGGGCCTCTCTCCTGGAGTCGCTCAGTCAGACCGAGTGCTGACATGTGGCAAGACGCTCCTCGGGGCGCGTCTTGCTTGGGCTTCTCTCCTGGAGGCCCTCAGTCAGACCCATTGTTGACATGTGGCAAGACGCTCCGCGGGGCGCGTCTTGCTTGGGCCTCTCTCCTGGAGGCGCTCAGTCAGACCGAGTGCTGACATAAGGCAAGACGCTCCTCGGGGCGCGTCTTGCTGGGGCCTCTCTCCTGGAGGTGCTCAGTCAGACCCAGTGCTTACATGTGGCAAGACGCTCCTCGGGGCGTGTCTTGCTGGGGCTTCTCTCCTGGAGGCGTTCAGTCAGACCGAGTGCTGACATGTGGCAAGACGCTCCTCGGGGCGCGTCTTGCTTGGGCTTCTCTCCTGGAGGCGCTCAGTCAGACCCAGTGCTTACATGTGTTAAGACGCTCCTCGGGGCGCGTCTTGCTTGGGCCTCTCTCCTGGAGGCGCTCAGTCAGACCCAGTGCTTACATGTGGCAAGACGCTCCTCGGGGCGCGTCTTGCTGGGGCTTCTCTCCTGGAGGCGCTCAGTCAGACCCAGTGCTTACATGTGGCAAGACGCTCCTCGGGGCGCGTCTTGCTGGGGCTTCTCTCCTGGAGGCGTTCAGTCAGACCGAGTGCTGACATGTGGCAAGACGCTCCTCGGGACGCGTCTTGCTTGGGCTTCTCTCCTGGAGGCCCTCAGTCAGACCCATTGTTGACATGTGTCAAGACGCTCCTCAGGGCGCGTCTTGCTTGGGCCTCTCTCCTGGAGGCGCTCAGTCAGACCCAGTGGTGACATGTGGCAAGACGCTCCTCGGGGCGCGTCTTGCTTGGGCCTCTCTCCTGGAGGCGCTCAGTCAGACCCATTGTTGACATGTGGCAAGACGCTCCTCAGGGCACGTCTTGCTTGAGGCTTCTCTCCTGGAGGCCCTCAGTCAGACCCATTGTTGACATGTGGCAAGACGCTCCTCGGGGCGCGTCTTGCTTGGGCCTCTCTCCTGGAGGCGCTCAGTCAGACCGAGTGCTGACATAAGGCAAGACGCTCCTCGGGGCGCGTCTTGCTGGGGCCTCTCTCCTGGAGGCGCTCAGTCAGACCCAGTGCTTACATGTGGCAAGACGCTCCTCGGGGCGCGTCTTGCTTGGGCCTCTCTCCTGGAGACTCTCAGTCAGACCCAGTGTTGACACGTGACAAGACGCTCCTCGGGGCGCGTCTTGCTTGGGCTTCTCTCATGGAGGCCCTCAGTCAGACCCATTGTTGATATGTGGCAAGACGCTCCTCGGGGCGAGTATTGCTTGGGCCTCTCTCCTGGAGGTGCTCAGTCAGACCCAGTGTTGACATGGTGCAAGACGCTCCTTGGGGCGCGTCTTGCTTGGGCTTCTCTCTTGGAGGCCCTCAGTCAGACCCATTGTTGACATGTGGCAAGACGCTCCTCGGGGCGCATCTTGCTTGGGCCTCTCTCCTGGAGGCCCTCTGTCAGCCCCAGTGTTGACATGTGTCAAGACGCTCCTCGGGGTGCGTCTTGCTTGGGCCTCTCTCCTGGAGTCGCTCAGTCAGACCGAGTGCTGACATGTGGCAAGATGCTCCTCGGGGCGCGTCTTGCTTGGGCTTCTCTCATGGAGGCCCTCAGTCAGACCCATTGTTGATATGTGGCAAGACGCTCCTCGGGGCGAGTCTTGCTTGGGCCTCTCTCCTGGAGGTGCTCAGTCAGACCCAGTGTTGACATGGTGCAAGACGCTCCTCGGGGCGCGTCTTGCTTGGGCTTCTCTCTTGGAGGCCCTCAGTCAGACCCATTGTTTACATGTGGCAAGACGCTCCTCGGGGCGCATCTTGCTTGGGCCTCTCTCCTGGAGGCCCTCTGTCAGCCCCAGTGTTGACATGTGTCAAGACGCTCCCCGGGGTGCGTCTTGCTTGGGCCTCTCTCCTGGAGTCGCTCAGTCAGACCGAGTGCTGACATGTGGCAAGACGCTCCTCGGGGCGCGTCTTGCTTGGGCTTCTCTCCTGGAGGCCCTCAGTCAGACCCATTGTTGACATGTGGCAAGACGCTCCGCGGGGCGCGTCTTGCTTGGGCCTCTCTCCTGGAGGCGCTCAGTCAGACCGAGTGCTGACATAAGGCAAGACGCTCCTCGGGGCGCGTCTTGCTGGGGCCTCTCTCCTGGAGGTGCTCAGTCAGACCCAGTGCTTACATGTGGCAAGACGCTCCTCGGGGCGTGTCTTGCTGGGGCTTCTCTCCTGGAGGCGTTCAGTCAGACCGAGTGCTGACATGTGGCAAGACGCTCCTCGGGGCGCGTCTTGCTTGGGCTTCTCTCCTGGAGGCGCTCAGTCAGACCCAGTGCTTACATGTGGCAAGACGCTCCTCGGGGCGCGTCTTGCTTGGGCCTCTCTCCTGGAGGCGCTCAGTCAGACCCAGTGCTTACATGTGGCAAGACGCTCCTCGGGGCGCGTCTTGCTGGGGCTTCTCTCCTGGAGGCGCTCAGTCAGACCCAGTGCTTACATGTGGCAAGACGCTCCTCGGGGCGCGTCTTGCTGGGGCTTCTCTCCTGGAGGCGTTCAGTCAGACCGAGTGCTGACATGTGGCAAGACGCTCCTCGGGACGCGTCTTGCTTGGGCTTCTCTCCTGGAGGCCCTCAGTCAGACCCATTGTTGACATGTGTCAAGACGCTCCTCAGGGCGCGTCTTGCTTGGGCCTCTCTCCTGGAGGCGCTCAGTCAGACCCAGTGGTGACATGTGGCAAGACGCTCCTCGGGGCGCGTCTTGCTTGGGCCTCTCTCCTGGAGGCGCTCAGTCAGACCCATTGTTGACATGTGGCAAGACGCTCCTCGGGGCGCGTCTTGCTTGGGCCTCTCTCCTGGAGGCGCTCAGTCAGACCGAGTGCTGACATAAGGCAAGACGCTCCTCGGGGCGCGTCTTGCTGGGGCCTCTCTCCTGGAGGCGCTCAGTCAGACCCAGTGCTTACATGTGGCAAGACGCTCCTCGGGGCGCGTCTTGCTTGGGCCTCTCTCCTGGAGACTCTCAGTCAGACCCAGTGTTGACACGTGACAAGACGCTCCTCGGGGCGCGTCTTGCTTGGGCTTCTCTCATGGAGGCCCTCAGTCAGACCCATTGTTGATATGTGGCAAGACGCTCCTCGGGGCGCGTCTTGCTTGGGCCTCTCTCCTGGAGGCGCTCAGTCATACCGAATGCTGACATCTGGCAAGACGCTCCTCGGGGCGTGTCTTGCTTGGGCTTCTCTCCTGGTGGCCCTCAGTCAGACCCATTGTTTACATGTGGCAAGACGCTCCTCGGGGCGCATCTTGCTTGGGCCTCTCTCCTGGAGTTCCTCTGTCAGCCCCAGTGTTGACATGTGTCAAGACGCTCCTCGGGGTGCGTCTTGCTTGGGCCTCTCTCCTGGAGGCGCTCAGTCAGACCGAGTGCTGACATGTGGCAAGACGCTCCTCGGGGCGCGTCTTGCTTGGGCTTCTCTCCTGGAGGCCGTCAGTCAGACCCATTGTTGACATGTGGCAAGACACTCCTCGGGACGCGTCTTGCTTGGGCTTCTCTCCTGGAGGCCCTCAGTCAGACTCATTGTTGACATGTGGCAAGACACTCCTCGGGACGCGTCTTGCTTGGGCCTCTCTCCTGGAGGCGCTCAGTCAGACCGAGTGCTGACATAAGGCAAGACGCTCCTCGGGGCGCGTCTTGCTGGGGCCTCTCTCCTGGAGGCGCTCAGTCAGACCCAGTGCTTACATGTGTCAAGACGCTCCTCGGGGCGCGTATTGCTGGGGCTTCTCTCCTGGAGGCGTTCAGTCAGACCGAGTGCTGACATGTGGCAAGACGCTCCTCGGGGCGCGTCTTGCTTGGGCTTCTCTCCTGGAGGCCCTCAGTCAGACCCATTGTTGACATGTGGCAAGACGCTCCGCGGGGCGCGTCTTGCTTGGGCCTCTCTCCTGGAGGCGCTCAGTCAGACCGAGTGCTGACATAAGGCAAGACGCTCCTCGGGGCGCGTCTTGCTGGGGCCTCTCTCCTGGAGGTGCTCAGTCAGACCCAGTGCTGACATGTGGCAAGACGCTCCTCGGGGCGTGTCTTGCTGGGGCTTCTCTCCTGGAGGCGTTCAGTCAGACCGAGTGCTGACATGTGGCAAGACGCTCCTCGGGGCGCGTCTTGCTTGGGCTTCTCTCCTGGAGGCGCTCAGTCAGACCCAGTGCTTACATGTGGCAAGACGCTCCTCGGGGCGCGTCTTGCTTGGGCGTCTCTCCTGGAGGTGCTCAGTCAGACCCAGTGCTTACATGTGGCAAGACGCTCCTCGGGGCGCGTCTTGCTGGGGCTTCTCTCCTGGAGGCGCTCAGTCAGACCCAGTGCTTACATGTGGCAAGACGCTCCTCGGGGCGCGTCTTGCTTGGGCCTCTCTCCTGGAGGCGCTCAGTCAGACCCATTGTTGACATGTGGCAAGACGCTCCTCAGGGCACATCTTGCTTGAGGCTTCTCTCCTGGAGGCCCTCAGTCAGACCCATTGTTGACATGTGGCAAGACGCTCCTCGGGGCGCGTCTTGCTTGGGCCTCTCTCCTGGAGGCGCTCAGTCAGACCGAGTGCTGACATCTGGCAAGACGCTCCTCGGGGCGCGTCTTGCTTGGGCTTCTCTCCTGGTGGCCCTCAGTCAGACCCATTGTTTACATGTGGCAAGACGCTCCTCGGGGCGCATCTTGCTTGGGCCTCTCTCCTGGAGTTCCTCTGTCAGCCCCAGTGTTGACATGTGTCAAGACGCTCCTCGGGGTGCGTCTTGCTTGGGCCTCTCTCCTGGAGGCGCTCAGTCAGACCGAGTGCTGACATAAGGCAAGACGCTCCTCGGGGCGCGTCTTGCTGGGGCCTCTCTCCTGGAGGCGCTCAGTCAGACCCAGTGCTTACATGTGGCAAGACGCTCCTCGGGGCGCGTCTTGCTTGGGCCTCTCTCCTGGAGACTCTCAGTCAGACCCAGTGTTGACACGTGACAAGACGCTCCTCGGGGCGCGTCTTGCTTGGGCTTCTCTCATGGAGGCCCTCAGTCAGACCCATTGTTGATATGTGGCAAGACGCTCCTCGGGGCGCGTCTTGCTTGGGCCTCTCTCCTGGAGGCGCTCAGTCATACCGAATGCTGACATCTGGCAAGACGCTCCTCGGGGCGTGTCTTGCTTGGGCTTCTCTCCTGGTGGCCCTCAGTCAGACCCATTGTTTACATGTGGCAAGACGCTCCTCGGGGCGCATCTTGCTTGGGCCTCTCTCCTGGAGTTCCTCTGTCAGCCCCAGTGTTGACATGTGTCAAGACGCTCCTCGGGGTGCGTCTTGCTTGGGCCTCTCTCCTGGAGGCGCTCAGTCAGACTGAGTGCTGACATGTGGCAAGACGCTCCTCGGGGCGCGTCTTGCTTGGGCTTCTCTCCTGGAGGCCGTCAGTCAGACCCATTGTTGACATGTGGCAAGACACTCCTCGGGACGCGTCTTGCTTGGGCTTCTCTCCTGGAGGCCCTCAGTCAGACTCATTGTTGACATGTGGCAAGACACTCCTCGGGACGCGTCTTGCTTGGGCCTCTCTCCTGGAGGCGCTCAGTCAGACCGAGTGCTGACATAAGGCAAGACGCTCCTCGGGGCGCGTCTTGCTGGGGCCTCTCTCCTGGAGGCGCTCAGTCAGACCCAGTGCTTACATGTGTCAAGACGCTCCTCGGGGCGCGTATTGCTGGGGCTTCTCTCCTGGAGGCGTTCAGTCAGACCGAGTGCTGACATGTGGCAAGACGCTCCTCGGGGCGCGTCTTGCTTGGGCTTCTCTCCTGGAGGCCCTCAGTCAGACCCATTGTTGACATGTGGCAAGACGCTCCGCGGGGCGCGTCTTGCTTGGGCCTCTCTCCTGGAGGCGCTCAGTCAGACCGAGTGCTGACATAAGGCAAGACGCTCCTCGGGGCGCGTCTTGCTGGGGCCTCTCTCCTGGAGGTGCTCAGTCAGACCCAGTGCTGACATGTGGCAAGACGCTCCTCGGGGCGTGTCTTGCTGGGGCTTCTCTCCTGGAGGCGTTCAGTCAGACCGAGTGCTGACATGTGGCAAGACGCTCCTCGGGGCGCGTCTTGCTTGGGCTTCTCTCCTGGAGGCGCTCAGTCAGACCCAGTGCTTACATGTGGCAAGACGCTCCTCGGGGCGCGTCTTGCTTGGGCCTCTCTCCTGGAGGTGCTCAGTCAGACCCAGTGCTTACATGTGGCAAGACGCTCCTCGGGGCGCGTCTTGCTGGGGCTTCTCTCCTGGAGGCGCTCAGTCAGACCCAGTGCTTACATGTGGCAAGACGCTCCTCGGGGCGCGTCTTGCTTGGGCCTCTCTCCTGGAGACTCTCAGTCAGACCCAGTGTTGACACGTGACAAGACGCTCCTCGGGGCGCGTCTTGCTTGGGCTTCTCTCATGGAGGCCCTCAGTCAGACCCATTGTTGATATGTGGCAAGACGCTCCTCGGGGCGCGTCTTGCTTGGGCCTCTCTCCTGGAGGCGCTCAGTCATACCGAATGCTGACATCTGGCAAGACGCTCCTCGGGGCGTGTCTTGCTTGGGCTTCTCTCCTGGTGGCCCTCAGTCAGACCCATTGTTTACATGTGGCAAGACGCTCCTCGGGGCGCATCTTGCTTGGGCCTCTCTCCTGGAGTTCCTCTGTCAGCCCCAGTGTTGACATGTGTCAAGACGCTCCTCGGGGTGCGTCTTGCTTGGGCCTCTCTCCTGGAGGCGCTCAGTCAGACTGAGTGCTGACATGTGGCAAGACGCTCCTCGGGGCGCGTCTTGCTTGGGCTTCTCTCCTGGAGGCCGTCAGTCAGACCCATTGTTGACATGTGGCAAGACACTCCTCGGGACGCGTCTTGCTTGGGCTTCTCTCCTGGAGGCCCTCAGTCAGACTCATTGTTGACATGTGGCAAGACACTCCTCGGGACGCGTCTTGCTTGGGCCTCTCTCCTGGAGGCGCTCAGTCAGACCGAGTGCTGACATAAGGCAAGACGCTCCTCGGGGCGCGTCTTGCTGGGGCCTCTCTCCTGGAGGCGCTCAGTCAGACCCAGTGCTTACATGTGTCAAGACGCTCCTCGGGGCGCGTATTGCTGGGGCTTCTCTCCTGGAGGCGTTCAGTCAGACCGAGTGCTGACATGTGGCAAGACGCTCCTCGGGGCGCGTCTTGCTTGGGCTTCTCTCCTGGAGGCCCTCAGTCAGACCCATTGTTGACATGTGGCAAGACGCTCCGCGGGGCGCGTCTTGCTTGGGCCTCTCTCCTGGAGGCGCTCAGTCAGACCGAGTGCTGACATAAGGCAAGACGCTCCTCGGGGCGCGTCTTGCTGGGGCCTCTCTCCTGGAGGTGCTCAGTCAGACCCAGTGCTGACATGTGGCAAGACGCTCCTCGGGGCGTGTCTTGCTGGGGCTTCTCTCCTGGAGGCGTTCAGTCAGACCGAGTGCTGACATGTGGCAAGACGCTCCTCGGGGCGCGTCTTGCTTGGGCTTCTCTCCTGGAGGCGCTCAGTCAGACCCAGTGCTTACATGTGGCAAGACGCTCCTCGGGGCGCGTCTTGCTTGGGCCTCTCTCCTGGAGGTGCTCAGTCAGACCCAGTGCTTACATGTGGCAAGACGCTCCTCGGGGCGCGTCTTGCTGGGGCTTCTCTCCTGGAGGCGCTCAGTCAGACCCAGTGCTTACATGTGGCAAGATGCTCCTCGGGGCGCGTCTTGCTTGGGCCTCTCTCCTGGAGGCGCTCAGTCAGACCCATTGTTGACATGTGGCAAGACGCTCCTCAGGGCACATCTTGCTTGAGGCTTCTCTCCTGGAGGCCCTCAGTCAGACCCATTGTTGACATGTGGCAAGACGCTCCTCGGGGCGCGTCTTGCTTGGGCCTCTCTCCTGGAGGCGCTCAGTCAGACCGAGTGCTGACATCTGGCAAGACGCTCCTCGGGGCGCGTCTTGCTTGGGCTTCTCTCCTGGTGGCCCTCAGTCAGACCCATTGTTTACATGTGGCAAGACGCTCCTCGGGGCGCATCTTGCTTGGGCCTCTCTCCTGGAGTTCCTCTGTCAGCCCCAGTGTTGACATGTGTCAAGACGCTCCTCGGGGTGCGTCTTGCTTGGGCCTCTCTCCTGGAGGCGCTCAGTCAGACCGAGTGCTGACATGTGGCAAGACGCTCCTCGGGGCGCGTCTTGCTTGGGCTTCTCTCCTGGAGGCCCTCAGTCAGACCCATTGTTGACATGTGGCAAGACACTCCTCGGGACGCGTCTTGCTTGGGCTTCTCTCCTGGAGGCCCTCAGTCAGACTCATTGTTGACATGTGGCAAGACACTCCTCGGGACGCGTCTTGCTTGGGCCTCTCTCCTGGAGGCGCTCAGTCAGACCGAGTGCTGACATAAGGCAAGACGCTCCTCGGGTCGCGTCTTGCTGGGGCCTCTCTCCTGGAGGCGCTCAGTCAGACCCAGTGCTTACATGTGTCAAGACGCTCCTCGGGGCGCGTATTGCTGGGGCTTCTCTCCTGGAGGCGTTCAGTCAGACCGAGTGCTGACATGTGGCAAGACACTCCTCGGGACGCGTCTTGCTTGGGCTTCTCTCCTGGAGGCCCTCAGTCAGACTCATTGTTGACATGTGGCAAGACGCTCCTCGGGGCGCGTCTTGCTTGGGCCTCTCTCCTGGAGGCGCTCAGTCAGACCCAGTGGTGACATGTGGCAAGACGCTCCTCGGGGCGCGTCTTGCTTGGGCCTCTCTCCTGGAGACGCTCAGTCAGACCGAGTGCTGACATGTGGCAAGACGCTCCTCGGGGCGTGTTTTGCTTGGGCTTCTCTCATGGAGGCCCTCAGTCAGACCCATTGTTGATATGTGGCAAGACGCTCCTCGGGGCGAGTCTTGCTTGGGCCTCTCTCCTGGAGGTGCTCAGTCAGACCCAGTGTTGACATGGTGCAAGACGCTCCTCGGGGCGCGTCTTGCTTGGGCTTCTCTCTTGGAGGCCCACAGTCAGACCCATTGTTGACATGTGGCAAGACGCTCCTCGGGGCGCATCTTGCTTGGGCCTCTCTCCTGGAGGCCCTCTGTCAGCAACAGTGTTGACATGTGTCAAGACGCTCCTCGGGGTGCGTCTTGCTTGGGCCTCTCTCCTGGAGTCGCTCAGTCAGACCGAGTGCTGACATGTGGCAAGATGCTCCTCGGGGCGCGTCTTGCTTGGGCTTCTCTCATGGAGGCCCTCAGTCAGACCCATTGTTGATATGTGGCAAGACGCTCCTCGGGGCGAGTCTTGCTTGGGCCTCTCTCCTGGAGGTGCTCAGTCAGACCCAGTGTTGACATGGTGCAAGACGCTCCTCGGGGCGCGTCTTGCTTGAGCTTCTCTCTTGGAGGCCCTCAGTCAGACCCATTGTTTACATGTGGCAAGACGCTCCTCGGGGCGCATCTTGCTTGGGCCTCTCTCCTGGAGGCCCTCTGTCAGCCCCAGTGTTGACATGTGTCAAGACGCTCCCCGGGGTGCGTCTTGCTTGGGCCTCTCTCCTGGAGTCGCTCAGTCAGACCGAGTGCTGACATGTGGCCAGACACTCCTCGGGACGCGTCTTGCTTGGGCCTCTCTCCTGTAGGCGCTCAGTCAGACCGAGTGCTGACATAAGGCAAGACGCTCCTCGGGGCGCGTCTTGCTGGGGCCTCTCTCCTGGAGGCGCTCAGTCAGACCCAGTGCTTACATGTGGCAAGACGCTCCTCGGGGCGCGTCTTGCTGGGGCTTCTCTCCTGGAGGCGTTCAGTCAGACCGAGTGCTGACATGTGTCAAGACACTCCTCGGGACGCGTCTTGCTTGGGCTTCTCTCCTGGAGGCGCTCAGTCAGACCCAGTGGTGACATGTGGCAAGACGCTCCTCGGGGCGCGTCTTGCTTGGGCCTCTCTCCTGGAGACGCTCAGTCAGACCCAGTGTTGACACGTGACAAGACGCTCCTCGGGGCGCGTCTTGCTTGGGCTTCTCTCATGGAGGCCCTCAGTCAGACCCATTGTTGATATGTGGCAAGACGCTCCTCGGGGCGCGTCTTGCTTGGGCCTCTCTCCTGGAGGCGCTCAGTCAGACCGAGTGCTGACATGTGGCAAGACGCTCCTCGGGGCGCGTCTTGCTTGGGCTTCTCTCATGGAGGCCCTCAGTCAGACCCATTGTTGATATGTGGCAAGACGCTCCTCGGGGCGAGTATTGCTTGGGCCTCTCTCCTGGAGGTGCTCAGTCAGACCCAGTGTTGACATGTGGCAAGACGCTCCTCTGGGCGCATCTTGCTTGGGCCTCTCTCCTGGAGGCCCTCTGTCAGCCCCAGTGTTGACATGTGTCAAGACGCTCCTCGGGGTGCGTCTTGCTTGGGCCTCTCTCCTGGAGTCGCTCAGTCAGACCGAGTGCTGACATGTGGCAAGATGCTCCTCGGGGCGCGTCTTGCTTGGGCTTCTCTCATGGAGGCCCTCAGTCAGACCCATTGTTGATATGTGGCAAGACGCTCCTCGGGGCGAGTCTTGCTTGGGCCTCTCTCCTGGAGGTGCTCAGTCAGACCCAGTGTTGACATGGTGCAAGACGCTCCTCGGGGCGCGTCTTGCTTGGGCTTCTCTCTTGGAGGCCCTCAGTCAGACCCATTGTTTACATGTGGCAAGACGCTCCTCGGGGCGCATCTTGCTTGGGCCTCTCTCCTGGAGGCCCTCTGTCAGCCCCAGTGTTGACATGTGTCAAGACGCTCCCCGGGGTGCGTCTTGCTTGGGCCTCTCTCCTGGAGTCGCTCAGTCAGACCGAGTGCTGACATGTGGCAAGACGCTCCTCGGGGCGCGTCTTGCTTGGGCTTCTCTCCTGGAGGCCCTCAGTCAGACCCATTGTTGACATGTGGCAAGACGCTCCGCGGGGCGCGTCTTGCTTGGGCCTCTCTCCTGGAGGCGCTCAGTCAGAACGAGTGCTGACATAAGGCAAGACGCTCCTCGGGGCGCGTCTTGCTGGGGCCTCTCTCCTGGAGGTGCTCAGTCAGACCCAGTGCTTACATGTGGCAAGACGCTCCTCGGGGCGTGTCTTGCTGGGGCTTCTCTCCTGGAGGCGTTCAGTCAGACCGAGTGCTGACATGTGGCAAGACGCTCCTCGGGGCGCGTCTTGCTTGGGCTTCTCTCCTGGAGGCGCTCAGTCAGACCCAGTGCTTACATGTGGCAAGACGCTCCTCGGGGCGCGTCTTGCTTGGGCCTCTCTCCTGGAGGCGCTCAGTCAGACCCAGTGCTTACATGTGGCAAGACGCTCCTCGGGGTGCGTCTTGCTGGGGCTTCTCTCCTGGAGGCGCTCAGTCAGACCCAGTGCTTACATGTGGCAAGACGCTCCTCGGGGCGCGTCTTGCTGGGGCTTCTCTCCTGGAGGCGTTCAGTCAGACCGAGTGCTGACATGTGGCAAGACGCTCCTCGGGACGCGTCTTGCTTGGGCTTCTCTCCTGGAGGCCCTCAGTCAGACCCATTGTTGACATGTGGCACGACGCTCCTCGGGGCGCGTCTTGCTTGGGCCTATCTCCTGGAGGCGCTCAGTCAGACCCAGTGGTGACATGTGGCAAGACGCTCCTCGGGGCGCGTCTTGCTTGGGCCTCTCTCCTGGAGGCGCTCAGTCAGACCCATTGTTGACATGTGGCAAGACGCTCCTTAGGGCACGTCTTGCTTGAGGCTTCTCTCCTGGAGGCCCTCAGTCAGACCCATTGTTGACATGTGGCAAGACGCTCCTCGGGGCGCGTCTTGCTTGGGCCTCTCTCCTGGAGGCGCTCAGTCAGACCGAGTGCTGACATAAGGCAAGACGCTCCTCGGGGCGCGTCTTGCTGGGGCCTCTCTCCTGGAGGCGCTCAGTCAGACCCAGTGCTTACATGTGGCAAGACGCTCCTCGGGGCGCGTCTTGCTTGGGCCTCTCTCCTGGAGACTCTCAGTCAGACCCAGTGTTGACACGTGACAAGACGCTCCTCGGGGCGCGTCTTGCTTGGGCTTCTCTCATGGAGGCCCTCAGTCAGACCCATTGTTGATATGTGGCAAGACGCTCCTCGGGGCGCGTCTTGCTTGGGCCTCTCTCCTGGAGGCGCTCAGTCAGACCGAGTGCTGACATCTGGCAAGACGCTCCTCGGGGCGCGTCTTGCTTGGGCTTCTCTCCTGGTGGCCCTCAGTCAGACCCATTGTTTACATGTGGCAAGACGCTCCTCGGGGCGCATCTTGCTTGGGCCTCTCTCCTGGAGTTCCTCTGTCAGCCCCAGAGTTGACATGTGTCAAGACGCTCCTCGGGGTGCGTCTTGCTTGGGCCTCTCTCCTGGAGGCGCTCAGTCAGACCGAGTGCTGACATGTGGCAAGACGCTCCTCGGGGCGCGTCTTGCTTGGGCTTCTCTCCTGGAGGCCCTCAGTCAGACCCATTGTTGACATGTGGCAAGACACTCCTCGGGACGCGTCTTGCTTGGGCTTCTCTCCTGGAGGCCCTCAGTCAGACTCATTGTTGACATGTGGCAAGACACTCCTCGGGACGCGTCTTGCTTGGGCCTCTCTCCTGGAGGCGCTCAATCAGACCGAGTGCTGACATAAGGCAAGACGCTCCTTGGGGCGCGTCTTGCTGGGGCCTCTCTCCTGGAGGCGCTCAGTCAGACCCAGTGCTTTCATGTGTCAAGACGCTCCTCGGGGCGCGTATTGCTGGGGCTTCTCTCCTGGAGGCGTTCAGTCAGACCGAGTGCTGACATGTGGCAAGACACTCCTCGGGACGCGTCTTGCTTGGGCTTCTCTCCTGGAGGCCCTCAGTCAGACTCATTGTTGACATGTGGCAAGACGCTCCTCGGGGCGCGTCTTGCTTGGGCCTCTCTCCTGGAGGCGCTCAGTCAGACCCAGTGGTGACATGTGGCAAGACGCTCCTCGGGGCGCGTCTTGCTTGGGCCTCTCTCCTGGAGACGCTCAGTCAGACCGAGTGCTGACATGTGGCAAGACGCTCCTCGGGGCGCGTCTTGCTTGGGCTTCTCTTATGGAGGCCCTCAGTCAGACCCATTGTTGATATGTGGCAAGACGCTCCTCGGGGCGAGTCTTGCTTGGGCCTCTCTCCTGGAGGTGCTCAGTCAGACCCAGTGTTGACATGGTGCAAGACGCTCCTCGGGGCGCGTCTTGCTTGGGCTTCTCTCTTGGAGGCCCACAGTCAGACCCATTGTTGACATGTGGCAAGACGCTCCTCGGGGCGCATCTTGCTTGGGCCTCTCTCCTGGAGGCCCTCTGTCAGCAACAGTGTTGACATGTGTCAAGACGCTCCTCGGGGTGCGTCTTGCTTGGGCCTCTCTCCTGGAGTCGCTCAGTCAGACCGAGTGCTGACATGTGGCAAGATGCTCCTCGGGGCGCGTCTTGCTTGGGCTTCTCTCATGGAGGCCCTCAGTCAGACCCATTGTTGATATGTGGCAAGACGCTCCTCGGGGCGAGTCTTGCTTGGGCCTCTCTCCTGGAGGTGCTCAGTCAGACCCAGTGTTGACATGGTGCAAGACGCTCCTCGGGGCGCGTCTTGCTTGAGCTTCTCTCTTGGAGGCCCTCAGTCAGACCCATTGTTTACATGTGGCAAGACGCTCCTCGGGGCGCATCTTGCTTGGGCCTCTCTCCTGGAGGCCCTCTGTCAGCCCCAGTGTTGACATGTGTCAAGACGCTCCCCGGGGTGCGTCTTGCTTGGGCCTCTCTCCTGGAGTCGCTCAGTCAGACCGAGTGCTGACATGTGGCAAGACGCTCCTCGGGGCGCGTCTTGCTTGGGCTTCTCTCCTGGAGGCCCTCAGTCAGACCCATTGTTGACATGTGGCAAGACGCTCCGCGGGGCGCGTCTTGCTTGGGCCTCTCTCCTGGATGCGCTCAGTCAGACCGAGTGCTGACATAAGGCAAGACGCTCCTCGGGGCGCGTCTTGCTGGGGCCTCTCTCCTGGAGGCGCTCAGTCAGACCCAGTGCTTACATGTGGCAAGACGCTCCTCGGGGCGTGTCTTGCTGGGGCTTCTCTCCTGGAGGCGTTCAGTCAGACCGAGTGCTGACATGTGGCAAGACGCTCCTCGGGGCGCGTCTTGCTTGGGCTTCTCTCCTGGAGGCGTTCAGTCAGACCGAGTGCTGACATGTGGTAAGACGCTCCTCGGGGTGCGTCTTGCTGGGGCTTCTCTCCTGGAGGCGCTCAGTCAGACCCAGTGCTTACATGTGGCAAGACGCTCCTCGGGGCGCGTCTTGCTTGGGCCTCTCTCCTGGAGGCGCTCAGTCAGACCCAGTGCTTAAATGTGGCAAGACGCTCCTCGGGGCGCGTCTTGCTGGGGCTTCTCTCCTGGAGGCGCTCAGTCAGACCCAGTGCTTACATGTGGCAAGACGCTCCTCGGGGCGCGTCTTGCTGGGGCTTCTCTCCTGGAGGCGTTCAGTCAGACCGAGTGCTGACATGTCGCAAGACGCTCCTCGGGACGCGTCTTGCTTGGGCTTCTCTCCTGGAGGCCCTCAGTCAGACCCATTGTTGACATGTGGCAAGACGCTCCTCGGGGCGCGTCTTGCTTGGGCCTCTCTCCTGGAGGCACTCAGTCAGACCCAGTGGTGACATGTGGCAAGACGCTCCTCGGGGCGCGTCTTGCTTGGGCTTCTCTCCTGGAGGCGCTCAGTCAGACCGAGTGCTGACATAAGGCAAGACGCTCCTCGGGGCGCGTCTTGCTGGGGCCTCTCTCCTGGAGGCGCTCAGTCAGACCCAGTGCTTACATGTGGCAAGACGCTCCTCGGGGCGTGTCTTGCTGGGGCTTCTCTCCTGGAGGCGTTCAGTAAGACCGAGTGCTGACATGTGGCAAGACGCTCCTCGGGGCGCGTCTTGCTTGGGCTTCTCTCCTGGAGGCGTTCAGTCAGACCGAGTGCTGACATGTGGTAAGACGCTCCTCGGGGTGCGTCTTGCTGGGGCTTCTCTCCTGGAGGCGCTCAGTCAGACCCAGTGCTTACATGTGGCAAGACGCTCCTCGGGGCGCGTCTTGCTGGGGCTTCTCTCCTGGAGGTGCTCAGTCAGACCCAGTGCTTACATGTGGCAAGACGCTCCTCGGGGCGCGTCTTGCTGGGGCTTCTCTCCTGGAGGCGTTCAGTCAGACCGAGTGCTGACATGTGGCAAGACGCTCCTCGGGACGCGTCTTGCTTGGGCTTCTCTCCTGGAGGCCCTCAGTCAGACCCATTGTTGACATGTGGCAAGACGCTCCTCGGGGCGCGTCTTGCTTGGGCCTCTCTCCTGGAGGCGCTCAGTCAGACCCAGTGGTGACATGTGGCAAGACGCTCCTCGGGGCGCGTCTTGCTGCGGCCTCTCTCCTGGAGGCGCTCAGTCAGACCCATTGTTGACATGTGGCAAGACGCTCCTCGGGGCGCGTCTTGCTTGGGCTTCTCTCCTGGAGGCCCTCAGTCAGACCCATTGTTGACATGTGGCAAGACGCTCCTCGGGGCGCGTCTTGCTTGGGCCTCTCTCCTGGAGGCGCTCAGTCAGACCGAGTGCTGACATAAGGCAAGACGCTCCTCGGGGCGCGTCTTGCTGGGGCCTCTCTCCTGGAGGCGCTCAGTCAGACCCAGTGCTTACATGTGGCAAGACGCTCCTCGGGGCGTGTCTTGCTGGGGCTTCTCTCATGGAGGCCCTCAGTCAGACCCATTGTTGATATGTGGCAAGACGCTCCTCGGGGCGCGTCTTGCTTGGGCTTCTCTCCTGGAGGCCCTCAGTCAGACCCAGTGCTTACATGTGGCAAGACGCTCCTCGGGGCGCGTCTTGCTTGGGCCTCTCTCCTGGAGGCGCTCAGTCAGACCCAGTGCTTAAATGTGGCAAGACGCTCCTCGGGGCGCGTCTTGCTGGGGCTTCTCTCCTGGAGGCGCTCAGTCAGACCCAGTGCTTACATGTGGCAAGACGCTCCTCGGGGCGCGTCTTGCTGGGGCTTCTCTCCTGGAGGCGTTCAGTCAGACCGAGTGCTGACATGTCGCAAGACGCTCCTCGGGACGCGTCTTGCTTGGGCTTCTCTCCTGGAGGCCCTCAGTCAGACCCATTGTTGACATGTGGCAAGACGCTCCTCGGGGCGCGTCTTGCTTGGGCCTCTCTCCTGGAGGCACTCAGTCAGACCCAGTGGTGACATGTGGCAAGACGCTCCTCGGGGCGCGTCTTGCTTGGGCTTCTCTCCTGGAGGCGCTCAGTCAGACCGAGTGCTGACATAAGGCAAGACGCTCCTCGGGGCGCGTCTTGCTGGGGCCTCTCTCCTGGAGGCGCTCAGTCAGACCCAGTGCTTACATGTGGCAAGACGCTCCTCGGGGCGTGTCTTGCTGGGGCTTCTCTCCTGGAGGCGTTCAGTAAGACCGAGTGCTGACATGTGGCAAGACGCTCCTCGGGGCGCGTCTTGCTTGGGCTTCTCTCCTGGAGGCGTTCAGTCAGACCGAGTGCTGACATGTGGTAAGACGCTCCTCGGGGTGCGTCTTGCTGGGGCTTCTCTCCTGGAGGCGCTCAGTCAGACCCAGTGCTTACATGTGGCAAGACGCTCCTCGGGGCGCGTCTTGCTGGGGCTTCTCTCCTGGAGGTGCTCAGTCAGACCCAGTGCTTACATGTGGCAAGACGCTCCTCGGGGCGCGTCTTGCTGGGGCTTCTCTCCTGGAGGCGTTCAGTCAGACCGAGTGCTGACATGTGGCAAGACGCTCCTCGGGACGCGTCTTGCTTGGGCTTCTCTCCTGGAGGCCCTCAGTCAGACCCATTGTTGACATGTGGCAAGACGCTCCTCGGGGCGCGTCTTGCTTGGGCCTCTCTCCTGGACGCGCTCAGTCAGACCCAGTGGTGACATGTGGCAAGACGCTCCTCGGGGCGCGTCTTGCTTGGGCCTCTCTCCTGGAGGCGCTCAGTCAGACCCATTGTTGACATGTGGCAAGACGCTCCTCGGGGCGCGTCTTGCTTGGGCTTCTCTCCTGGAGGCCCTCAGTCAGACCCATTGTTGACATGTGGCAAGACGCTCCTCGGGGCGCGTCTTGCTTGGGCCTCTCTCCTGGAGGCGCTCAGTCAGACCGAGTGCTGACATAAGGCAAGACGCTCCTCGGGGCGCGTCTTGCTGGGGCCTCTCTCCTGGAGGCGCTCAGTCAGACCCAGTGCTTACATGTGGCAAGACGCTCCTCGGGGCGTGTCTTGCTGGGGCTTCTCTCATGGAGGCCCTCAGTCAGACCCATTGTTGATATGTGGCAAGACGCTCCTCGGGGCGCGTCTTGCTTGGGCTTCTCTCCTGGAGGCCCTCAGTCAGACCCATTGTTGACATGTGGCAAGACGCTCCGCGGGGCGCGTCTTGCTTGGGCCTCTCTCCTGGAGGCGCTCAGTCAGACCGAGTGCTGACATAAGGCAAGACGCTCCTCGGGGCGCGTCTTGCTGGGGCCTCTCTCCTGGAGGCGCTCAGTCAGACCCAGTGCTTACATGTGGCAAGACGCTCCTCGGGGCGTGTCTTGCTGGGGCTTCTCTCCTGGAGTCGTTCAGTCAGACCGAGTGCTGACATGTGGCAAGACGCTCCTCGGGGCGCGTCTTGCTTGGGCTTCTCTCCTGGAGGCGTTCAGTCAGACCGAGTGCTGACATGTGGTAAGACGCTCCTCGGGGTGCGTCTTGCTGGGGCTTCTCTCCTGGAGGCGCTCAGTCAGACCCAGTGCCTACATGTGGCAAGACGCTCCTCGGGGCGCGTCTTGCTTGGGCCTCTCTCCTGGAGGCGCTCAGTCAGACCCAGTGGTGACATGTGGCAAGACGCTCCTCGGGGCGCGTCTTGCTTGGGCTTCTCTCCTGGAGGCGCTCAGTCAGACCGAGTGCTGACATAAGGCAAGACGCTCCTCGGGGCGCGTCTTGCTGGGGCCTCTCTCCTGGATGCGCTCAGTCAGACCCAGTGCTTACATTTGGCAAGACGCTCCTTGGGGCGTGTCTTGCTGGGGCTTCTCTCCTGGAGGCGTTCAGTCAGACCGAGTGCTGACATGTGGCAAGACGCTCCTCGGGGCGCGTCTTGCTTGGGCTTCTCTCCTGGAGGCGTTCAGTCAGACCGAGTGCTGACATGTGGTAAGACGCTCCTCGGGGTGCGTCTTGCTGGGGCTTCTCTCCTGGAGGCGCTCAGTCAGACCCAGTGCTTACATGTGGCAAGACGCTCCTCGGGGCGCGTCTTGCTTGGGCCTCTCTCCTGGAGGCGCTCAGTCAGACCCAGTGCTTACATGTGGCAAGACGCTCCTCGGGGCGCGTCTTGCTGGGGCTTCTCTCCTGGAGGCGCTCAGTCAGACCCAGTGCTTACATGTGGCAAGACGCTCCTCGGGGCGCGTCTTGCTGGGGCTTCTCTCCTGGAGGCGTTCAGTCAGACCGAGTGCTGACATGTGGCAAGACGCTCCTCGGGACGCGTCTTGCTTGGGCTTCTCTCCTGGAGGCCCTCAGTCAGACCCATTGTTGACATGTGGCAAGACGCTCCTCGGGGCGCGTCTTGCTTGGGCCTCTCTCCTGGAGGCGCTCAGTCAGACCCAGTGGTGACATGTGGCAAGACGCTCCTCGGGGCGCGTCTTGCTTGGGCCTCTCTCCTGGAGGCGCTCAGTCAGACCGAGTGCTGACATAAGGCAAGACGCTCCTCGGGGCGCGTCTTGCTGGGGCCTCTCTCCTGGAGGCGCTCAGTCAGACCCAGTGCTTACATGTGGCAAGACGCTCCTCGGGGCGTGTCTTGCTGGGGCTTCTCTCCTGGAGGCGTTCAGTCAGACCGAGTGCTGACATGTGGCAAAACGCTCCTCGGGGCGCGTCTTGCTTGGGCTTCTCTCCTGGAGGCGTTCAGTCAGACCGAGTGCTGACATGTGGTAAGACGCTCCTCGGGGTGCGTCTTGCTGGGGCTTCTCTCCTGGAGGCGCTCAGTCAGACCCAGTGCCTACATGTGGCAAGACGCTCCTCGGGGCGCGTCTTGCTTGGGCCTCTCTCCTGGAAGCGCTCAGTCAGACCCAGTGGTGACATGTGGCAAGACGCTCCTCGGGGCGCGTCTTGCTTGGGCTTCTCTCCTGGAGGCGCTCAGTCAGACCGAGTGCTGACATAAGGCAAGACGCTCCTCGGGGCGCGTCTTGCTGGGGCCTCTCTCCTGGAGGCGCTCAGTCAGACCCAGTGCTTACATGTGGCAAGACGCTCCTTGGGGCGTGTCTTGCTGGGGCTTCTCTCCTGGAGGCGTTCAGTCAGACCGAGTGCTGACATGTGGCAAGACGCTCCTCGGGGTGCGTCTTGCTTGGGCTTCTCTCCTGGAGGCGTTCAGTCAGACCGAGTGCTGACATGTGGTAAGACGCTCCTCGGGGTGCGTCTTGCTGGGGCTTCTCTCCTGGAGGCGCTCAGTCAGACCCAGTGCTTACATGTGGCAAGACGCTCCTCGGGGCGCGTCTTGCTTGGGCCTCTCTCCTGGAGGCGCTCAGTCAGACCCAGTGCTTACATGTGGCAAGACGCTCCTCGGGGCGCGTCTTGCTGGGGCTTCTCTCCTGGAGGCGCTCAGTCAGACCCAGTGCTTACATGTGGCAAGACGCTCCTCGGGGCGCGTCTTGCTGGGGCTTCTCTCCTGGAGGCGTTCAGTCAGACCGAGTGCTGACATGTGGCAAGACGCTCCTCGGGACGCGTCTTGCTTGGGCTTCTCTCCTGGAGGCCCTCAGTCAGACCCATTGTTGACATGTGGCAAGACGCTCCTCGGGGCGCGTCTTGCTTGGGCCTCTCTCCTGGAGGCGCTCAGTCAGACCCAGTGGTGACATGTGGCAAGACGCTCCACGAGGCGCGTCTTGCTTGGGCCTCTCTCCTGGAGGCGCTCAGTCAGACCCATTGTTGACATGTGGCAAGACGCTCCTCGGGGCGCGTCTTGCTTGGGCTTCTCTCCTGGAGGCCCTCAGTCAGACCCATTGTTGACATGTGGCAAGACGCTCCTCGGGGCGCGTCTTGCTTGGGCCTCTCTCCTGGAGGCGCTCAGTCAGACCGAGTGCTGACATAAGGCAAGACGCTCCTCGGGGCGCGTCTTTCTGGGGCCTCTCTCCTGGAGGCGCTCATTCAGACCCAGTGCTTACATGTGGCAAGACGCTCCTCGGGGCGCGTCTTGCTTGGGCCTCTCTCCTGGAGACGCTCAGTCAGACCCAGTGTTGACACGTGACAAGACGCTCCTCGGGGCGCGTCTTGCTTGGGCTTCTCTCATGGAGGCCCTCAGTCAGACCCATTGTTGATATGTGGCAAGACGCTCCTCGGGGCGCGTCTTGCTAGGGCCTCTCTCCTGGAGGCGCTCAGTCAGACCGAGTGCTGACATGTGGCAAGACGCTCCTCGGGGCGCGTCTTGTTTGGGCTTCTCTCCTGGAGGCCCTCAGTCAGACCCATTGTTTACATGTGGCAAGACGCTCCTCGGGGCGCATCTTGCTTGGGCCTCTCTCCTGGAGTTCCTCTGTCAGCCCCAGTGTTGACATGTGTCAAGACGCTCCTCGGGGTGCGTCTTGCTTGGGCCTCTCCCCTGGAGGCGCTCAGTCAGACAAAGTGCTGACATGTGGCAAGACGCTCCTCGGGGCGCGTCTTGCTTGGGCTTCTCTCCTGGAGGCCCTCAGTCAGACCCATTGTTGACATGTGGCAAGACACTCCTCGGAACGCGTCTTGCTTGGGCTTCTCTCCTGGAGGCCCTCAGTCAGACTCATTGTTGACATGTGGCAAGACACTCCTCGGGACGCGTCTTGCTTGGGCCTCTCTCCTGGAGGCGCTCAGTCAGACCGAGTGCTGACATAAGGCAAGACGCTCCTCGGGGCGCGTCTTGCTGGGGCCTCTCTCCTGGAGGCGCTCAGTCAGACCCAGTGCTTACATGTGGCAAGACGCTCCTCGGGGCGCGTCTTGCTGGGGCTTCTCTCCTGGAGGCGTTCAGTCAGACCGAGTGCTGACATGTGGCAAGACACTCCTCGGGACGCGTCTTGCTTGGGCTTCTCTCCTGGAGGCCCTCAGTCAGACTCATTGTTGACAATTGGCAAGACGCTCCTCGGGGCGCGTCTTGCTTGGGCCTCTCTCCTGGAGGCGCTCAGTCAGACCCAGTGGTGACATGTGGCAAGACGCTCCTCGGGGCGCGTCTTGCTTGGGCCTCTCTCCTGGAGGCGCTCAGTCAGACCAGTGCTGACATGTGGCAAGACGCTCCTCGGGGCGCGTCTTGCTTGGGCTTCTCTCATGGAGGCCCTCAGTCAGACCCATTGTTGATATGTGGCAAGACGCTCCTCGGGGCGAGTCTTGCTTGGGCCTCTCTCCTGGAGGTGCTCAGTCAGACCCAGTGTTGACATGGTGCAAGACGCTCCTCGGGGCGCGTCTTGCTTGGGCTTCTCTCTTGGAGGCCCTCAGTCAGACCCATTGTTGACATGTGGCAAGACGCTCCTCGGGGCGCATCTTGCTTGGGCCTCTCTCCTGGAGGCCCTCTGTCAGCCCCAGTGTTGACATAGGTCAAGACGCTCCTCGGGGTGCGTCTTGCTTGGGCCTCTCTCCTGGAGTCGCTCAGTCAGACCGAGTGCTGACATGTGGCAAGATGCTCCTCGGGGCGCGTCTTGCTTGGGCTTCTCTCATGGAGGCCCTCAGTCAGACCCATTGTTGATATGTGGCAAGACACTCCTCGGGGCGAGTCTTGCTTGGGCTTCTCTCTTGGAGGCCCTCAGTCAGACCCATTGTTTACATGTGGCAAGACGCTCCTCGGGGCGCATCTTAATTGGGCCTCTCTCCTGGAGGCCCTCTGTCAGCCCCAGTGTTGACATGTGGCAAGACGCTCCTCGGGGCGCGTCTTGCTTGGGCTTCTCTCCTGGAGGCCCTCAGTCAGACCCATTGTTGACATGTGGCAAGACGCTCCGCGGGGAGCGTCTTGCTTGGGCCTCTCTCCTGGAGGCGCTCAGTCAGACCGAGTGCTGACATAAGGCAAGACGCTCCTCGGGGCGCATCTTGCTGGGGCCTCTCTCCTGGAGGCGCTCAGTCAGACCCAGTGCTTACATGTGGCAAGACGCTCCTCGGGGCGTGTCTTGCTGGGGCTTCTCTCCTGGAGGCGTTCAGTCAGACCGAGTGCTGACATGTGGCAAGACGCTCCTCGGGGCGCGTCTTGCTTGGGCTTCTCTCCTGGAGGCGTTCAGTCAGACCGAGTGCTGACATGTGGTAAGACACTCCTCGGGGCGCGTCTTGCTGGGGCTTCTCTCCTGGAGGCGCTCAGTCAGACCCAGTGCTTACATGTGGCAAGACGCTCCTCGGGGCGCGTCTTGCTTGGGCCTCTCTCCCGGAGGCGCTCAGTAAGACCCAGTGCTGACATGTGGCAAGACGCTCCTCGGGGCGCGTCTTGCTTGGGCCTCTCTCCTGGAGACGCTCAGTCAGACCCAGTGTTGACACGTGGCAAGACGCTCCTCGGGGCGCGTCTTACTTGGGCCTCTCTCCTGGAGGCGCTCAGTCAGACCCAGTGGTGACATGTGGCAAGACGCTCCTTGGGGCGTGTCTTGCTTGGGCTTCTCTCATGGAGGCCCTCAGTCAGACCCATTGCTGATATGTGACAAGACGCTCCTCGGGGCGCGTCTTGCTTGGGCCTCTCTCCTGGAGGCGCTCAGTCAGACCGAGTGCTGACATGTGGCAAGACGCTCCTCGGGGCGCGTCTTGCTTTGGCTTCTCTCCTGGAGGCCCTCAGTCAGACCCATTGTTTACATGTGGCAAGACGCTCCTTTGGGCGCATCTTGCTTGGGCTTCTCTCCTGGAGGCCCTCAGTCAGACCCATTGTTGACATGTGGCAAGACGCTCCTCGGGGCGCGTCTTGCTTGGGCCTCTCTCCTGGAGGCGCTCAGTCAGACCGAGTGCTGACATAAGGCAAGACGCTCCTCGGGACGCGTCTTATTTGGGCTTCTCTCCTGGAGGCCCTCAGTCAGACTCATTGTTGACATGTGGCAAGACGCTCCTCGGAGCGCGTCTTGCTTGGGCCTCTCTCCTGGAGGCGCTCAGTCAGACCCAGTGGTGACATGTGGCAAGACGCTCCTCGGGGCGCATCTTGCTTGGGCCTCTCTCCTGGAGGCCCTCTGTCAGCCCCAGTGTTGACATGTGTCAAGACGCTCCTCGGGGCGAGTCTTGCTTGGGCCTCTCTCCTGGAGGTGCTCAGTCAGACCCAGTGTTGACATGTTGCAAGACCCTCCTCGGGGCGCATCTTGCTTGGGCTTCTCTCTTGGAGGCCCTCAGTCAGACCCATTGTTGACATGTGGCAAGACGCTCCTCGGGGCGCGTCTTGCTTGGGCTTCTCTCCTGGAGGCCCTCAGTCAGACCCATTGTTGACATGTGGCAAGACGCTCCCCGGGGCGCGTCTTGCTTGGGCCTCTCTCCTGGAGGCGCTCAGTCAGACCGAGTGCTGACATAAGGCAAGACGCTCCTCGGTGCGCGTCTTGCTGGGGCCTCTCTCCTGGAGGCGCTCAGTCAGACCCAGTGCTTACATGTGGCAAGACGCTCCTCGGGGTGTGTCTTGCTGGGGCTTCTCTCCTGGAGGCGTTCAGTCAGACCGAGTGCTGACGTGTGGCAAGGAGCTCCTCGGGGCGCGTCTTGCTTGGGCTTCTCTCCTGGAGGCGTTCAGTCAGACCGAGTGCTGACATGTGGTAAGACGCTCCTCGGGGCGCGTCTTGCTGGGGCTTCTCTCCTGGAGGCGCTCAGTCATACCCAGTGGTGACATGTGACAAGACGCTCCTCGGGGCGCGTCTTGCTTGGGCTTCTCTCATGGAGGCCCTCAGTCAGATCCATTGTTGATATGTGGCAAGACGCTCCTCAGGGCGCGTCTTGCTTGGGCCTCTCTCCTGGAGGAGCTCAGTCAGACCGAGTGCTGACATGTGGCAAGACGCACCTCGGGGCGCGTCTTGCTGGGGCTTCTCTCCTGGAGGCGTTCAGTCAGACCGAGTGCTGACATGTGGCAATACGCTCCTCGGGGCGCGTCTTGCTTGGGCTTCTCTCCTGGAGGCCCTCAGTCAGACTCATTGTTGACATGTGGCAAGATGCTCCTCGGGGCGCGTCTTGCTTGGGCCTCTCTCCTGGAGGAGCTCAGTCAGACCGAGTGCTGACATGTGGCAAGACGCACCTCGGGGCGCGTCTTGCTGGGGCTTCTCTCCTGGAGGCGTTCAGTCAGACCGAGTGCTGACATGTGGCAATACGCTCCTCGGGGCGCGTCTTGCTTGGGCTTCTCTCCTGGAGGCCCTCAGTCAGACTCATTGTTGACATGTGGCAAGATGCTCCTCGGGGCGCGTCTTGATTGGGGCCTCTCTCCTGGAGGCGCACAGTCAGACAGAGTGCTGACATGTGGCCAGACGCTCCTCGGGGCGCGTCTTGCTGGGGCCTCTCTCCTGGAGGCGCTCAGTCAGACCGAGTGCTGACATGTGGCAAGACGCTCCTCGGGGCGCGTCTTGCTTGGGCTTCTCTCCTGGAGGCCCTCAGTCAGACCCATTGTTTACATGTGGCAAGACGTTCCTCGGGGCGCATCTTGCTTGGGCCTCTCTCCTGGAGGCCCTCTGTCAGCCCCAGTGTTGACATGAGTCAAGACGCTCCTCGGGGCGAGTCTTGCTTGGGCCTCTCTCCTGGAGGTGCTCAGTCAGACCCAGTGTTGACATGGTGCAAGAAGCTCCTCGGGGCGCGTCTTGCTTGGGCTTCTCTCTTGGAGGCCCTCAGTCAGACCCATTGTTGACATGTGGCAAGACGCTCCTCGGGGCGCGTCTTGCTTGGGCTTCTCTCCTGGAGGCCCTCAGTCAGACCCATTGTTGACATGTGGCAAGACGCTCCTCGGGGCGCGTCTTGCTTGGGCCTCTCTCCTGGAGGCGCTCAGTCAGACCGAGTGCTGACATAACGCAAGACCCTCCTCGGGGCGCGTCTTGCTGGGGCCTCTCTCCTGGAGGCGCTCAGTCAGACCCAGTGCTTACATGTGGCAAGACGCTCCTCGGGGTGTGTCTTGCTGGGGCTTCTCTCCTGGAGGCGTTCAGTCAGACCGAGTGCTGACATGTGGCAAAGAGCTCCTCGGGGCGCGTCTTGCTTGGGCTTCTCTCCTGGAGGCGTTCAGTCAGACCGAGTGCTGACATGTGGTAAGACGCTCCTCGGGGCGCGTCTTGCTGGGGTTTCTCTCCTGGAGGCGCTCAGTCAGACCCAGTGCTTACATGTGGCAAGACGCTCCTCGGGGCGCGTCTTGCTTGGGCCTCTCTCCTGGAGGCGCTCAGTCAGACCCAGTGGTGACATGTGGCAAGACGCTCCTCGGGGCGCGTCTTGCTTGGGCCTCTCTCCTGGAGACGCTCAGTCAGACCCAGTGTTGACACGTGGCAAGACGCTCCTCGGGGCGCGTCTTGCTTGGGGCCTCTCTCCTGGAGGCGCACAGTCAGACAGAGTGCTGACATGTGGCCAGACGCTCCTCGGGGCGCGTCTTGCTGGGGCTTCTCTCCTGGAGGCGCTCAGTCAGACCCAGTGTTGACATGTGACAAGACGCTCCTCGGGGCGTGTCTTGCTGGGGCTTCTCTCCTGGAGGCGTTCAGTCAGACCGAGTGCTGACATGTGGCAAGACGCTCCTCGGGGCGCGTCTTGCTTGGGCTTCTCTCCTGGAGGCCCTCAGTCAGACTCATTGTTGACATGTGGCAAGACGCTCCTCGGGGCGCGTCTTGCTTGGGCCTCTCTCCTGGAGGCGCACAGACAGACAGAGTGCTGACATGTGGCAAGACGCTCCTCGGGGCGCGTCTTGCTTGGGCTTCTCTCCTGGAGGCCCTAAGTTCAGACCCATTGTTGACATGTGGCAAGATGCTCCTCGGGGCGCGTCTTTCTTGGGCCTCTCTCCTGGAGGCGCTCAGTCAGACCAAGTGCTGACATGCAGCAAGACGCTCCTCAGGGCGCGTCTTGCTTGGGCCTCTCTCCTGGAGTTCCTCTGTCAGCCCCAGTGTTGACATGTGTCAAGACGCTCCTCGGGGTGCGTCTTGCTTGGGCCTCTCCCCTGGAGGCGCTCAGTCAGACAAAGTGCTGACATGTGGCAAGACGCTCCTCGGGGCGCGTCTTGCTTGGGCTTCTCTCCTGGAGGCCCTCAGTCAGACCCATTGTTGACATGTGGCAAGACACTCCTCGGAACGCGTCTTGCTTGGGCTTCTCTCCTGGAGGCCCTCAGTCAGACTCATTGTTGACATGTGGCAAGACACTCCTCGGGACGCGTCTTGCTTGGGCCTCTCTCCTGGAGGCGCTCAGTCAGACCGAGTGCTGACATGTGGCAAGACACTCCTCGGGACGCGTCTTGCTTGGGCTTCTCTCCTGGAGGCCCTCAGTCAGACTCATTGTTGACAATTGGCAAGACGCTCCTCGGGGCACGTCTTGCTTGGGCCTCTCTCCTGGAGGCGCTCAGTCAGACCCAGTGGTGACATGTGGCAAGACGCTCCTCGGGGCGCGTCTTGCTTGGGCCTCTCTCCTGGAGGCGCTCAGTCAGACCGAGTGCTGACATGTGGCAAGACGCTCCTCGGGGCGCGTCTTGCTTGGGCTTCTCTCATGGAGGCCCTCAGTCAGACCCATTGTTGATATGTGGCAAGACGCTCCTCGGGGCGAGTCTTGCTTGGGCCTCTCTCCTGGAGGTGCTCAGTCAGACCCAGTGTTGACATGGTGCAAGACGCTCCTCGGGGCGCGTCTTGCTTGGGCTTCTCTCTTGGAGGCCCTCAGTCAGACCCATTGTTGACATGTGGCAAGACGCTCCTCGGGGCGCATCTTGCTTGGGCCTCTCTCCTGGAGGCCCTCTGTCAGCCCCAGTGTTGACATAGGTCAAGACGCTCCTCGGGGTGCGTCTTGCTTGGGCCTCTCTCCTGGAGTCGCTCAGTCAGACCGAGTGCTGACATGTGGCAAGATGCTCCTCGGGGCGCGTCTTGCTTGGGCTTCTCTCATGGAGGCCCTCAGTCAGACCCATTGTTGATATGTGGCAAGACACTCCTCGGGGCGAGTCTTGCTTGGGCATCTCTCCTGGAGGTGCTCAGTCAGACCCAGTGTTGACATGGTGCAAGACGCTCCTCGGGGCGCGTCTTGCTTGGGCTTCTCTCTTGGAGGCCCTCAGTCAGACCCATTGTTTACATGTGGCAAGACGCTCCTCGGGGCGCATCTTAATTGGGCCTCTCT
Source organism: Nothobranchius furzeri (assembly GCF_043380555.1). NCBI lineage: Eukaryota > Metazoa > Chordata > Actinopteri > Cyprinodontiformes > Nothobranchiidae > Nothobranchius > Nothobranchius furzeri. The sequence goes on from NC_091753.1 coordinate 118,135, forward strand.
CCTGGAGGCCCTCTGTCAGCCCCAGTGTTGACATGTGGCAAGACGCTCCTCGGGGCGCGTCTTGCTTGGGCTTCTCTCCTGGAGGCCCTCAGTCAGACCCATTGTTGACATGTGGCAAGACGCTCCGCGGGGCGCGTCTTGCTTGGGCCTCTCTCCTGGAGGCGCTCAGTCAGACCGAGTGCTGACATAAGGCAAGACGCTCCTCGGGGCGCATCTTGCTGGGGCCTCTCTCCTGGAGGCGCTCAGTCAGACCCAGTGCTTACATGTGGCAAGACGCTCCTCGGGGCGTGTCTTGCTGGGGCTTCTCTCCTGGAGGCGTTCAGTCAGACCGAGTGCTGACATGTGGCAAGACGCTCCTCGGGGCGCGTCTTGCTTGGGCTTCTCTCCTGGAGGCGTTCAGTCAGACCGAGTGCTGACATGTGGTAAGACACTCCTCGGGGCGCGTCTTGCTGGGGCTTCTCTCCTGGAGGCGCTCAGTCAGACCCAGTGCTTACATGTGGCAAGACGCTCCTCGGGGCGCGTCTTGCTTGGGCCTCTCTCCCGGAGGCGCTCAGTAAGACCCAGTGCTGACATGTGGCAAGACGCTCCTCGGGGCGCGTCTTGCTTGGGCCTCTCTCCTGGAGACGCTCAGTCAGACCCAGTGTTGACACGTGGCAAGACGCTCCTCGGGGCGCGTCTTACTTGGGCCTCTCTCCTGGAGGCGCTCAGTCAGACCCAGTGGTGACATGTGGCAAGACGCTCCTTGGGGCGTGTCTTGCTTGGGCTTCTCTCATGGAGGCCCTCAGTCAGACCCATTGCTGATATGTGACAAGACGCTCCTCGGGGCGCGTCTTGCTTGGGCCTCTCTCCTGGAGGCGCTCAGTCAGACCGAGTGCTGACATGTGGCAAGACGCTCCTCGGGGCGCGTCTTGCTTTGGCTTCTCTCCTGGAGGCCCTCAGTCAGACCCATTGTTTACATGTGGCAAGACGCTCCTTTGGGCGCATCTTGCTTGGGCTTCTCTCCTGGAGGCCCTCAGTCAGACCCATTGTTGACATGTGGCAAGACGCTCCTCGGGGCGCGTCTTGCTTGGGCCTCTCTCCTGGAGGCGCTCAGTCAGACCGAGTGCTGACATAAGGCAAGACGCTCCTCGGGACGCGTCTTGCTTGGGCTTCTCTCCTGGAGGCCCTCAGTCAGACTCATTGTTGACATGTGGCAAGACGCTCCTCGGAGCGCGTCTTGCTTGGGCCTCTCTCCTGGAGGCGCTCAGTCAGACCCAGTGGTGACATGTGGCAAGACGCTCCTCGGGGCGCATCTTGCTTGGGCCTCTCTCCTGGAGGCCCTCTGTCAGCCCCAGTGTTGACATGTGTCAAGACGCTCCTCGGGGCGAGTCTTGCTTGGGCCTCTCTCCTGGAGGTGCTCAGTCAGACCCAGTGTTGACATGTTGCAAGACCCTCCTCGGGGCGCATCTTGCTTGGGCTTCTCTCTTGGAGGCCCTCAGTCAGACCCATTGTTGACATGTGGCAAGACGCTCCTCGGGGCGCGTCTTGCTTGGGCTTCTCTCCTGGAGGCCCTCAGTCAGACCCATTGTTGACATGTGGCAAGACGCTCCCCGGGGCGCGTCTTGCTTGGGCCTCTCTCCTGGAGGCGCTCAGTCAGACCGAGTGCTGACATAAGGCAAGACGCTCCTCGCTGCGCGTCTTGCTGGGGCCTCTCTCCTGGAGGCGCTCAGTCAGACCCAGTGCTTACATGTGGCAAGACGCTCCTCGGGGTGTGTCTTGCTGGGGCTTCTCTCCTGGAGGCGTTCAGTCAGACCGAGTGCTGACGTGTGGCAAGGAGCTCCTCGGGGCGCGTCTTGCTTGGGCTTCTCTCCTGGAGGCGTTCAGTCAGACCGAGTGCTGACATGTGGTAAGACGCTCCTCGGGGCGCGTCTTGCTGGGGCTTCTCTCCTGGAGGCGCTCAGTCATACCCAGTGGTGACATGTGACAAGACGCTCCTCGGGGCGCGTCTTGCTTGGGCTTCTCTCATGGAGGCCCTCAGTCAGATCCATTGTTGATATGTGGCAAGACGCTCCTCAGGGCGCGTCTTGCTTGGGCCTCTCTCCTGGAGGAGCTCAGTCAGACCGAGTGCTGACATGTGGCAAGACGCACCTCGGGGCGCGTCTTGCTGGGGCTTCTCTCCTGGAGGCGTTCAGTCAGACCGAGTGCTGACATGTGGCAATACGCTCCTCGGGGCGCGTCTTGCTTGGGCTTCTCTCCTGGAGGCCCTCAGTCAGACTCATTGTTGACATGTGGCAAGATGCTCCTCGGGGCGCGTCTTGCTTGGGCCTCTCTCCTGGAGGAGCTCAGTCAGACCGAGTGCTGACATGTGGCAAGACGCACCTCGGGGCGCGTCTTGCTGGGGCTTCTCTCCTGGAGGCGTTCAGTCAGACCGAGTGCTGACATGTGGCAATACGCTCCTCGGGGCGCGTCTTGCTTGGGCTTCTCTCCTGGAGGCCCTCAGTCAGACTCATTGTTGACATGTGGCAAGATGCTCCTCGGGGCGCGTCTTGATTGGGGCCTCTCTCCTGGAGGCGCACAGTCAGACAGAGTGCTGACATGTGGCCAGACGCTCCTCGGGGCGCGTCTTGCTGGGGCCTCTCTCCTGGAGGCGCTCAGTCAGACCGAGTGCTGACATGTGGCAAGACGCTCCTCGGGGCGCGTCTTGCTTGGGCTTCTCTCCTGGAGGCCCTCAGTCAGACCCATTGTTTACATGTGGCAAGACGTTCCTCGGGGCGCATCTTGCTTGAGCCTCTCTCCTGGAGGCCCTCTGTCAGCCCCAGTGTTGACATGAGTCAAGACGCTCCTCGGGGCGAGTCTTGCTTGGGCCTCTCTCCTGGAGGTGCTCAGTCAGACCCAGTGTTGACATGGTGCAAGAAGCTCCTCGGGGCGCGTCTTGCTTGGGCTTCTCTCTTGGAGGCCCTCAGTCAGACCCATTGTTGACATGTGGCAAGACGCTCCTCGGGGCGCGTCTTGCTTGGGCTTCTCTCCTGGAGGCCCTCAGTCAGACCCATTGTTGACATGTGGCAAGACGCTCCTCGGGGCGCGTCTTGCTTGGGCCTCTCTCCTGGAGGCGCTCAGTCAGACCGAGTGCTGACATAACGCAAGACCCTCCTCGGGGCGCGTCTTGCTGGGGCCTCTCTCCTGGAGGCGCTCAGTCAGACCCAGTGCTTACATGTGGCAAGACGCTCCTCGGGGTGTGTCTTGCTGGGGCTTCTCTCCTGGAGGCGTTCAGTCAGACCGAGTGCTGACATGTGGCAAAGAGATCCTCGGGGCGCGTCTTGCTTGGGCTTCTCTCCTGGAGGCGTTCAGTCAGACCGAGTGCTGACATGTGGTAAGACGCTCCTCGGGGCGCGTCTTGCTGGGGTTTCTCTCCTGGAGGCGCTCAGTCAGACCCAGTGCTTACATGTGGCAAGACGCTCCTCGGGGCGCGTCTTGCTTGGGCCTCTCTCCTGGAGGCGCTCAGTCAGACCCAGTGGTGACATGTGGCAAGACGCTCCTCGGGGCGCGTCTTGCTTGGGCCTCTCTCCTGGAGACGCTCAGTCAGACCCAGTGTTGACACGTGGCAAGACGCTCCTCGGGGCGCGTCTTGCTTGGGGCCTCTCTCCTGGAGGCGCACAGTCAGACAGAGTGCTGACATGTGGCCAGACGCTCCTCGGGGCGCGTCTTGCTGGGGCTTCTCTCCTGGAGGCGCTCAGTCAGACCCAGTGTTGACATGTGACAAGACGCTCCTCGGGGCGCGTCTTGCTGGGGCTTCTCTCCTGGAGGCGTTCAGTCAGACCGAGTGCTGACATGTGGCAAGACGCTCCTCGGGGCGCGTCTTGCTTGGGCTTCTCTCCTGGAGGCCCTCAGTCAGACTCATTGTTGACATGTGGCAAGACGCTCCTCGGGGCGCGTCTTGCTTGGGCCTCTCTCCTGGAGGCGCACAGACAGACAGAGTGCTGACATGTGGCAAGACGCTCCTCGGGGCGCGTCTTGCTTGGGCTTCTCTCCTGGAGGCCCTAAGTTCAGACCCATTGTTGACATGTGGCAAGATGCTCCTCGGGGCGCGTCTTGCTTGGGCCTCTCTCCTGGAGGCGCTCAGTCAGACCAAGTGCTGACATGCAGCAAGACGCTCCTCAGGGCGCGTCTTGCTTGGGCTTCTCTCCTGGAGGCCCTCAGTCAGACCCATTGTTGACATGTGGCAAGATGCTCCTCGGGGCGCGTCTTGCTTGGGCTTCTCTCATGGAGGCCCTCAGTCAGACCCATTGTTGATATGTGGCAAGACGCTCCTCGGGGCGAGTCTTGCTTGGGCCTCTCTCCTGGAGGTGCTCAGTCAGACCCAGTGTTGACATGGTGCAAGACGCTCCTCGGGGCGCGTCTTAATTGGGCTTCTCTCTTGGAGGCCCTCAGTCAGACCCATTGTTTACATGTGGCAAGACGCTCCTCGGGGCGCATCTTGCTTGGGCCTCTCTCCTGGAGGCCCTCTGTCAGCCCCAGTGTTGACATGTGTCAAGACGCTCCCCGGGGTGCGTCTTGCTTGGGCCTCTCTCCTGGAGTCGCTCAGTCAGACCGAGTGCTGACATGTGGCAAGACGCTCCTCGGGGCGCGTCTTGCTTGGGCTTCTCTCCTGGAGGCCCTCAGTCAGACCCATTGTTGACATGTGGCAAGACGCTCCGCGGGGCGCGTCTTGCTTGGGCCTCTCTCCTGGAGGCGCTCAGTCAGACCGAGTGCTGACATAAGGCAAGACGCTCCTCGGGGCGCGTCTTGCTGGGGCCTCTCTCCTGGAGGCGCTCAGTCAGACCCAGTGCTTACATGTGGCAAGACGCTCCTCGGGGCGTGTCTTGCTGGGGCTTCTCTCCTGGAGGCGTTCAGTCAGACCGAGTGCTGACATGTGGCAAGACGCTCCTCGGGGCGCGTCTTGCTTGGGCTTCTCTCCTGGAGGCCCTCAGTCAGACCCATTGTTGACATGTGGCAAGACGCTCCGCGGGGCGCGTCTTGCTGGGGCTTCTCTTCTGGAGGCGTTCAGTCAGACCGAGTGCTGACATGTGGCAAGACGCTCCTCGGGACGCGTCTTGCTTGGGCTTCTCTCCTGGAGGCCCTCAGTCAGACTCATTGTTGACATGTGGCAAGACGCTCCTCGGGGCGCGTCTTGCTTGGGCCTCTCTCCTGGAGGCGCTCAGTCAGACCCAGTGGTGACATGTGGCAAGACGCTCCTCGGGGCGCGTCTTGCTTGGGCCTCTCTCCTTGAGGCGCTCAGTCAGACCCAGTGGTGACATGTGACAAGACGCTCCTCGGGGCGCGTCTTGCTTGGGCTTCTCTCATGGAGGCCCTCAGTCAGATCCATTGTTGATATGTGGCAAGACGCTCCTCGGGGCGCGTCTTGCTTGGGCCTCTCTCCTGGAGGAGCTCAGTCAGACCGAGTGCTGACATGTGGCAAGACGCTCCTCGGGGCGCGTCTTGCTTGGTCCTCTCTCCTGAAGGCCCTCTATCAGACCCATTGTTGACATGTGGCAAGACGCTCCTCGGGGCGCGTCTTGCTTGGGCCTCTCTCCTGGAGGCCCTCAATCAGACCCAGTGTTGACACGTGGTAAGACGCTCCTCGGGGCGCGTCTTGCTTGGGCCTCTCTCCTGGAGGCGCTCAGTCAGACTGAGTAGTGACATGTGGGATGACGCTCCTCGGGGCGCGTCTTGCTTGGGCCTCTCTCCTGGAGGCGCTCAGTCAGACCCAGTGGTGACATGTGACAAGACGCTCCTCGGGGCGCGTCTTGCTTGGGCTTCTCTCATGGAGGCCCTCAGTCAGACCCATTGTTGATATGTGGCAAGACGCTCCTCGGGGCGCGTCTTGCTTGGGCCTCTCTCCTGGAGGCGCTCAGTAAGACCGAGTGCTGACATGTGGCAAGACGCTCCTCGGGGCGCGTCTTGCTTGGGCTTCTCTCATGGAGGCCCTCAGTCAGACCCATTGTTGATATGTGGCAAGACGCTCCTCGGGAAGAGTCTTGCTTGGGCCTCTCTCCTGGAGGTGCTCAGTCAGACCCAGTGTTGACATGGTGCAAGACGCTCCTCGGGGCGCGTCTTGCTTGGGCTTCTCTCTTGGAGGCCCTCAGTCAGACCCATTGTTGACATGTGGCAAGACGCTCCCCGGGGCGCGTCTTGCTTGGGCTTCTCTCCTGGAGGCCCTCAGTCAGACCCATTGTTGACATGTGGCAAAGAGCTCCTCGGGGCGCGTCTTGCTTGGGCTTCTCTCCTGGAGGCGTTCAGTCAGACCGAGTGCTGACATGTGGTAAGACGCTCCTCGGGGCGCGTCTTGCTGGGGTTTCTCTCCTGGAGGCGCTCAGTCAGACCCAGTGCTTACATGTGGCAAGACGCTCCTCGGGGCGCGTCTTGCTTGGGCCTCTCTCCTGGAGGCGCTCAGTCAGACCCAGTGGTGACATGTGGCAAGACGCTCCTCGGGGCGCGTCTTACTTGGGCCTCTCTCCTGGAGACGCTCAGTCAGACCCAGTGTTGACACGTGGCAAGACGCTCCTCGGGGCGCGTCTTGCTTGGGGCCTCTCTCCTGGAGGCGCACAGTCAGACAGAGTGCTGACACGTGGCCAGACGCTCCTCGGGGCGCGTCTTGCTGGGGCTTCTCTCCTGGAGGCGCTCAGTCAGACCCAGTGTTGACATGTGACAAGACGCTCCTCGGGGCGCGTCTTGCTGGGGCTTCTCTCCTGGAGGCGTTCAGTCAGACCGAGTGCTGACATGTGGCAAGACGCTCCTCGGGGCGCGTCTTGCTTGGGCTTCTCTCCTGGAGGCCCTCAGTCAGACTCATTGTTGACATGTGGCAAGACGCTCCTCGGGGCACGTCTTGCTTGGGCTTCTCTCCTGGAGGCGCACAGACAGACAGAGTGCTGACATGTGGCAAGACGCTCCTCGGGGCGCGTCTTGCTTGGGCTTCTCTCCTGGAGGCCCTAAGTTCAGACCCATTGTTGACATGTGGCAAGATGCTCCTCGGGGCGCGTCTTGCTTGGGCTTCTCTCATGGAGGCCCTCAGTCAGACCCATTGTTGACATGTGGCAAGATGCTCCTCGGGGCGCGTCTTGCTTGGGCTTCTCTCATGGAGGCCCTCAGTCAGACCCATTGTTGATATGTGGCAAGACGCTCCTCGGGGCGAGTCTTGCTTGGGCCTCTCTCCTGGAGGTGCTCAGTCAGACCCAGTGTTGACATGGTGCAAGACGCTCCTCGGGGCGCGTCTTGCTTGGGCTTCTCTCTTGGAGGCCCTCAGTCAGACCCATTGTTTACATGTGGCAAGACGCTCCTCGGGGCGCATCTTGCTTGGGCCTCTCTCCTGGAGGCCCTCTGTCAGCCCCAGTGTTGACATGTGTCAAGACGCTCCCCGGGGTGCGTCTTGCTTGGGCCTCTCTCCTGGAGTCGCTCAGTCAGACCGAGTGCTGACATGTGGCAAGACGCTCCTCGGGGCGCGTCTTGCTTGGGCTTCTCTCCTGGAGGCCCTCAGTCAGACCCATTGTTGACATGTGGCAAGATGCTCCGCGGGGCGCGTCTTGCTTGGGCCTCTCTCCTGGAGGCGCTCAGTCAGACCGAGTGCTGACATAAGGCAAGACGCTCCTCGGGGCGCGTCTTGCTGGGGCCTCTCTCCTGGAGGCGCTCAGTCAGACCCAGTGCTTACATGTGGCAAGACGCTCCTCGGGGCGTGTCTTGCTGGGGCTTCTCTCCTGGAGGCGTTCAGTCAGACCGAGTGCTGACATGTGGCAAGACGCTCCTCGGGGCGCGTCTTGCTTGGGCTTCTCTCCTGGAGGCGTTCAGTCAGACCGAGTGCTGACATGTGGTAAGACGCTCCTCGGGGCGCGTCTTGCTGGGGCTTCTCTCCTGGAGGCGCTCAGTCAGACCCAGTGCTTACATGTGGCAAGACGCTCCTCGGGGCGCGTCTTGCTTGGGCTTCTCTCCTGGAGGCCCTCAGTCAGACCCATTGTTTACATGTGGCAAGACGCTCCTTTGGGCGCATCTTGCTTGGGCTTCTCTCCTGGAGGCCCTCAGTCAGACCCATTGTTGACATGTGGCAAGACGCTCCTCGGGGCGTGTCTTGCTTGGGCCTCTCTCCTGGAGGCGCTCAGTCAGACCGAGTGCTGACATAAGGCAAGACGCTCCTCGGGGCGCGTCTTGCTGGGGCCTCTCTCCTGGAGGCGCTCAGTCAGACCCAGTGCTTACATGTGGCAAGACGCTCCTCGGGGCGCGTCTTGCTGGGGCTTCTCTTCTGGAGGCGTTCAGTCAGACCGAGTGCTGACATGTGGCAAGACGCTCCTCGGGACGCGTCTTGCTTGGGCTTCTCTCCTGGAGGCCCTCAGTCAGACTCATTGTTGACATGTGGCAAGACGCTCCTCGGGGCGCGTCTTGCTTGGGCCTCTCTCCTGGAGGCGCTCAGTCAGACCCAGTGGTGACATGTGGCAAGACGCTCCTCGGGGCGCGTCTTGCTTGGGCCTCTCTCCTGGAGGCGCTCAGTCAGACCCAGTGGTGACATGTGACAAGACGCTCCTCGGGGCGCGTCTTGCTTGGGCTTCTCTCATGGAGGCCCTCAGTCAGATCCATTGTTGATATGTGGCAAGACGCTCCTCGGGGCGCGTCTTGCTTGGGCCTCTCTCCTGGAGGAGCTCAGTCAGACCGAGTGCTGACATGTGGCAAGACGCTCCTCGGGGCGCGTCTTGCTTGGTCCTCTCTCCTGAAGGCCCTCTGTCAGACCCATTGTTGACATGTGGCAAGACGCTCCTCGGGGCGCGTCTTGCTTGGGCCTCTCTCCTGGAGGCCCTCAATCAGACCCAGTGTTGACACGTGGTAAGACGCTCCTCGGGGCGCGTCTTGCTTGGGCCTCTCTCCTGGGGGCGCTCAGTCAGACTGAGTAGTGACATGTGGCATGACGCTCCTCGGGGCGCGTCTTGCTTGGGCCTCTCTCCTGGAGGCGCTCAGTCAGACCCAGTGGTGACATGTGACAAGACGCTCCTCGGGGCGCGTCTTGCTTGGGCTTCTCTCATGGAGGCCCTCAGTCAGACCCATTGTTGATATGTGGCAAGACGCTCCTCGGGGCGCGTCTTGCTTGGGCCTCTCTCCTGGAGGCGCTCAGTAAGACCGAGTGCTAACATGTGTCAAGACGCTCCTCGGGGCGCGTCTTGCTTGGGCTTCTCTCATGGAGGCCCTCAGTCAGACCCATTGTTGATATGTGGCAAGACGCTCCTCGGGGCGAGTCTTGCTTGGGCCTCTCTCCTGGAGGTGCTCAGTCAGACCCAGTGTTGACATGGTGCAAGACGCTCCTCGGGGCGCGTCTTGCTTGGGCTTCTCTCTTGGAGGCCCTCAGTCAGACCCATTGTTGACATGTGGCAAGACGCTCCCCGGGGCGCGTCTTGCTTGGGCTTCTCTCCTGGAGGCCCTCAGTCAGACCCATTGTTGACATGTGGCAAGACGCTCCTCGGGGCGCGTCTTGCTTGGGCCTCTCTCCTGGAGGCGCTCAGTCAGACCGAGTGCTGACATGTGGCAAGACGCTCCTCGGGGCGCGTCTTGCTTGGGCTTCTCTCCTGGAGGCCCTCAGTCAGACCCATTGTTGACATGTGGCAAGATGCTCCGCGGGGCGCGTCTTGCTTGGGCCTCTCTCCTGGAGGCGCTCAGTCAGACCGAGTGCTGACATAAGGCAAGACGCTCCTCGGGGCGCGTCTTGCTGGGGCCTCTCTCCTGGAGGCGCTCAGTCAGACCCAGTGCTTACATGTGGCAAGACGCTCCTCGGGGCGTGTCTTGCTGGGGCTTCTCTCCTGGAGGCGTTCAGTCAGACCGAGTGCTGACATGTGGCAAGACGCTCCTCGGGGCGCGTCTTGCTTGGGCTTCTCTCCTGGAGGCGTTCAGTCAGACCGAGTGCTGACATGTGGTAAGACGCTCCTCGGGGCGCGTCTTGCTGGGGCTTCTCTCCTGGAGGCGCTCAGTCAGACCCAGTGCTTACATGTGGCAAGACGCTCCTCGGGGCGCGTCTTGCTTGGGCTTCTCTCCTGGAGGCCCTCAGTCAGACCCATTGTTTACATGTGGCAAGACGCTCCTTTGGGCGCATCTTGCTTGGGCTTCTCTCCTGGAGGCCATCAGTCAGACCCATTGTTGACATGTGGCAAGACGCTCCTCGGGGCGTGTCTTGCTTGGGCCTCTCTCCTGGAGGCGCTCAGTCAGACCGAGTGCTGACATAAGGCAAGACGCTCCTCGGGGCGCGTCTTGCTGGGGCCTCTCTCCTGGAGGCGCTCAGTCAGACCCAGTGCTTACATGTGGCAAGACGCTCCTCGGGGCGCGTCTTGCTGGGGCTTCTCTTCTGGAGGCGTTCAGTCAGACCGAGTGCTGACATGTGGCAAGACGCTCCTCGGGACGCGTCTTGCTTGGGCCTCTCTCCTGGAGGCGCTCAGTCAGACCCAGTGGTGACATGTGGCAAGACGCTCCTCGGGGCGCGTCTTGCTTGGGCCTCTCTCCTGGAGGCGCTCAGTCAGACCCAGTGGTGACATGTGACAAGACGCTCCTCGGGGCGCGTCTTGCTTGGGCTTCTCTCATGGAGGCCCTCAGTCAGATCCATTGTTGATATGTGGCAAGACGCTCCTCGGGGCGCGTCTTGCTTGGGCCTCTCTCCTGGAGGAGCTCAGTCAGACCGAGTGCTGACATGTGGCAAGACGCTCCTCGGGGCGCGTCTTGCTTGGTCCTCTCTCCTGAAGGCCCTCTGTCAGACCCATTGTTGACATGTGGCAAGACGCTCCTCGGGGCGCGTCTTGCTTGGGCCTCTCTCCTGGAGGCCCTCAATCAGACCCAGTGTTGACACGTGGTAAGACGCTCCTCGGGGCGCGTCTTGCTTGGGCCTCTCTCCTGGGGGCGCTCAGTCAGACTGAGTAGTGACATGTGGCATGACGCTCCTCGGGGCGCGTCTTGCTTGGGCCTCTCTCCTGGAGGCGCTCAGTCAGACCCAGTGGTGACATGTGACAAGACGCTCCTCGGGGCGCGTCTTGCTTGGGCTTCTCTCATGGAGGCCCTCAGTCAGACCCATTGTTGATATGTGGCAAGACGCTCCTCGGGGCGCGTCTTGCTTGGGCCTCTCTCCTGGAGGCGCTCAGTAAGACCGAGTGCTGACATGTGGCAAGACGCTCCTCGGGGCGCGTCTTGCTTGGGCTTCTCTCATGGAGGCCCTCAGTCAGACCCATTGTTGATATGTGGCAAGACGCTCCTCGGGGCGAGTCTTGCTTGGGCCTCTCTCCTGGAGGTGCTCAGTCAGACCCAGTGTTGACATGGTGCAAGACGCTCCTCGGGGCGCGTCTTGCTTGGGCTTCTCTCTTGGAGGCCCTCAGTCAGACCCATTGTTGACATGTGGCAAGACGCTCCCCGGGGCGCGTCTTGCTTGGGCTTCTCTCCTGGAGGCCCTCAGTCAGACCCATTGTTGACATGTGGCAAGACGCTCCTCGGGGCGCGTCTTGCTTGGGCCTCTCTCCTGGAGGCGCTCAGTCAGACCCAGTGCTTACATGTGGCAAGACGCTCCTCGGGGGGCGTCTTGCTTGGGCCTCTCTCCTGGAGATGCTCAGTCAGAACCAGTGTTGACACGTGACAAGACGCTCCTCGGGGCGCGTCTTGCTTGGGCTTCTCTCATGGAGGCCCTCAGTCAGACCCATTGTTGATATGTGGCAAGACGCTCCTCGGGGCGCGTCTTGCTTGGGCCTCTCTCCTGGAGGCGCTCAGTAAGACCGAGTGCTGACATGTGGCAAGACGCTCCTCGGGGCACGTCTTGCTTGGGCTTCTCTCATGGATGCCCTCAGTCAGAGCCATTGTTGATATGTGGCAAGACGCTCCTCGGGGCGAGTCTTGCTTGGGCCTCTCTCCTGGAGGTGCTCAGTCAGACCCAGTGTTGACATGGTGCAAGACGCTCCTCGGGGCGCATCTTGCTTGGGCTTCTCTCTTGGAGGATCTCAGTCAGACCCATTGTTGACATGTGGCAAGACGCTCCTCGGGGCGCGTCTTGCTTAGGCTTCTCTCCTGGAGGCACTCACTCAGACCCATTGTTGACACGTGGCAAGACGCTCCTTGGGGCGCGTCTTGCTTGGGCCTCTCTCCTGGAGGCGCTCAGTCAGACCGAGTGCTGACATAAGGCAAGACGCTCCTCGGGGCGCGTCTTGCTGGGGCCACTCTCCTGGAGGCGCTCAGTCAGACCCAGTGCTTACATGTGGCAAGACACTCCTCGGGGCGCGTCTTGCTTGGGCCTCTCTCCTGGAGACGCTCAGTCAGACCCAGTGTTGACACGTGACAAGACGCTCCTCTGGGCGCGTCTTGCTTGGGCTTCTCTCATGGAGGCCCTCAGTCAGACCCATTGTTGATATGTGGCAAGACGCTCCTCGGGGCGCGTCTTGCTTGGGCCTCTCTCCTGGAGGCGCTCAGTCAGACCGAGTGCTGACATGTGGCAAGACGCTCCTCGGGGCGCGTCTTGCTTGGGCTTCTCTCCTGGAGGCCCTCAGTCAGACCCATTGTTTACATGTGGCAAGACGCTCCTTTGGGCGCATCTTGCTTGGGCTTCTCTCCTGGAGGCCCTCAGTCAGACCCATTGTTGACATGTGGCAAGACGCTCCTCGGGGCGCGTCTTGCTTGGGCCTCTCTCCTGGAGGCGCTCAGTCAGACCGAGTGCTGACATAAGGCAAGACGCTCCTCGGGGCGCGTCTTGCTGGGGCCTCTCTCCTGGAGGCGCTCAGTCAGACCCAGTGCTTACATGTGGCAAGACGCTCCTCGGGGCGCGTCTTGCTGGGGCTTCTCTTCTGGAGGCGTTCAGTCAGACCGAGTGCTGACATGTGGCAAGACGCTCCTCGGGAAGCGTCTTGCTTGGGCTTCTCTCCTGGAGGCCCTCAGTCAGACTCATTGTTGACATGTGGCAAGACGCTCCTCGGGGCGCGTCTTGCTTGGGCCTCTCTCCTGGAGGCGCTCAGTCAGACCCAGTGGTGACATGTGGCAAGACGCTCCTCGGGGCGCGTCTTGCTTGGGCCTCTCTCCTGGAGGCGCTCAGTCAGACCCAGTGGTGACATGTGACAAGACGCTCCTCGGGGCGCGTCTTGCTTGGGCTTCTCTCATGGAGGCCCTCAGTCAGATCCATTGTTGATATGTGGCAAGACGCTCCTCGGGGCGCGTCTTGCTTGGGCCTCTCTCCTGGAGGAGCTCAGTCAGACCGAGTGCTGACATGTGGCAAGACGCTCCTCGGGGCGCGTCTTGCTTGGTCCTCTCTCCTGAAGGCCCTCTGTCAGACCCATTGTTGACATGTGGCAAGACGCTCCTCGGGGCGCGTCCTGCTTGGGCCTCTCTCCTGGAGGCCCTCAGTCAGACCCAGTGTTGACACGTGGTAAGACGCTCCTCGGGGCGCGTCTTGCTTGGGCCTCTCTCCTGGAGGCGCTCAGTCCGACTGAGTAGTGACATGTGGCATGACGCTCCTCGGGGCGCGTCTTGCTTGGGCCTCTCTCCTGGAGGCGCTCAGTCAGACCCAGTGGTGACATGTGGCAAGACGCTCCTCGGGGCGCGTTTTGCTTGGGCCTCTCTCCTGGTGGCGCTCAGTCAGACCCAGTGGTGACATGTGGCAAGACGCTCCTCGGGGCGCATCTTGCTTGGGCGTCTCTCCTGGAGGCGCTCAGTCAGACCCAGTGGTGACATGTGACAAGACGCTCCTCGGGGCGCGTCTTGCTTGGGCTTCTCTCATGGAGGCCCTCAGTCAGACCCATTGTTGATATGTGGCAAGACGCTCCTCGGGGTGCATCTTGCTTGGGCCTCTCTCCTGGAGGCGCTCAGTCAGACCGAGTGCTGACATGTGGCAAGACGCTCCTCGGGGCGCGTCTTGCTTGGGCTTCTCTCATGGAGGCCCTCAGTCAGACCCATTGTTGATATGTGGCAAGACGCTCCTCGGGGCGAGTCTTGCCTGGGCCTCTCTCCTGGAGGTGCTCAGTCAGACCCAGTGTTGACATGGTGCAAGACGCTCCTCGGGGCGCGTCTTGCTTGGGCTTCTCTCTTGGAGGCCCTCAGTCAGACCCATTGTTGACATGTGGCAAGACGCTCCCCGGGGCGCGTCTTGCTTGGGCTTCTCTCCTGGAGGCCCTCAGTCAGACCCATTGTTGACATGTGGCAAGACGCTCCTCGGGGCGCGTCTTGCTTGGGCCTCTCTCCTGGAGGCGCTCAGTCAGACCGAGTGCTGACATAAGGCAAGACGCTCCTCGGGGCGCGTCTTGCTGGGGCCTCTCTCCGGGAGGCGCTCAGTCAGACCCAGTGCTTACATGTGGCAAGACGCTCCTTGGGGCGCGTCTTGCTTGGGCCTCTCTCCTGGAGGCGCTCAGTCAGACCCAGTGGTGACATGTGGCAAGACGCTCCTCGGGGCGCGTCTTGCTTGGGCCTCTCTCCTGGAGGCGTTCAGTCAGAACCAGTGTTGACACGTGACAAGACGCTCCTCGGGGCGCGTCTTGCTTGGGCTTCTCTCATGGAGGCCCTCAGTCAGACCAATTGTTGATATGTGGCAAGACGCTCCTCGGGGCGCGTCTTGCTTGGGCCTCTCTCCTGGAGGCGCTCAGTCAGACCGAGTGCTGACATGTGGCAAGACGCTCCTCGGGGCGCGTCTTGCTTGGGCTTCTCTCATGGATGCCCTCAGTCAGAGCCATTGTTGATATGTGGCAAGACGCTCCTCGGGGCGAGTCTTGCTTTGGCCTCTCTCCTGGAGGTGCTCAGTCAGACCCAGTGTTGACATGGTGCAAGACGCTCCTCGGGGCGCATCTTGCTTGGGCTTCTCTCTTGGAGGATCTCAGTCAGACCCATTGTTGACATGTGGCAAGACGCTCCTCGGGGCGCGTCTTGCTTAGGCTTCTCTCCTGGAGGCCCTCACTCAGACCCATTGTTGACACGTGGCAAGACGCTCCTTGGGGCGCGTCTTGCTTGGGCCTCTCTCCTGGAGGCGCTCAGTCAGACCGAGTGCTGACATAAGGCAAGACGCTCCTCGGGGCGTGTCTTGCTGGGGCCTCTCTCCGGGAGGCGCTCAGTCAGACCCAGTGCTTACATGTGGCAAGACGCTCCTTGGGGCGCGTCTTGCTTGGGCCTCTCTCCTGGAGGCGCTCAGTCAGACCCAGTGGTGACATGTGGCAAGACGCTCCTCGGGGCGCGTCTTGCTTGGGCCTCTCTCCTGGAGGCGCTCAGTCAGAACCAGTGTTGACACGTGACAAGACGCTCCTCGGGGCGCGTCTTGCTTGGGCTTCTCTCATGGAGGCGCTCAGTCAGACCCAGTGGTGACATGTGGCAAGACGCTCTTCGGGGCGCGTCTTGCTTGAGCCTCTCTCCTGGAGATGCTCAGTCAGACCCAGTGTTGACACGTGACAAGACGCTCCTCGGGGCGCGTCTTGCTTGGGCTTCTCTCATGGAGGCCCTCAGTCAGACCGATTGTTGATATGTGGCAAGACGCTCCTCGGGGCGCGTCTTGCTTGGGCCTCTCTCCTGGAGGCGCTCAGTCAGACCGAGTGCTGACATGTGGCAAGACGCTCCTCGGGTCACGTCTTGCTTGGGCTTCTCTCCTGGAGGCCCTCAGTCAGACCCATTGTTGACATGTGGCAAGACGCTCCTCGGGGCGCGTCTTGCTTGGGCTTCTCTCCTGGAGGCCCTCAGTCAGACCCATTGTTCACATGTGGCAAGACGCTCCTCGGGGCGCATCTTGCTTGGGACTCTCTCCTGGAGGCCCTCTGTCAGCCCCAGTGTTGACATGTGTCAAGACGCTCCTCGGGGTGCGTCTTGCTTGGGCCTCTCTCCTGGAGGCGCTCAGTCAGACCGAGTGCTGACATGTGTCAAGACGCTCCTCGGGGCGCGTCTTGCTTGGGCTTCTCTCCTGGAGGCCCTCAGTCAGACCCATTGTTGTCATGTGGCAAGACGCTCCTCGGGGCGCGTCTTGCTTGGAACTCTCTCCTGGAGGCGCTCAGTCAGACCGAGTGCTGACATAAGGCAAGACGCTCCTCGGGGCGCGTCTTGCTGGGGCCTCTCTCCTGGAGGCGCTCAGTCAGACCCAGTGCTTACATGTGGCAAGACGCTCCTCGGGGCGCGTCTTGCAGGGGCTTCTCTCCTGGAGGCGTTCAGTCAGACCGAGTGCTGACATGTGGCAAGACACTCCTCGGGACGCGTCTTGCTTGGGCTTCTCTCCTGGAGGCCCTCAGTCAGACTCATTGTTGACATGTGGCAAGACGCTCCTCGGGGCGCGTCTTGCTTGGGCCTCTCTCCTGGAGACGCTCAGTCAGACCCAGTGTTGACACGTGACAAGACGCTCCTCGGGGCGCGTCTTGCTTGGGCTTCTCTCATGGAGGCCCTCAGTCAGACCCATTGTTGATATGTGGCAAGACGCTCCTCGGGGCGCGTCTTGCTTGGGCCTGTCTCCTGGAGGCGCTCAGTCAGGCTGAGTGCTGACATGTGGCAAGACACTCCTCGGGACGCGTCTTGCTTGGGCTTCTCTCCTGGAGGCCCTCAGTCAGACTCATTGTTGACATATGGCAAGACGCTCCTCGGGGCGCGTCTTGCTTGGGCCTCTCTCCTGGAGGCGCTCAGTCAGACCCAGTGGTGACATGTGGCAAGAAGCTCCTCAGGGCGCGTCTTGCTTGGGCCTCTCTCCTGGAGACGCTCAGTCAGACCCAGTGTTGACACGTGACAAGACGCTCCTCGGGGCGCGTCTTGCTTGGGCTTCTCTCATGGAGGCCCTCAGTCAGACCCATTGTTGATATGTGGCAAGACGCTCCTCGGGGCGCGTAGTGCTTGGGCCTCTCTCCTGGAGGAGCTCATTCAGACCGAATGCTGACATTTGGCAAGACATTCCTCGGGAAGCGTCTTGCTTGGGCTTCTCTCCTGGAGGCCCTCAGTCAGACTCATTGTTGACATGTGGCATGACGCTCCTCGGGGCGCGTCTTGCTTGGGCCTCTCTCCTGGAGGCACTCAGTCAGACCGAGTGGTGACATGTGGCAAGACGCTCCTCGGGGCGCGTCTTGCTTGGGCCTCTCTCCTGGAGACGCTCAGTCAGACCCAGTGTTGACACTTGACAAGACGCTCCTCGGGGCGCGTCTTGCTTCGTTTTCTCTCATGGAGGCCCTCAGTCAGACTCATTGTTGATATGTGGCAAGACGCTCCTCGGGGCGCGTCTTGCTTGGGCCTCTCTCCTGGAGGAGCTCAGTCAGACCGAGTGCTGACATGTGGCAAGACGCTCCTCGGGGCGCGTCTTGCTTGGGCTTCTCTCATGGAAGCCCTCAGTCAGACCCATTGTTGATATGTGGCAAGACGCTCCTCGGGGCGAGTCTTGCTTGGGCCTCTCTCCTGGAGGTGCTCAGTCAGACCCAGTGTTGACATGGTGCAAGACGCTCCTCGGGGCGCGTCTTGCTTAGGCTTCTCTCTTGGAGGCCCTCAGTCAGACCCATTGTTGACATGTGGCAAGACGCTCCTCGGGGCGCGTCTTGCTTGGGCTTCTCTCCTGGAGGCCCTCAGTCAGACCCATTGTTGACATGTGGCAAGACGCTCCTCGGGGCGCGTCTTGCTTGGGCCTCTCTCCTGGAGGCGCTCAGTCAGACCGAGTGCTGACATAAGGCAAGACGCTCCTCGGGGCGCGTCTTGCTGGGGCCTCTCTCCTGGAGGCGCTCAGTCAGACCCAGTGCTTACATGTGGCAAGACGCTCCTCGGGGCGCGTCTTGCTTGGGCCTCTCACCTGGAGGCGCTCAGTCAGACCCAGTGGTGACATGTGGCAAGACGCTCCTCGGGGCGCGTCTTGCTTGGGCTTCTCTCCTGGAGGCCCTCAGTCAGACCCATTGTTGACATGTGGCAAGACGCTCCTCGGGGCGCGTCTTGCTTGTGCTTCTCTCCTGGAGGCCCTCAGTCAGACCCATTGTTTACAAGTGGCAAGACGCTCCTCGGGGCGCATCTTGCTTGGGCCTCTCTCCTGGAGGCCCTATGTCAGCCCCAGTGTTGACATGTGTCAAGACGCTCCTCGGGGCGCGTCTTGCAGGGGCCTCTCTCCTGGAGGCGCTCAGTCAGACCCTGTGCTTACATGTGGCAAGACGGTCCTCGGGGCGCGTCTTGCTGGGGCTTCTCTCCTGGAGGCGTTCAGTCAGACCGAGTGCTGACAAGTGGCAAGACGCTCCTCGGGGCGCGTCTTGCTTGGGCTTCTCTCCTGGAGGCGTTCAGTCAGACCGAGTGCTGACATGTGGTAAGACGCTCCTCGGGGCGCGTCTTGCTGGGGCTTCTCTCCTGGAGGCGCTCAGTCAGACCCAGTGCTTACATGTGGCAAGACGCTCCTCGGGGCGCTTCTTGATTGGGCCTCTCTCCTGGAGGCGCTCAGTCAGACCCAGTGGTGACATGTGGCAAGACGCTCCTCGGGGCGCGTCTTGCTTGGGCCTCTCTCCTGGAGACGCTCAGTCAGACCCAGTGGTGACATGTGGCAAGACGCTCCTCGGGGTGCGTCTTGCTTGGGCTTCTCTCATGGAGGCCCTCAGTCAGACCCATTGTTGATATGTGGCAAGACGCTCCTCGGGGCGCGTCTTGCTTGGGCCTCTCTCCTGGAGGCGCTCAGTCAGACCGAGTGCTGACATGTGGCAAGACGCTCCTCGGGGCGCGTCTTGCTTGGGCTTCTCTCCTGGAGGCCCTCAGTCAGACCCATTGTTTACATGTGGCAAGACGCTCCTTTGGGCGCATCTTGCTTGGGCTTCTCTCCTGGAGGCCCTCAGTCAGACCCATTGTTGACATGTGGCAAGACGCTCCTCGGGGCGCGTCTTGCTTGGGCCTCTCTCCTGGAGGCGCTCAGTCAGACCCAGTGCTTACATGTGGCAAGACGCTCCTCGGGGCGCGTCTTGCTGGGGCTTCTCTCCTGGAGGCGTTCAGTCAGACCGAGTGCTGACATGTGGCAAGACGCTCCTCGGGACGCGTCTTGCTTGGGCTTCTCTCCTGGAGGCCCTCAGTCAGACCCATTGTTGACATGTGGCAAGACGCTCCTCGGGGCACGTCTTGCTTGGGCCTCTCTCCTGGAGACGCTCAGTCAGACCCAGTGTTGACATGTGGCAAGACGCTCCTCGGGGCGCGTCTTGCTTGGGCTTCTCTCCTGGAGGCCCTCAGTCAGACCCATTGTTGACATGTGGCAAGACGCTCCTCGGGGCGCGTCTTGCTTGGGCCTCTCTCCTGGAGGCGCTCAGTCAGACCGAGTGCTGACATAAGGCAAGACGCTCCTCGGGGCGCGTCTTGCTGGGGCCTCTCTCCTGGAGGCGTTCAGTCAGACCCAGTGCTTACATGTGGCAAGACGCTCCTCGGGGCGCGTCTTGCTTGGGCCTCTCTCCTGGAGGCGCTCAGTCAGACCCAGTGGTGACATGTGGCAAGACGCTCTTTGGGGCGCGTCTTGCTTGAGCCTCTCTCCTGGAGATGCTCAGTCAGACCCAGTGTTGACACGTGACAAGACGCTCCTCGGGGCGCGTCTTGCTTGGGCTTCTCTCATGGAGGCCCTCAGTCAGACCCAGTGGTGACACGTGGCAAGACGCTCCTCGGGGCGCGTCTTGCTTGGGCCTCTCTCCTGGAGACGCTCAGTCAGACCCAGTGTTGACACGTGGTAAGACGCTCCTCGGGGCGCGTCTTGCTTGGGCCTCTCTCCTGGAGGCGCTTAGTCAGACCCAGTGGTGACATGTGGAAAGACGCTCCTCGGGGCGCGTCTTGCTTGGGCTTCTCTCATGGAGGCCCTCAGTCAGACCCATTGTTGATATGTGGCAAGACGCTCCTCGGGGCGCGTCTTGCTTGGGCCTCTCTCCTGGAGGCGCTCAGTCAGACCGAGTGCTGACATGTGGCAAGACGCTGCTCGGGGCGCGTCTTGCTTGGGCTTCTCTCCTGGAGGCCCTGAGTCAGACCCATTGTTTACATGTGGCAAGACGCTCCTTTGGGCGCATCTTGCTTGGGCTTCTCTCCTGGAGGCCCTCAGTCAGACCCATTGTTGACATGTGGCAAGACGCTCCTCGGGGCGCGTCTTGCTTGGGCCTCTCTCCTGGAGGCGCTCAGTCAGACCGAGTGCTGACATGTGGCAAGACGCTCCTCGGGGCGCGTCTTGCTTGGGCTTCTCTCCTGGAGGCCCTCAGTCAGACACATTGTTTACATGTGGCAAGACGCTCATTGGGGCGCATCTTGCTTGGGCCTCTCTCCTGGAGGCCCTCTGTCAGCCCCAGTGTTGACATGTGTCAAGACGCTCCTCGGGGTGCGTCTTGCTTGGGCCTCTCTCCTGGAGGCGCTCAGTCAGACCGAGTGCTGACATGTGGCAAGACGCTCCTCGGGGCGCGTCTTGCTTGGGCTTCTCTCCTGGAGGCCCTCAGTCAGACCCATTGTTGACATGTGGCAAGACGCTCCTCGGGGCGCGTCTTGCTTGTGCTTCTCTCCTGGAGGCCCTCAGTCAGACCCATTGTTTACATGTGGCAAGACGCTCCTCGGGGCGCATCTTGCTTGGGCCTCTCTCCTGGAGGCCCTATGTCAGCCCCAGTGTTGACATGTGTCAAGACGCTCCTCGGGGCGCGTCTTGCTGGGGCCTCTCTCCTGGAGGCGCTCAGTCAGACCCAGTGCTCACATGTGGCAAGACGCTCCTCGGGGCGCGTCTTGCTGGGGCTTCTCTCCTGGAGGCGTTCATTCAGACCGAGTGCTGACATGTGGCAAGACGCTCCTCGGGGCGCGTCTTGCTTGGGCTTCTCTCCTGGAGGCGTTCAGTCAGACCGAGTGCTGACATGAGGTAAGACGCTCCTCGGGGCGCGTCTTGCTGGGGCTTCTCTCCTGGAGGCGCTCAGTCAGACCCAGTGCTTACATGTGGCAAGACGCTCCTCGGGGCGCGTCTTGATTGGGCCTCTCTCCTGGAGGCGCTCAGTCAGACCCAGTGGTGACATGTGGCAAGACGCTCCTCGGGGTGCGTCTTGCTTGGGCCTCTCTCCTGGAGACGCTCAGTCAGACCCAGTGTTGACACGTGGCAAGACGCTCCTCGGGGCGTGTCTTGCTTGGGCCTCTCTCCTGGAGGCGCTCAGTCAGACCCAGTGGTGACATGTGGCAAGACGCTCCTCGGGGCGTGTCTTGCTTGGGCTTCTCTCATGGAGGCCCTCAGTCAGACCCATTGTTGATATGTGGCAAGACGCTCCTCGGGGCGCGTCTTGCTTGGGCCTCTCTCCTGGAGGCGCTCAGTCAGACCGAGTGCTGACATGTGGCAAGACGCTCCTCGGGGCGCGTCTTGCTTGGGCTTCTCTCCTGGAGGCCCTCAGTCAGACCCATTGTTTACATGTGGCAAGACGCTCCTTTGGGCGCATCTTGCTTGGGCTTCTCTCCTGGAGGCCCTCAGTCAGACCCATTGTTGACATGTGGCAAGACGCTCCTCGGGGCGCGTCTTGCTTGGGCCTCTCTCCTGGAGGCGCTCAGTCAGACCCAGTGCTTACATGTGGCATGACGCTCCTCGGGGCGCGTCTTGCTGGGGCTTCTCTCCTGGAGGCGTTCAGTCAGACCGAGTGCTGACATGTGGCAAGACGCTCCTCGGGACGCGTCTTGCTTGGGCTTCTCTCCTGGAGGCCCTCAGTCAGACCCATTGTTGACATGTGGCAAGACGCTCCTCGGGGCGCGTCTTGCTTGGGCCTCTCTCCTGGAGGCGCTCAGTCAGACCCAGTGGTGACATGTGGCAAGACGCTCCTCGAGGCGCGTCTTGCTTGGGCCTCTCTCCTGGAGGCGCTCAGTCAGACCCATTGTTGACATGTGGCAAGACGCTACTCGGGGCGCGTCTTGCTTGGGCTTCTCTCCTGGAGGCGCTCAGTCAGACCCATTGTTGACATGTGGCAAGACGCTCCTCGGGGCGCGTCTTGCTTGGGCCTCTCTCCTGGAGGCGCTCAGTCAGACCGAGTGCTGACATAAGGCAAGACGCTCCTCGGGGCGCGTCTTGCTGGGGCCTCTCTCCTGGAGGCGCTCAGTCAGACCCAGTGCTTACATGTGGCAAGACGCTCCTCGGGGCGCGTCTTGCTTGGGCCTCTCTTCTGGAGACGCTCAGTCAGACCCAGTGTTGACACGTGACAAGACGCTCCTCGGGCCGCGTCTTGCTTGGGCTTCTCTCATGGAGGCCCTCAGTCAGACCCATTGTTGATATGTGGCAAGACGCTCCTCGGGGCGCGTCTTGCTTGGGCCTCTCTCCTGGAGGCGCTCAGTCAGACCGAGTGCTGACATGTGGCAAGACGCTCCTCGGGGCGCGTCTTGCTTGGGCTTCTCTCCTGGAGGCCCTCAGTCAGACCCATTGTTTACATGTGGCAAGACGCTCCTCGGGGCGCATCTTGCTTGGGCCTCTCTCCTGGAGTTCCTCTGTCAGTTTCCAGTGTTGACATGTGTCAAGACGCTCCTCGGGGTGCGTCTTGCTTGGGCCTCTCTCCTGGAGGCGCTCAGTCAGACCGAGTGCTGACATAAGGCAAGACGCTCCTCGGGGCGCGTCTTGCTGGGGCCTCTCTCCTGGAGGCGCTCAGTCAGACCCAGTGCTTACATGTGGCAAGACGCTCCTCGGGGCGCGTCTTGCTTGGGCCTCTCTTCTGGAGACGCTCAGTCAGACCCAGTGTTGACACGTGACAAGACGCTCCTCGGGGCGCGTCTTGCTTGGGCTTCTCTCATGGAGGCCCTCAGTCAGACCCATTGTCTATATGTGGCAAGACGCTCCTCGGGGCGCGTCTTGCTTGGGCCTCTCTCCTGGAGGCGCTCAGTCAGACCGAGTGCTGACATGTGGCAAGACGCTCCTCGGGGCTCGTCTTGCTTGGGCTTCTCTCCTGGAGGCCCTCAGTCAGACCCATTGTTTACATGTGGCAAGACGCTCCTCGGGGCGCATCTTGCTTGGGCCTCTCTCCTGGAGTTCCTCTGTCAGCCCCAGTGTTGACATGTGTCAAGACGCTCCTCGGGGTGCGTCTTGCTTGGGCCTCTCTCCTGGAGGCGCTCAGTCAGACCGAGTGCTGACATGTGGCAAGACGCTCCTCGGGGAGCGTCTTGCTTGGGCTTCTCTCCTGGAGGCCCTCAGTCAGACCCATTGTTGACATGTGGCAAGACACTCCTCGGGACGCGTCTTGCTTGGGCTTCTCTCCTGGAGGCCCTCAGTCAGACTCATTGTTGACATGTGGCAAGACACTCCTCGGGACGCGTATTGCTTGGGCCTCTCTCCTGGAGGCGCTCAGTCAGACCGAGTGCTGACATAAGGCAAGACGCTCCTCGGGGCGCGTCTTGCTGGGGCCTCTCTCCTGGAGGCGCTCAGTCAGACCCAGTGCTTACATGTGGCAAGACGCTCCTCGGGGCGCGTCTTGCTGGGGCTTCTCTCCTGGAGGCGTTCAGTCAGACCGAGTGCTGACATGTGGCAAGACACTCTTTGGGACGCGTCTTGCTTGGGCTTCTCTCCTGGAGGCCCTCAGTCAGACTCATTGTTGACATGTGGCAAGACGCTCCTCGGGGCGCGTCTTGCTTGGGCCTCTCTCCTGGAGGCGCTCAGTCAGACCCAGTGGTGACAGGTGGCAAGACGCTCCTCGGGGCGCGTCTTGCTTGGGCCTCTCTCCTGGAGACACTCAGTCAGACCCAGTGTTGACACGTGACAAGACGCTCCTCGGGGCGCGTCTTGCTTGGGCTTCTCTCATGGAGGCCCTCAGTCAGACCCATTGTTGATATGTGGCAAGACGCTCCTCGGGGCGCGTCTTGCTTGGGCCTCTCTCCTGGAGGCGCTCAGTCAGACCGAGTGCTGACATGTGGCAAGACGCTCCTCGGGGCGCGTCTTGCTTGGGCTTCTCTCATGGAGTCCCTCAGTCAGACCCATTGTTGATATGTGGCAAGACGCTCCTCGGGGCGAGTCTTGCTTGGGCCTCTCTCCTGGAGGTGCTCAGTCAGACCCAGTGTTGACATGGTGCAAGACGCTCCTCGGGGCGCGTCTTGCTTGGTCTTCTCTCTTGGAGGCCCTCAGTCAGACCCATTGTTGACATGTGGCAAGACGCTCCTCGGGGCGCATCTTGCTTGGGCCTCTCTCCTGGAGGCCCTCTGTCAGCCCCAGTGTTGACATGTGTCAAGACGCTCCTCGGGGTGCATCTTGCTTGGGCCTCTCTCCTGGAGTCGCTCAGTCAGACCGAGTGCTGACATTCGGCAAGATGCTCCTCGGGGCGCGTCTTGCTTGGGCTTCTCTCATGGAGGCCCTCAGTCAGACCCATTGTTGATATGTGGCAAGACGCTCCTCGGGGCGAGTCTTGCTTGGGCCTCTCTCCTGGAGGTGCTCAGTCAGACCCAGTGTTGACATGGTGCAAGACGCTCCTCGGGGCACGTCTTGCTTGGGCTTCTCTCTTGGAGGCCCTCAGTCAGACCCATTGTTTACATGTGGCAAGACACTCCTCGGGGCGCATCTTGCTTGGGCCTCTCTCCTGGAGGCCCTCTGTCAGCCCCAGTGTTGACATGTGTCAAGACGCTACCCGGGGTGCGTCTTGCTTGGGCCTCTCTCCTGGAGTCGCTCAGTCAGACCGAGTGCTGACATGTGGCAAGACGCTCCTCGGGGCGCGTCTTGCTTGGGCTTCTCTCCTGGAGGCCCTCAGTCAGACCCATTGTTGACATGTGGCAAGACGCTCCGCGGGGCGCGTCTTGCTTGGGCCTCTCTCCTGGAGGCGCTCAGTCAGACCGAGTGCTGACATAAGGCAAGACGCTCCTCGGGGCGCGTCTTGCTGGGGCCTCTCTCCTGGAGGCGCTCAGTCAGACCCAGTGCTTACATGTGGCAAGACGCTCCTCGGGGCGTGTCTTGCTGGGGCTTCTCTCCTGGAGGCGTTCAGTCAGACCGAGTGCTGACATGTGGCAAGACGCTCCTCGGGGCGCGTCTTGCTTGGGCTTCTCTCCTGGAGGCGTTCAGTCAGACCGAGTGCTGACATGTGGTAAGACGCTCCTCGGGGCGCGTCTTGCTGGGGCTTCTCTCCTGGAGGCGCTCAGTCAGACCCAGTGCTTACATGTGGCAAGACGCTCCTCGGGGCGCGTCTTGCTGGGGCTTCTCTCCTGGAGGCGCTCAGTCAGACCCAGTGCTTACATGTGGCAAGACGCTCCTCGGGGCGTGTCTTGCTGGGGCTTCTCTCCTGGAGGCGTTCAGTCAGACCGAGTGCTGACATGTGGCAAGACGCTCCTCGGGACGCGTCTTGCTTGGGCCTCTCTCCTGGAGGCCCTCAGTCAGACCCATTGTTGACATGTGGCAAGACGCTCCTCGGGGCGCGTCTTGCTTGGGCCTCTCTCCTGGAGGCGCTCAGTCAGACCCAGTGGTGACATGTGGCAAGACGCTCATCGGGGCGCGTCTTGCTTGGGCCTCTCTCCTGGAGGCGCTCAGTCAGACCCATTGTTGACATGTGGCAAGACGCTCCTCGGGGCACGTCTTGCTTGAGGCTTCTCTCCTGGAGGCCCTCAGTCTGACCCATTGTTGACATGTGGCAAGACGCTCCTCGGGGCGCGTCTTGCTTGGGCCTCTCTCCTGGAGGCGCTCAGTCAGACCGAGTGCTGACATAAGGCAAGACGCTCCTCGGGGCGCGTCTTGCTGGGGCCTCTCTCCTGGAGGCGCTCAGTCAGACCCAGTGCTTACATGTGGCAAGACGCTCCTCGGGGCGCGTCTTGCTTGGGCCTCTCTCCTGGAGACTCTCAGTCAGACCCAGTGTTGACACGTGACAAGACGCTCCTCGGGGCGCGTCTTGCTTGGGCTTCTCTCATGGAGGCCCTCAGTCAGACCCATTGTTGATATGTGGCAAGACGCTCCTTGGGGCGCGTCTTGCTTGGGCCTCTCTCCTGGAGGCGCTCAGTCAGACCGAGTGCTGACATAAGGCAAGACGCTCCTCGGGGCGCGTCTTGCTGGGGCCTCTCTCCTGGAGGCGCTCAGTCAGACCCAGTGCTTACATGTGGCAAGACGCTCCTCGGGGCGCGTCTTGCTTGGGCCTCTCTTCTGGAGACGCTCAGTCAGACCCAGTGTTGACACGTGACAAGACGCTCCTCGGGGCGCGTCTTGCTTGGGCTTCTCTCATGGAGGCCCTCAGTCAGACCCATTGTCTATATGTGGCAAGACGCTCCTCGGGGCGCGTCTTGCTTGGGCCTCTCTCCTGGAGGCGCTCAGTCAGACCGAGTGCTGACATGTGGCAAGACGCTCCTCGGGGCTCGTCTTGCTTGGGCTTCTCTCCTGGAGGCCCTCAGTCAGACCCATTGTTTACATGTGGCAAGACGCTCCTCGGGGCGCATCTTGCTTGGGCCTCTCTCCTGGAGTTCCTCTGTCAGCCCCAGTGTTGACATGTGTCAAGACGCTCCTCGGGGTGCGTCTTGCTTGGGCCTCTCTCCTGGAGGCGCTCAGTCAGACCGAGTGCTGACATGTGGCAAGACGCTCCTCGGGGCGCGTCTTGCTTGGGCTTCTCTCCTGGAGGCCCTCAGTCAGACCCATTGTTGACATGTGGCAAGACACTCCTCGGGACGCGTCTTGCTTGGGCTTCTCTCCTGGAGGCCCTCAGTCAGACTCATTGTTGACATGTGGCAAGACACTCCTCGGGACGCGTCTTGCTTGGGCCTCTCTCCTGGAGGCGCTCAGTCAGACCGAGTGCTGACATAAGGCAAGACGCTCCTCGGGGCGCGTCTTGCTGGGGCCTCTCTCCTGGAGGCGCTCAGTCAGACCCAGTGTTTACATGTGGCAAGACGCTCCTCGGGGCGTGTCTTGCTGGGGCTTCTCTCCTGGAGGCGTTCAGTCAGACCGAGTGCTGACATGTGGCAAGACGCTCCTCGGGGCGCGTCTTGCTTGGGCTTCTCTCCTGGAGGCGTTCAGTCAGACCGAGTGCTGACATGTGGTAAGACGCTCCTCGGGGCGCGTCTTGCTGGGGCTTCTCTCCTGGAGGCGCTCAGTCAGACCCAGTGCTTACATGTGGCAAGACGCTCCTCGGGGCGCGTCTTGCTGGGGCTTCTCTCCTGGAGGCGCTCAGTCAGACCCAGTGCTTACATGTGGCAAGACGCTCCTCGGGGCGTGTCTTGCTGGGGCTTCTCTCCTGGAGGCGTTCAGTCAGACCGAGTGCTGACATGTGGTAAGACGCTCCTCGGGGCGCGTCTTGCTGGGGCTTCTCTCCTGGAGGCGCTCAGTCAGACCCAGTGCTTACATGTGGCAAGACGCTCCTCGGGGCGCGTCTTGCTGGGGCTTCTCTCCTGGAGGCGCTCAGTCAGACCCAGTGCTTACATGTGGCAAGACGCTCCTCGGGGCGTGTCTTGCTGGGGCTTCTCTCCTGGAGGCGTTCAGTCAGACCGAGTGCTGACATGTGGTAAGACGCTCCTCGGGGCGCGTCTTGCTGGGGCTTCTCTCCTGGAGGCGCTCAGTCAGACCCAGTGCTTACATGTGGCAAGACGCTCCTCGGGGCGCGTCTTGCTTGGGCCTCTCTCCTGGAGACTCTCAGTCAGACCCAGTGTTGACACGTGACAAGACGCTCCTCGGGGCGCGTCTTGCTTGGGCTTCTCTCATGGAGGCCCTCAGTCAGACCCATTGTTGACATGTGGCAAGACGCTCCTCGGGGCACGTCTTGCTTGAGGCTTCTCTCCTGGAGGCCCTCAGTCAGACCCATTGTTGACATGTGGCAAGACGCTCCTCGGGGCGCGTCTTGCTTGGGCCTCTCTCCTGGAGGCGCTCAGTCAGACCGAGTGCTGACATAAGGCAAGAC
Organism: Nothobranchius furzeri; assembly: GCF_043380555.1. Taxonomy (NCBI): domain Eukaryota; kingdom Metazoa; phylum Chordata; class Actinopteri; order Cyprinodontiformes; family Nothobranchiidae; genus Nothobranchius; species Nothobranchius furzeri. The sequence goes on from NC_091753.1 coordinate 145,830, forward strand.
GCTCCTCGGGGCGTGTCTTGCTTGGGCTTCTCTCCTGGAGGCCCTCAGTCAGACCCATTGTTGACATGTGGCAAGACACTCCTCGGGACGCATCTTGCTTGGGCCTCTCTCCTGGAGTTCCTCTGTCAGCCCCAGTGTTGACATGTGTCAAGACGCTCCTCGGGGTGCGTCTTGCTTGGGCCTCTCTCCTGGAGGCCCTCAGTCAGACCCATTGTTTACATGTGGCAAGACGCTCCTCGGGGCGCATCTTGCTTGGGCCTCTCTCCAGGAGTTCCTCTGTCAGCCCCAGTGTTGACATGTGTCAAGACGCTCCTCGGGGTGCGTCTTGCTTGGGCCTCTCTCCTGGAGGCCCTCAGTCAGACTCATTGTTGACATGTGGCAAGACACTCCTCGGGACGCGTATTGCTTGGGCCTCTCTCCTGGAGGCGCTCAGTCAGACCGAGTGCTGACATAAGGCAAGACGCTCCTCGGGGCGCGTCTTGCTGGGGCCTCTCTCCTGGAGGCGCTCAGTCAGACCCAGTGCTTACATGTGGCAAGACGCTCCTCGGGGCGCGTCTTGCTGGGGCTTCTCTCCTGGAGGCGTTCAGTCAGACCGAGTGCTGACATGTGGCAAGACACTCTTTGGGACGCGTCTTGCTTGGGCTTCTCTCCTGGAGGCCCTCAGTCAGACTCATTGTTGACATGTGGCAAGACGCTCCTCGGGGCGCGTCTTGCTTGGGCCTCTCTCCTGGAGGCGCTCAGTCAGACCCAGTGGTGACAGGTGGCAAGACGCTCCTCGGGGCGCGTCTTGCTTGGGCCTCTCTCCTGGAGACACTCAGTCAGACCCAGTGTTGACACGTGACAAGACGCTCCTCGGGGCGCGTCTTGCTTGGGCTTCTCTCATGGAGGCCCTCAGTCAGACCCATTGTTGATATGTGGCAAGACGCTCCTCGGGGCGCGTCTTGCTTGGGCCTCTCTCCTGGAGGCGCTCAGTCAGACCGAGTGCTGACATGTGGCAAGACGCTCCTCGGGGCGCGTCTTGCTTGGGCTTCTCTCATGGAGGCCCTCAGTCAGACCCATTGTTGATATGTGGCAAGACGCTCCTCGGGGCGAGTCTTGCTTGGGCCTCTCTCCTGGAGGTGCTCAGTCAGACCCAGTGTTGACATGGTGCAAGACGCTCCTCGGGGCGCGTCTTGCTTGGTCTTCTCTCTTGGAGGCCCTCAGTCAGACCCATTGTTGACATGTGGCAAGACGCTCCTCGGGGCGCATCTTGCTTGGGCCTCTCTCCTGGAGGCCCTCTGTCAGCCCCAGTGTTGACATGTGTCAAGACGCTCCTCGGGGTGCATCTTGCTTGGGCCTCTCTCCTGGAGTCGCTCAGTCAGACCGAGTGCTGACATTCGGCAAGATGCTCCTCGGGGCGCGTCTTGCTTGGGCTTCTCTCATGGAGGCCCTCAGTCAGACCCATTGTTGATATGTGGCAAGACGCTCCTCGGGGCGAGTCTTGCTTGGGCCTCTCTCCTGGAGGTGCTCAGTCAGACCCAGTGTTGACATGGTGCAAGACGCTCCTCGGGGCACGTCTTGCTTGGGCTTCTCTCTTGGAGGCCCTCAGTCAGACCCATTGTTTACATGTGGCAAGACGCTCCTCGGGGCGCATCTTGCTTGGGCCTCTCTCCTGGAGGCCCTCTGTCAGCCCCAGTGTTGACATGTGTCAAGACGCTCCCCGGGGTGCGTCTTGCTTGGGCCTCTCTCCTGGAGTCGCTCAGTCAGACCGAGTGCTGACATGTGGCAAGACGCTCCTCGGGGCGCGTCTTGCTTGGGCTTCTCTCCTGGAGGCCCTCAGTCAGACCCATTGTTGACATGTGGCAAGACGCTCCGCGGGGCGCGTCTTGCTTGGGCCTCTCTCCTGGAGGCGCTCAGTCAGACCGAGTGCTGACATAAGGCAAGACGCTCCTCGGGGCGCGTCTTGCTGGGGCCTCTCTCCTGGAGGCGCTCAGTCAGACCCAGTGCTTACATGTGGCAAGACGCTCCTCGGGGCGTGTCTTGCTGGGGCTTCTCTCCTGGAGGCGTTCAGTCAGACCGAGTGCTGACATGTGGCAAGACGCTCCTTGGGGCGCGTCTTGCTTGGGCTTCTCTCCTGGAGGCGTTCAGTCAGACCGAGTGCTGACATGCGGTAAGACGCTCCTCGGGGCGCGTCTTGCTGGGGCTTCTCTCCTGGAGGCGCTCAGTCAGACCCAGTGCTTACATGTGGCAAGACGCTCCTCGGGGCGCGTCTTGCTGGGGCTTCTCTCCTGGAGGCGCTCAGTCAGACCCAGTGCTTACATGTGGCAAGACGCTCCTCGGGGCGTGTCTTGCTGGGGCTTCTCTCCTGGAGGCGTTCAGTCAGACCGAGTGCTGACATGTGGCAAGACGCTCCTCGGGACGCGTCTTGCTTGGGCCTCTCTCCTGGAGGCCCTCAGTCAGACCCATTGTTGACATGTGGCAAGACGCTCCTCGGGGCGCGTCTTGCTTGGGACTCTCTCCTGGAGGCGCTCAGTCAGACCCAGTGGTGACATGTGGCAAGACGCTCATCGGGGCGCGTCTTGCTTGGGCCTCTCTCCTGGAGGCGCTCAGTCAGACCCATTGTTGACATGTGGCAAGACGCTCCTCGGGGCACGTCTTGCTTGAGGCTTCTCTCCTGGAGGCCCTCAGTCAGACCCATTGTTGACATGTGGCAAGACGCTCCTCGGGGCGCGTCTTGCTTGGGCCTCTCTCCTGGAGGCGCTCAGTCAGACCGAGTGCTGACATAAGGCAAGACGCTCCTCGGGGCGCGTCTTGCTGGGGCCTCTCTCCTGGAGGCGCTCAGTCAGACCCAGTGCTTACATGTGGCAAGACGCTCCTCGGGGCGCGTCTTGCTTGGGCCTCTCTCCTGGAGACTCTCAGTCAGACCAAGTGTTGACACGTGACAAGACGCTCCTCGGGGCGCGTCTTGCTTGGGCCTCTCTCCTGGAGGCGCTCAGTCAGACCGAGTGCTGACATAAGGCAAGACGCTCCTCGGGGCGCGTCTTGCTGGGGCCTCTCTCCTGGAGGCGCTCAGTCAGACCCAGTGCTTACATGTGGCAAGACGCTCCTCGGGGCGCGTCTTGCTGGGGCTTCTCTCCTGGAGGCGTTCAGTCAGACCGAGTGCTGACATGTGGCAAGACACTCTTTGGGACGCGTCTTGCTTGGGCTTCTCTCCTGGAGGCCCTCAGTCAGACTCATTGTTGACATGTGGCAAGACGCTCCTCGGGGCGCGTCTTGCTTGGGCCTCTCTCCTGGAGGCGCTCAGTCAGACCCAGTGGTGACAGGTGGCAAGACGCTCCTCGGGGCGCGTCTTGCTTGGGCCTCTCTCCTGGAGACACTCAGTCAGACCCAGTGTTGACACGTGACAAGACGCTCCTCGGGGCGCGTCTTGCTTGGGCTTCTCTCATGGAGGCCCTCAGTCAGACCCATTGTTGATATGTGGCAAGACGCTCCTCGGGGCGCGTCTTGCTTGGGCCTCTCTCCTGGAGGCGCTCAGTCAGACCGAGTGCTGACATGTGGCAAGACGCTCCTCGGGGCGCGTCTTGCTTGGGCTTCTCTCATGGAGGCCCTCAGTCAGACCCATTGTTGATATGTGGCAAGACGCTCCTCGGGGCGAGTCTTGCTTGGGCCTCTCTCCTGGAGGTGCTCAGTCAGACCCAGTGTTGACATGGTGCAAGACGCTCCTCGGGGCGCGTCTTGCTTGGTCTTCTCTCTTGGAGGCCCTCAGTCAGACCCATTGTTGACATGTGGCAAGACGCTCCTCGGGGCGCATCTTGCTTGGGCCTCTCTCCTGGAGGCCCTCTGTCAGCCCCAGTGTTGACATGTGTCAAGACGCTCCTCGGGGTGCATCTTGCTTGGGCCTCTCTCCTGGAGTCGCTCAGTCAGACCGAGTGCTGACATTCGGCAAGATGCTCCTCGGGGCGCGTCTTGCTTGGGCTTCTCTCATGGAGGCCCTCAGTCAGACCCATTGTTGATATGTGGCAAGACGCTCCTCGGGGCGAGTCTTGCTTGGGCCTCTCTCCTGGAGGTGCTCAGTCAGACCCGGTGTTGACATGGTGCAAGACGCTCCTCGGGGCACGTCTTGCTTGGGCTTCTCTCTTGGAGGCCCTCAGTCAGACCCATTGTTTACATGTGGCAAGACGCTCCTCGGGGCGCATCTTGCTTGGGCCTCTCTCCTGGAGGCCCTCTGTCAGCCCCAGTGTTGACATGTGTCAAGACGCTCCCCGGGGTGCGTCTTGCTTGGGCCTCTCTCCTGGAGTCGCTCAGTCAGACCGAGTGCTGACATGTGGCAAGACGCTCCTCGGGGCGCGTCTTGCTTGGGCTTCTCTCCTGGAGGCCCTCAGTCAGACCCATTGTTGACATGTGGCAAGACGCTCCGCGGGGCGCGTCTTGCTTGGGCCTCTCTCCTGGAGGCGCTCAGTCAGACCGAGTGCTGACATAAGGCAAGACGCTCCTCGGGGCGCGTCTTGCTGGGGCCTCTCTCCTGGAGGCGCTCAGTCAGACCCAGTGCTTACTTGTGGCAAGACGCTCCTCGGGGCGTGTCTTGCTGGGGCTTCTCTCCTGGAGGCGTTCAGTCAGACCGAGTGCTGACATGTGGCAAGACGCTCCTCGGGGCGCGTCTTGCTTGGGCTTCTCTCCTGGAGGCGTTCAGTCAGACCGAGTGCTGACATGTGGTAAGACGCTCCTCGGGGCGCGTCTTGCTGGGGCTTCTCTCCTGGAGGCGCTCAGTCAGACCCAGTGCTTACATGTGGCAAGACGCTCCTCGGGGCGCGTCTTGCTGGGGCTTCTCTCCTGGAGGCGCTCAGTCAGACCCAGTGCTTACATGTGGCAAGACGCTCCTCGGGGCGTGTCTTGCTGGGGCTTCTCTCCTGGAGGCGTTCAGTCAGACCGAGTGCTGACATGTGGCAAGACGCTCCTCGGGACGCGTCTTGCTTGGGCCTCTCTCCTGGAGGCCCTCAGTCAGACCCATTGTTGACATGTGGCAAGACGCTCCTCGGGGCGCGTCTTGCTTGGGCCTCTCTCCTGGAGGCGCTCAGTCAGACCCAGTGGTGACATGTGGCAAGACGCTCATCGGGGCGCGTCTTGCTTGGGCCTCTCTCCTGGAGGCGCTCAGTCAGACCCATTGTTGACATGTGGCAAGACGCTCCTCGGGGCACGTCTTGCTTGAGGCTTCTCTCCTGGAGGCCCTCAGTCAGACCCATTGTTGACATGTGGCAAGACGCTCCTCGGGGCGCGTCTTGCTTGGGCCTCTCTCCTGGAGGCGCTCAGTCAGACCGAGTGCTGACATAAGGCAAGACGCTCCTCGGGGCGCGTCTTGCTGGGGCCTCTCTCCTGGAGGCGCTCAGTCAGACCCAGTGCTTACATGTGGCAAGACGCTCCTCGGGGCGCGTCTTGCTTGGGCCTCTCTCCTGGAGACTCTCAGTCAGACCCAGTGTTGACACGTGACAAGACGCTCCTCGGGGCGCGTCTTGCTTGGGCTTCTCTCATGGAGGCCCTCAGTCAGACCCATTGTTGATATGTGGCAAGACGCTCCTTGGGGCGCGTCTTGCTTGGGCCTCTCTCCTGGAGGCGCTCAGTCAGACCGAGTGCTGACATAAGGCAAGACGCTCCTCGGGGCGCGTCTTGCTGGGGCCTCTCTCCTGGAGGCGCTCAGTCAGACCCAGTGCTTACATGTGGCAAGACGCTCCTCGGGGCGCGTCTTGCTTGGGCCTCTCTTCTGGAGACGCTCAGTCAGACCCAGTGTTGACACGTGACAAGACGCTCCTCGGGGCGCGTCTTGCTTGGGCTTCTCTCATGGAGGCCCTCAGTCAGACCCATTGTCTATATGTGGCAAGACGCTCCTCGGGGCGCGTCTTGCTTGGGCCTCTCTCCTGGAGGCGCTCAGTCAGACCGAGTGCTGACATGTGGCAAGACGCTCCTCGGGGCTCGTCTTGCTTGGGCTTCTCTCCTGGAGGCCCTCAGTCAGACCCATTGTTTACATGTGGCAAGACGCTCCTCGGGGCGCATCTTGCTTGGGCCTCTCTCCTGGAGTTCCTCTGTCAGCCCCAGTGTTGACATGTGTCAAGACGCTCCTCGGGGTGCGTCTTGCTTGGGCCTCTCTCCTGGAGGCGCTCAGTCAGACCGAGTGCTGACATGTGGCAAGACGCTCCTCGGGGCGCGTCTTGCTTGGGCTTCTCTCCTGGAGGCCCTCAGTCAGACCCATTGTTGACATGTGGCAAGACACTCCTCGGGACGCGTCTTGCTTGGGCTTCTCTCCTGGAGGCCCTCAGTCAGACTCATTGTTGACATGTGGCAAGACACTCCTCGGGACGCGTCTTGCTTGGGCCTCTCTCCTGGAGGCGCTCAGTCAGACCGAGTGCTGACATAAGGCAAGACGCTCCTCGGGGCGCGTCTTGCTGGGGCCTCTCTCCTGGAGGCGCTCAGTCAGACCCAGTGCTTACATGTGGCAAGACGCTCCTCGGGGCGCGTCTTGCTGGGGCTTCTCTCCTGGAGGCGTTCAGTCAGACCGAGTGCTGACATGTGGCAAGACACTCCTCGGGACGCGTCTTGCTTGGGCTTCTCTCCTGGAGGCCCTCAGTCAGACTCATTGTTGACATGTGGCAAGACGCTCCTCGGGGCGCGTCTTGCTTGGGCCTCTCTCCTGGAGGCGCTCAGTCAGACCCAGTGGTGACAGGTGGCAAGACGCTCCTCGGGGCGCGTCTTGCTTGGGCCTCTCTCCTGGAGACACTCAGTCAGACCCAGTGTTGACACGTGACAAGACGCTCCTCGGGGCGCGTCTTGCTTGGGCTTCTCTCATGGAGGCCCTCAGTCAGACCCATTGTTGATATGTGGCAAGACGCTCCTCGGGGCGCGTCTTGCTTGGGCCTCTCTCCTGGAGGCGCTCAGTCAGACCGAGTGCTGACATAAGGCAAGACGCTCCTCGGGGCGCGTCTTGCTGGGGCCTCTCTCCTGGAGGCGCTCAGTCAGACCCAGTGCTTACATGTGGCAAGACGCTCCTCGGGGCGTGTCTTGCTGGGGCTTCTCTCCTGGAGGCGTTCAGTCAGACCGAGTGCTGACATGTGGCAAGACGCTCCTCGGGGCGCGTCTTGCTTGGGCTTCTCTCCTGGAGGCGTTCAGTCAGACCGAGTGCTGACATGTGGTAAGACGCTCCTCGGGGCGCGTCTTGCTGGGGCTTCTCTCCTGGAGGCGCTCAGTCAGACCCAGTGCTTACATGTGGCAAGACGCTCCTCGGGGCGCGTCTTGCTGGGGCTTCTCTCCTGGAGGCGCTCAGTCAGACCCAGTGCTTACATGTGGCAAGACGCTCCTCGGGGCGTGTCTTGCTGGGGCTTCTCTCCTGGAGGCGTTCAGTCAGACCGAGTGCTGACATGTGGCAAGACGCTCCTCGGGACGCGTCTTGCTTGGGCCTCTCTCCTGGAGGCCCTCAGTCAGACCCATTGTTGACATGTGGCAAGACGCTCCTCGGGGCGCGTCTTGCTTGGGCCTCTCTCCTGGAGGCGCTCAGTCAGACCCAGTGGTGACATGTGGCAAGACGCTCATCGGGGCGCGTCTTGCTTGGGCCTCTCTCCTGGAGGCGCTCAGTAAGACCCATTGTTGACATGTGGCAAGACGCTCCTCGGGGCACGTCTTGCTTGAGGCTTCTCTCCTGGAGGCCCTCAGTCAGACCCATTGTTGACATGTGGCAAGACGCTCCTCGGGGCGCATCTTGCTTGGGCCTCTCTCCTGGAGGCGCTCAGTCAGACCGAGTGCTGACATAAGGCAAGACGCTCCTCGGGGCGCGTCTTGCTGGGGCCTCTCTCCTGGAGGCGCTCAGTCAGACCCAGTGCTTACATGTGGCAAGACGCTCCTCGGGGCGCGTCTTGCTTGGGCCTCTCTCCTGGAGACTCTCAGTCAGACCCAGTGTTGACACGTGACAAGACGCTCCTCGGGGCGCGTCTTGCTTGGGCTTCTCTCATGGAGGCCCTCAGTCAGACCCATTGTTGATATGTGGCAAGACGCTCCTTGGGGCGCGTCTTGCTTGGGCCTCTCTCCTGGAGGCGCTCAGTCAGACCGAGTGCTGACATGTGGCAAGACGCTCCTCGGGGCGTGTCTTGCTTGGGCTTCTCTCCTGGAGGCCCTCAGTCAGACCCATTGTTGACATGTGGCAAGACACTCCTCGGGACGCGTCTTGCTTGGGCTTCTCTCCTGGAGGCCCTCAGTCAGACTCATTGTTGACATGTGGCAAGACACTCCTCGGGACGCGTCTTGCTTGGGCCTCTCTCCTGGAGGCGCTCAGTCAGACCGAGTGCTGACATAAGGCAAGACGCTCCTCGGGGCGCGTCTTGCTGGGGCCTCTCTCCTGGAGGCGCTCAGTAAGACCCAGTGCTTACATGTGGCAAGACGCTCCTCGGGGCGCGTCTTGCTGGGGCTTCTCTCCTGGAGGCGTTCAGTCAGACCGAGTGCTGACATGTGGCAAGACACTCCTCGGGACGCGTCTTGCTTGGGCTTCTCTCCTGGAGGCCCTCAGTCAGACTCATTGTTGACGTGTGGCAAGACGCTCCTCGGGGCGCGTCTTGCTTGGGCCTCTCTCCTGGAGGCGCTCAGTCAGACCCAGTGGTGACATGTGGCAAGACGCTCCTCGGGGCGCGTCTTGCTTGGGCCTCTCTCCTGGAGACGCTCAGTCAGACCCAGTGTTGACACGTGACAAGACGCTCCTCGGGGCGCGTCTTGCTTGGGCTTCTCTCATGGAGGCCCTCAGTCAGACCCATTGTTGATATGTGGCAAGACGCTCCTCGGGGCGCGTCTTGCTTCGGCCTCTCTCCTGGAGGCGCTCAGTCAGACCGAGTGCTGACATGTGGCAAGACGCTCCTCGGGGCGCGTCTTGCTTGGGCTTCTCTCATGGAGGCCCTCAGTCAGACCCATTGTTGATATGTGGCAAGACGCTCCTCGGGGCGAGTCTTGCTTGGGCCTCTCTCCTGGAGGTGCTCAGTCAGACCCAGTGTTGACATGGTGCAAGACGCTCCTCGGGGCGCGTCTTGCTTGGGCTTCTCTCTTGGAGGCCCTCAGTCAGACCCATTGTTGACATGTGGCAAGACGCTCCTCGGGGCGCATCTTGCTTGGGCCTCTCTCCTGGAGGCCCTCTGTCAGCCCCAGTGTTGACATGTGTCAAGACGCTCCTCGGGGTGCGTCTTGCTTGGGCCTCTCTCCTGGAGTCGCTCAGTCAGACCGAGTGCTGACATGCGGCAAGACACTCCTCGGGACGCGTCTTGCTTGGGCTTCTCTCCTGGAGGCCCTCAGTCAGACTCATTGTTGACATGTGGCAAGACGCTCCTCGGGGCGCGTCTTGCTTGGGCCTCTCTCCTGGAGGCGCTCAGTCAGACCCAGTGGTGACATGTGGCAAGACGCTCCTCGGGGCGCGTCTTGCTTGGGCCTCTCTCCTGGAGACGCTCAGTCAGACCCAGTGTTGACACGTGACAAGACGCTCCTCGGGGCGCGTCTTGCTTGGGCTTCTCTCATGGAGGCCCTCAGTCAGACCCATTGTTGATATGTGGCAAGACGCTCCTCGGGGCGCGTCTTGCTTCGGCCTCTCTCCTGGAGGCGCTCAGTCAGACCGAGTGCTGACATGTGGCAAGACGCTCCTCGGGGCGCGTCTTGCTTGGGCTTATCTCCTGGAGGCCCTCAGTCAGACCCATTGTTTACATGTGGCAAGACGCTCCTCGGGGCGCATCTTTCTTGGGCCTCTCTCCTGGAGTTCCTCTGTCAGCCCCAGTGTTGACATGTGTCAAGACGCTCCTCGGGGTGCGTCTTGCTTGGGCCTCTCTCCTGGAGGCGCTCAGTCAGACCGAGTGCTGACATGTGGCAAGACGCTCCTCGGGGCGTGTCTTGCTTGGGCTTCTCTCCTGGAGGCCCTCAGTCAGACCCATTGTTGACATGTGGCAAGACACTCCTCGGGACGCGTCTTGCTTGGGCTTCTCTCCTGGAGGCCCTCAGTCAGACTCATTGTTGACATGTGGCAAGACACTCCTCGGGACGCGTCTTGCTTGGGCCTCTCTCCTGGAGGCGCTCAGTCAGACCGAGTGCTGACATAAGGCAAGACGCTCCTCGGGGCGCGTCTTGCTGGGGCCTCTCTCCTGGAGGCGCTCAGTAAGACCCAGTGCTTACATGTGGCAAGACGCTCCTCGGGGCGCGTCTTGCTGGGGCTTCTCTCCTGGAGGCGTTCAGTCAGACCGAGTGCTGACATGTGGCAAGACACTCCTCGGGACGCGTCTTGCTTGGGCTTCTCTCCTGGAGGCCCTCAGTCAGACTCATTGTTGACATGTGGCAAGACGCTCCTCGGGGCGCGGCTTGCTTGGGCCTCTCTCCTGGAGGCGCTCAGTCAGACCCAGTGGTGACATGTGGCAAGACGCTCCTCGGGGCGCGTCTTGCTTGGGCCTCTCTCCTGGAGACGCTCAGTCAGACCCAGTGTTGACACGTGACAAGACGCTCCTCGGGGCGCGTCTTGCTTGGGCTTCTCTCATGGAGGCCCTCAGTCAGACCCATTGTTGATATGTGGCAAGACGCTCCTCGGGGCGGGTCTTGCTTCGGCCTCTCTCCTGGAGGCGCTCAGTCAGACCGAGTGCTGACATGTGGCAAGACGCTCCTCGGGGCGCGTCTTGCTTGGGCTTCTCTCATGGAGGCCCTCAGTCAGACCCATTGTTGATATGTGGCAAGACGCTCCTCGGGACGAGTCTTGCTTGGGCTTCTCTCTTGGAGGCCCTCAGTCAGACCCATTGTTGACATGTGGCAAGACGCTCCTCGGGGCGCATCTTGCTTGGGCCTCTCTCCTGGAGTCGCTCAGTCAGACCGAGTGCTGACATGTGGCAAGATGCTCCTCGGGGCGCGTCTTGCTTGGGCTTCTCTCATGGAGGCCCTCAGTCAGACCCATTGTTGATATGTGGCAAGACGCTCCTTGGGGCGAGTCTTGCTTGGGCCTCTCTCCTGGAGGTGCTCAGTCAGACTCAGTGTTGACATGGTGCAAGACGCTCCTCGGGGCGCGTCTTGCTTGAGCTTCTCTCTTGGAGGCCCTCAGTCAGACCCATTGTTTACATGTGGCAAGACGCGCCTCGGGGCGCATCTTGCTTGGGCCTCTCTCCTGGAGAACCTCTGTCAGCCCCAGTGTTGACATGTGTCAAGACGCTCCCCGGGGTGCGTCTTGCTTGGGCCTCTCTCCTGGAGTCGCTCAGTCAGACCGAGTGCTGACATGTGGCAAGACGCTCCTCGGGGCGCGTCTTGCTTGGGCTTCTCTCCTGGAGGCCCTCAGTCAGACCCATTGTTGACATGTGGCAAGACGCTCCGCGGGGCGCGTCTTGCTTGGGCCTCTCTCCTTGAGGCGCTCAGTCAGACCGAGTGCTGACATAAGGCAAGACGCTCCTCGGGGCGCGTCTTGCTGGGGCCTCTCTCCTGGAGTCGCTCAGTCAGACCCAGTGCTTACATGTGGCAAGACGCTCCTCGGGGCGTGTCTTGCTGGGGCTTCTCTCCTGGAGGCGTTCAGTCAGACCGAGTGCTGACATGTTGCAAGACGCTCCTCGGGGCGCGTCTTGCTTGGGCTTCTCTCCTGGAGGCGTTCAGTCAGACCGAGTGCTGACATGTGGTAAGACGCTCCTCGGGGTGTGTCTTGCTGGGGCTTCTCTCCTGGAGGCGCTCAGTCAGACCCAGTGCTTACATGTGGCAAGACGCTCCTCGGGGCGCGTCTTGCTTGGGCCTCTCTCCTGGAGGCGCTCAGTCAGACCCAATGCTTACATGTGGCAAGTCGCTCCTCGGGGCGCGTCTTGCTGGGGCTTCTCTCCTGGAGGCACTCAGTCAGACCCAGTGCTTACATGTGGCAAGACGCTCCTCGAGGCGCGTCTTGCTGGGGCTTCTCTCCTGGAGGCGTTCAGTCAGACCGAGTGCTGACATGTGGCAAGACGCTCCTCGGGACGCGTCTTGCCTAGGCTTCTCTCCTGGAGGCCCTCAGTCAGACCCATTGTTGACATGTGGCAAGACGCTCCTCGGGGCGCGTCTTGCTTGGGCCTCTCTCCTGGAGGCGCTCAGTCAGACCCAGTGGTGACATGTGGCAAGACGCTCCTCGGGGCGCGTCTTGCTTGGGCCTCTCTCCTGGAGGCGCTCAGTCAGACCCATTGTTGACATGTGGCAAGACGCTCCTCGGGGCGCGTCTTGCTTGGGCTTCTCTCCTGGAGGCCCTCAGTCAGACCCATTGTTGACATGTGGCAAGACGCACCTCGGGGCGCTTCTTGCTTGGGCCTCTCTCCTGGAGGCGCTCAGTCAGACCGAGTGCTGACATAAGGCAAGACGCTCCTCGGGGCGCGTCTTGCTGGGGCCTCTCTCCTGGAGGCGCTCAGTCAGACCCAGTGCTTACATGTGGTAAGACGCTCCTCGGGGCGCGTCTTGCTTGGGCCTCTCTCCTGGAGACGCTCAGTCAGACCCAGTGTTGACACGTGACAAGACGCTCCTCGGGGCGCGTCTTGCTTGGACTTTTCTCATGGAGGCCCTCAGTCAGACCCATTGTTGATATGTGGCAAGACGCTCCTCGGGGCGCGTCTTGCTTGGGCCTCTCTCCTGGAGGCGCTCAGTCAGACCGAGTGCTGACATGTGGCAAGACGCTCCTCGGGGCGCGTCTTGCTTGGGCTTCTCTCCTGGAGGCCCTCAGTCAGACCCATTGTTTACATGTGGCAAGACGCTCCTCGGGGCGCATCTTGCTTGGGCCTCTCTCCTGGAGTTCCTCTGTCAGCCCCAGTGTTGACATGTGTCAAGACGCTCCTCGGGGTGCGTCTTGCTTGGGCCTCTCTCCTGGAGGCGCTCAGTCAGACCGAGTGCTGACATGTGGCAAGACGCTCCTCGGGGCGCGTCTTGCTTGGGCTTCTCTCCTGGAGGCCCTCAGTCAGACCCATTGTTGACATGTGGCAAGACACTCCTCGGGACGCGTCTTGCTTGTGCTTCTCTCCTGGAGGCCCTCAGTCAGACTCATTGTTGACATGTGGCAAGACACTCCTCGGGACGCGTCTTGCTTGGGCCTCTCTCCTGGAGGCGCTCAGTCAGACCGAGTGCTGACATAAGGCAAGACGCTCCTCGGGGCGCGTCTTGCTGGGGCCTCTCTCCTGGAGGCGCTCAGTCAGACCCAGTGCTTACATGTGGCAAGACGCTCCTCGGGGCGCGTCTTGCTGGGGCTTCTCTCCTGGAGGCGTTCAGTCAGACCGAGTGCTGACATGTGGCAAGACACTCCTCGGGACGCGTCTTGCTTGGGCTTCTCTCCTGGAGGCCCTCAGTCAGACTCATTGTTGACATGTGGCAAGACGCTCCTCGGGGCGCGTCTTGCTTGGGCCTCTCTCCTGGAGGCGCTCAGTCAGACCCAGTGGTGACATGTGGCAAGACGCTCCTCGGGGCGCGTCTTGCTTGGGCCTCTCTCCTGGAGACGCTCAGTCAGACCCAGTGTTGACACGTGACAAGACGCTCCTCGGGGCGCGTCTTGCTTGGGCTTCTCTCATGGAGGCCCTCAGTCAGACCCACTGTTGATATGTGGCAAGACGCTCCTCGGGGCGCGTCTTGCTTGGGCCTCTCTCCTGGAGGCGTTCAGTCAGACAGAGTGATGACATGTGGCAAGACGCTCCTCGGGGCGCGTCTTGCTTGGGCTTCTCTCATGGAGGCCATCAGTCAGACCCATTGTTGATATGTGGCAAGACGCTCCTCGGGGCGAGTCTTGCTTGGGCCTCTCTCCTGGAGGCCCTCCGTCAGACCCATTGTTTACATGTGGCAAGACGCTCCTCGGGGCGCATCTTTCTTGGGCCTCTCTCCTGGAGTTCCTCTGTCAGCCCCAGTGTTGACATGTGTCAAGACGCTCCTCGGGGTGCGTCTTGCTTGGGCCTCTCTCCTGGAGGCGCTCAGTCAGACCGAGTGCTGACATGTGGCAAGACGCTCCTCGGGGCGTGTCTTGCTTGGGCTTCTCTCCTGGAGGCCCTCAGTCAGACCCATTGTTGACATGTGGCAAGACACTCCTCGGGACGCGTCTTGCTTGGGCTTCTCTCCTGGAGGCCCTCAGTCAGACTCATTGTTGACATGTGGCAAGACACTCCTCGGGACGCGTCTTGCTTGGGCCTCTCTCCTGAAGGCGCTCTGTCAGACCGAGTGCTGACATAAGGCAAGACGCTCCTCGGGGCGCGTCTTGCTGGGGCCTCTCTCCTGGAGGCGCTCAGTAAGACCCAGTGCTTACATGTGGCAAGACGCTCCTCGGGGCGCGTCTTGCTGGGGCTTCTCTCCTGGAGGCGTTCAGTCAGACCGAGTGCTGACATGTGGCAAGACACTCCTCGGGACGCGTCTTGCTTGGGCTTCTCTCCTGGAGGCCCTCAGTCAGACTCATTGTTGACATGTGGCAAGACGCTCCTCGGGGCGCGTCTTGCTTGGGCCTCTCTCCTGGAGGCACTCAGTCAGACCCAGTGGTGACATGTGGCAAGACGCTCCTCGGGGCGCGTCTTGCTTGGGCCTCTCTCCTGGAGACGCTCAGTCAGACCCAGTGTTGACACGTGACAAGACGCTCCTCGGGGCGCGTCTTGCTTGGGCTTCTCTCATGGAGGCCCTCAGTCAGACCCATTGTTGATATGTGGCAAGACGCTCCTCGGGGCGCGTCTTGCTTCGGCCTCTCTCCTGGAGGCGCTCAGTCAGACCGAGTGCTGACATGTGGCAAGACGCTCCTCGGGGCGCGTCTTGCTTGGGCTTCTCTCATGGAGGCCCTCAGTCAGACCCATTGTTGATATGTGGCAAGACGCTCCTCGGGGCGAGTCTTGCTTGGGCCTCTCTCCTGGAGGTGCTCAGTCAGACCCAGTGTTGACATGGTGCAAGACGCTCCTCGGGGCGCGTCTTGCTTGGGCTTCTCTCTTGGAGGCCCTCAGTCAGACCCATTGTTGACATGTGGCAAGACGCTCCTCGGGGCGCATCTTGCTTGGGCCTCTCTCCTGGAGGCCCTCTGTCAGCCCCAGTGTTGACATGTGTCAAGACGCTCCTCGGGGTGCGTCTTGCTTGGGCCTCTCTCCTGGAGTCGCTCAGTCAGACCGAGTGCTGACATGTGGCAAGATGCTCCTCGGGGCGCGTCTTGCTTGGGCTTCTCTCATGGAGGCCCTCAGTCAGACCCATTGTTGATATGTGGCAAGACGCTCCTCGGGGCGAGTCTTGCTTGGGCCTCTCTCCTGGAGGTGCTCAGTCAGACCCAGTGTTGACATGGTGCAAGACGCTCCTCGGGGCGCGTCTTGCTTGAGCTTCTCTCTTGGAGGCCCTCAGTCAGACCCATTGTTTACATGTGGCAAGACGCGCCTCGGGGCGCATCTTGCTTGGGCCTCTCTCCTGGAGGCCCTCTGTCAGCCCCAGTGTTGACATGTGTCAAGACGCTCCCCGGGGTGCGTCTTGCTTGGGCCTCTCTCCTGGAGTCGCTCAGTCAGACCGAGTGCTGACATGTGGCAAGACGCTCCTCGGGGCGCGTCTTGCTTGGGCTTCTCTCCTGGAGGCCCTCAGTCAGACCCATTGTTGACATGTGGCAAGACGCTCCGCGGGGCGCGTCTTGCTTGGGCCTCTCTCCTTGAGGCGCTCAGTCAGACCGAGTGCTGACATAAGGCAAGACGCTCCTCGGGGCGCGTCTTGCTGGGGCCTCTCTCCTGGAGTCGCTCAGTCAGACCCAGTGCTTACATGTGGCAAGACGCTCCTCGGGGCGTGTCTTGCTGGGGCTTCTCTCCTGGAGGCGTTCAGTCAGACCGAGTGCTGACATGTGGCAAGACGCTCCTCGGGGCGCGTCTTGCTTGGGCTTCTCTCCTGGAGGCGTTCAGTCAGACCGAGTGCTGACATGTGGTAAGACGCTCCTCGGGGTGTGTCTTGCTGGGGCTTCTCTCCTGGAGGCGCTCAGTCAGACCCAGTGCTTACATGTGGCATGACGCTCCTCGGGGCGCGTCTTGCTTGGGCCTCTCTCCTGGAGGCGCTCAGTCAGACCCAGTGCTTACATGTGGCAAGACGCTCCTCGGGGCGCGTCTTGCTGGGGCTTCTCTCCTGGAGGCACTCAGTCAGACCCAGTGCTTACATGTGGCAAGACGCTCCTCGAGGCGCGTCTTGCTGGGGCTTCTCTCCTGGAGGCGTTCAGTCAGACCGAGTGCTGACATGTGGCAAGACGCTCCTCGGGACGCGTCTTGCCTAGGCTTCTCTCCTGGAGGCCCTCAGTCAGACCCATTGTTGACATGTGGCAAGACGCTCCTCGGGGCGCGTCTTGCTTGGGCCTCTCTCCTGGAGGCGCTCAGTCAGACCCAGTGGTGACATGTGGCAAGACGCTCCTCGGGGCGCGTCTTGCTTGGGCCTCTCTCCTGGAGGCGCTCAGTCAGACCCATTGTTGACATGTGGCAAGACGCTCCTCGGGGCGCGTCTTGCTTGGGCTTCTCTCCTGGAGGCCCTCAGTCAGACCCATTGTTGACATGTGGCAAGACGCACCTCGGGGCGCTTCTTGCTTGGGCCTCTCTCCTGGAGGCGCTCAGTCAGACCGAGTGCTGACATAAGGCAAGACGCTCCTCGGGGCGCGTCTTGCTGGGGCCTCTCTCCTGGAGGCGCTCAGTCAGACCCAGTGCTTACATGTGGTAAGACGCTCCTCGGGGCGCGTCTTGCTTGGGCCTCTCTCCTGGAGACGCTCAGTCAGACCCAGTGTTGACACGTGACAAGACGCTCCTCGGGGCGCGTCTTGCTTGGACTTTTCTCATGGAGGCCCTCAGTCAGACCCATTGTTGATATGTGGCAAGACACTCCTCGGGGCGCGTCTTGCTTGGGCCTCTCTCCTGGAGGCGCTCAGTCAGACCGAGTGCTGACATGTGGCAAGACGCTCCTCGGGGCGCGTCTTGCTTGGGCTTCTCTCCTGGAGGCCCTCAGTCAGACCCATTGTTTACATGTGGCAAGACGCTCCTCGGGGCGCATCTTGCTTGGGCCTCTCTCCTGGAGTTCCTCTGTCAGCCCCAGTGTTGACATGTGGCAAGACGCTCCTCGGGGCGCGTCTTGCTTGGGCTTCTCTCCTGGAGGCCCTCAGTCAGACCCATTGTTGACATGTGGCAAGACACTCCTCGGGACGCGTCTTGCTTGGGCTTCTCTCCTGGAGGCCCTCAGTCAGACTCATTGTTGACATGTGGCAAGACACTCCTCGGGACGCGTCTTGCTTGGGCCTCTCTCCTGGAGGCGCTCAGTCAGACCGAGTGCTGACATAAGGCAAGACGCTCCTCGGGGCGCGTCTTGCTGGGGCCTCTCTCCTGGAGGCGCTCAGTCAGACCCAGTGCTTACATGTGGCAAGACGCTCCTCGGGGCGCGTCTTGCTGGGGCTTCTCTCCTGGAGGCGTTCAGTCAGACCGAGTGCTGACATGTGGCAAGACACTCCTCGGGACGCGTCTTGCTTGGGCTTCTCTCCTGGAGGCCCTCAGTCAGACTCATTGTTGACATGTGGCAAGACGCTCCTCGGGGCGCGTCTTGCTTGGGCCACTCTCCTGGAGGCGCTCAGTCAGACCCAGTGGTGACATGTGGCAAGACGCTCCTCGGGGCGCGTCTTGCTTGGGCCTCTCTCCTGGAGACGCTCAGTCAGACCCAGTGTTGACACGTGACAAGACGCTCCTCGGGGCGCGTCTTGCTTGGGCTTCTCTCATGGAGGCCCTCAGTCAGACCCACTGTTGATATGTGGCAAGACGCTCCTCGGGGCGCGTCTTGCTTGGGCCTCTCTCCTGGAGGCGTTCAGTCAGACAGAGTGATGACATGTGGCAAGACGCTCCTCGGGGCGCGTCTTGCTTGGGCTTCTCTCATGGAGGCCATCAGTCAGACCCATTGTTGATATGTGGCAAGACGCTCCTCGGGGCGAGTCTTGCTTGGGCCTCTCTCCTGGAGGTGCTCAGTCAGACCCAGTGTTGACATGGTGCAAGACGCTCCTCGGGGCGCGTCTTGCTTGGGCTTCTCTCTTGGAGGCCCTCAGTCAGACCCATTGTTGACATGTTCCAAGACGCTCCTCGGGGCGCATCTTGCTTGGGCCTCTCTCCTGGAGGCCCTCTGTCAGCCCCAGTGTTGACATGTGTCAAGACGCTCCTCGGGGTGCGTCTTGCTTGGGCCTCTCTCCTGGAGTCGCTCAGTCAGACCGAGTGCTGACATGTGGCAAGATGCTCCTCGGGGCGCGTCTTGCTTGGGCTTCTCTCATGGAGGCCCTCAGTCAAACCCATTGTTGATATGTGGCAAGACGCTCCTCGGGGCGAGTCTTGCTTGGGCCTCTCTCCTGGAGGTGCTCAGTCAGACCCAGTGTTGACATGGTGCAAGACGCTCCTCGGGGCGCGTCTTGCTTGAGCTTCTCTCTTGGAGGCCCTCAGTCAGACCCATTGTTTACATGTGGCAAGACGCGCCTCGGGGCGCATCTTGCTTGGGCCTCTCTCCTGGAGGCCCTCTGTCAGCCCCAGTGTTGACATGTGTCAAGACGCTCCCCGGGGTGCGTCTTGCTTGGGCCTCTCTCCTGGAGTCGCTCAGTCAGACCGAGTGCTGACATGTGGCAAGAAACTCCTCGGGGCGCGTCTTGCTTGGGCTTCTCTCCTGGAGGCCCTTAGACCCATTGTTGACATGTGGCAAGACGCTCCCCGGGGCGCGTCTTGCTTGGGCCTCTCTCCTGGAGGCGCTCAGTCAGACCGAGTGCTGACATAAGGCAAGACGCTCCTCGGGGCGCGTCTTGCTGGGGCCTCTCTCCTGGAGTCGCTCAGTCAGACCCAGTGCTTACATGTGGCAAGACGCTCCTCGGGGCGTGTCTTGCTGGGGCTTCTCTCCTGGAGGCGTTCAGTCAGACCGAGTGCTGACATGTGGCAAGACGCTCCTCGGGGCGCGTCTTGCTTGGGCTTCTCTCCTGGAGGCGTTCAGTCAGACCGAGTGCTGACATGTGGTAAGATGCTCCTCGGGGTGTGTCTTGCTGGGGCTTCTCTCCTGGAGGCGCTCAGTCAGACCCAGTGCTTACATGTGGCAAGACGCTCCTCGGGGCGCGTCTTGCTTGGGCCTCTCTCCTGGAGGCGCTCAGTCAGACCCAGTGCTTACATGTGGCAAGACGCTCCTCGGGGCGCGTCTTGCTGGGGCTTCTCTCCTGGAGGCGTTCAGTCAGACCGAGTGCTGACATGTGGCAAGACGCTCCTCGGGACGCGTCTTGCTTGGGCTTCTCTCCTGGAGGCCCTCAGTCAGACCCATTGTTGACATGTGGCAAGACGCTCCTCGGGGCGCGTCTTGCTTGGGCCTCTCTCCTGGAGGCGCTCAGTCAGACCCAGTGGTGACATGTGGCAAGACGCTCCTCGGGGCGCGTCTTGCTTGGGCCTCTCTCCTGGAGGCGCTCAGTCAGACCCATTGTTGACATGTGGCAAGACGCTCCTCGGGGCGCGTCTTGCTTGGGCTTCTCTCCTGGAGGCCCTCAGTCAGACCCATTGTTGACATGTGGCAAGACGCACCTCGGGGCGCGTCTTGCTTGGGCCTCTCTCCTGGAGGCGCTCAGTCAGACCGAGTGCTGACATAAGGCAAGACGCTCCTCGGGGCGCGTCTTGCTGGGGCCTCTCTCCTGGAGGCGCTCAGTCAGACCCAGTGCTTACATGTGGTAAGACGCTCCTCGGGGCGCGTCTTGCTTGGGCCTCTCTCCTGGAGACGCTCAGTCAGACCCAGTGTTGACACGTGACAAGACGCTCCTCGGGGCGCGTCTTGCTTGGACTTTTCTCATGGAGGCCCTCAGTCAGACCCATTGTTGATATGTGGCAAGACGCTCCTCGGGGCGCGTCTTGCTGGGGCCTCTCTCCTGGAGGCGCTCAGTCAGACCGAGTGCTGACATGTGGCAAGACGCTCCTCGGGGCGCGTCTTGCTTGGGCTTCTCTCCTGGAGGCCCTCAGTCAGACCCATTGTTTACATGTGGCAAGACGCTCCTCGGGGCGCATCTTGCTTGGGCCTCTCTCCTGGAGTTCCTCTGTCAGCCCCAGTGTTGACATGTGTCAAGACGCTCCTCGGGGTGCGTCTTGCTTGGGCCTCTCTCCTGGAGGCGCTCAGTCAGACCGAGTGCTGACATGTGGCAAGACGCTCCTCGGGGCGCGTCTTGCTTGGGCTTCTCTCCTGGAGGCCCTCAGTCAGACCCATTGTTGACATGTGGCAAGACACTCCTCGGGACGCGTCTTGCTTGGGCTTCTCTCCTGGAGGCCCTCAGTCAGACTCATTGTTGACATGTGGCAAGACACTCCTCGGGACGCGTCTTGCTTGGGCCTCTCTCCTGGAGGCGCTCAGTCAGACCGAGTGCTGACATAAGGCAAGACGCTCCTCGGGGCGCGTCTTGCTGGGGCCTCTCTCCTGGAGGCGCTCAGTCAAACCCAGTGCTTACATGTGGCAAGACGCTCCTCGGGGCGCGTCTTGCTGGGGCTTCTCTCCTGGAGGCGTTCAGTAAGACCGAGTGCTGACATGTGGCAAGACACTCCTCGGGACGCGTCTTGCTTGGGCTTCTCTCCTGGAGGCCCTCAGTCAGACTCATTGTTGACATGTGGCAAGACGCTCCTCGGGGCGCGTCTTGCTTGGGCCTCTCTCCTGGAGGCGCTCAGTCAGACCCAGTGGTGACATGTGGCAAGACGCTCCTCGGGGCGCGTCTTGCTTGGGCCTCTCTCCTGGAGACGCTCAGTCAGACCCAGTGTTGACACGTGACAAGACGCTCCTCGGGGCGCGTCTTGCTTGGGCTTCTCTCAAGGAGGCCCTCAGTCAGACCCACTGTTGATATGTGGCAAGACGCTCCTCGGGGCGCGTCTTGCTTGGGCCTCTCTCCTGGAGGCGCTCAGTCAGACCGAGTGATGACATGTGGCAAGACGCTCCTCGGGGCGCGTCCTGCTTGGGCTTCTCTCATGGAGGCCATCAGTCAGACCCATTGTTGATATGTGGCAAGACGCTCCTCGGGGCGAGTCTTGCTTGGGCCTCTCTCCTGGAGGTGCTCAGTCAGACCCAGTGTTGACATGGTGCAAGACGCTCCTCGGGGCGCGTCTTGCTTGGGCTTCTCTCTTGGAGGCCCTCAGTCAGACCCATTGTTGACATGTTCCAAGACGCTCCTCGGGGCGCATCTTGCTTGGGCCTCTCTCCTGGAGGCCCTCTGTCAGCCCCAGTGTTGACATGTGTCAAGACGCTCCTCGGGGTGCGTCTTGCTTGGGCCTCTCTCCTGGAGTCGCTCAGTCAGACCGAGTGCTGACATGTGGCAAGATGCTCCTCGGGGCGCGTCTTGCTTGGGCTTCTCTCATGGAGGCCCTCAGTCAGACCCATTGTTGATATTTGGCAAGACGCTCCTCGGGGCGAGTCTTGCTTGGGCCTCTCTCCTGGAGG
This sequence comes from Nothobranchius furzeri, assembly GCF_043380555.1. NCBI lineage: Eukaryota > Metazoa > Chordata > Actinopteri > Cyprinodontiformes > Nothobranchiidae > Nothobranchius > Nothobranchius furzeri. Next base: position 167,199 of record NC_091753.1, read on the forward strand.
TGCTCAGTCAGACCCAGTGTTGACATGGTGCAAGACGCTCCTCGGGGCGCGTCTTGCTTGGGCTTCTCTCTTGGAGGCCCTCAGTCAGACCCATTGTTGACATTTGGCAAGACGCTCCACGGGGCGCGTCTTGCTTGGGCCTCTCTCCTGGAGGCGCTCAGTCAGACCGAGTTCTGACATAAGGCAAGACGCTCCTCGGGGCGCGTCTTGCTGGGGCCTCTCTCCTGGAGGCGCTCAGTCAGACCCAGTGCTTACATGTGGCAAGACGCTCCTCGGGGCGTGTCTTGCTGGGGCTTCTCTCCTGGAGGCGTTCAGTCAGACCGAGTGCTGACATGTGGCAAGACGCTCCTCGGGGCGCGTCTTGCTTGGGCTTCTCTCCTGGAGGCGTTCAGTCAGACCGAGTGCTGACATGTGGTAAGACGCTCCTCGGGGCGCGTCTAGCTGGGGCTTCTCTCCTGGAGGCGCTCAGTCAGACCCAGTGCTTACATGTGGCAAGACGCTCCTCGGGGCGCGTCTTGCTTGGGCCTCTCTCCTGGAGGCGCTCAGTCAGACCCAGTGCTGACATGTGGCAAGACGCTCCTCGGGGCGCGTCTTGCTTGGGCCTCTCTCCTGGAGACGCTCAGTCAGACCCAGTGTTGACACGTGGCAAGACTCTCCTCGGGGCGCGTCTTACTTGGGCCTCTCTCCTGGAGGCGCTCAGTCAGACCCAGTGGTGACATGTGGCAAGACGCTCCTCGGGGCGCGTCTTGCTTGGGCTTCTCTCATGGAGGCCCTCAGTCAGACCCATTGCTGACATGTGGCAAGACGCTCCTCGGGGCGCTTCTTGCTTGGGCTTCTCTCCTGGAGGCCCTCAGTCAGACCCATTGTTTACATGTGGCAAGTTGCTCCTTTGGGCGCATCTTGCTTGGGCTTCTCTCCTGGAGGCCCTCAGTGAGACCCATTGTTGACATGTGGCAGGACGCTCCTCGGGGCGCGTCTTGCTTGGGCCTCTCTCCTGGAGGCGCTCAGTCAGACCGAGTGCTGACATAAGGGAAGACGCTCCTCGGGGCGCGTCTTGCTGGGGCCTCTCTCCTGGAGGCGCTCAGTCAGACCCAGTGCTTACATGTGGCAAGACGCTCCTCGGGGCGCGTCTTGCTGGGGCTTCTCTCCTGGAGGCGTTCAGTCAGGCCGAGTGCTGACATGTGGCAAGACGCTCCTCGGGACGCGTCTTGCTTGGGCTTCTCTCTTGGAGGCCCTCAGTCAGACTCATTGTGGACATGTGGCAAGACGCTCCTCGGGGCGCGTCTTGCTTGGGCCTCTCTCCTGGAGGCGCTCAGTCAGACCCAGTGGTGACATGTGGCAAGACGCTCCTCGGGGCGCGTCTTGCTTGGGCCTCTCTCCTGGAGGCGCTCAGTCAGACCCAGTGGTGACATGTGACAAGACGCTCCTCGGGGCGCGTCTTGCTTGGGCTTCTCTCATGGAGGCCCTCAGTCAGATCCATTGTTGATATGTGGCAAGACGCTCCTCGGGGCGCGTCTTGCTTGGGCCTCTCTCCTGGAGGAGCTCAGTCAGACCGAGTGCTGACATGTGGCAAGACGCTCCTCGGGGCGCGTCTTGCTGGGGCTTCTCTCCTAGATGCGTTCAGTCAGACCGAGTGCTGACATGTGGCAAGACGCTCCTCGGGGCGCGTCTTGCTTGGGCTTCTCTCCTGGAGGCCCTCAGTCAGACTCATTGTTGACATGTGGCAAGATGCTCCTCGGGGCGCGTCTTGCTTGGGAACTCTCTCCTGGAGGCGCACAGTCAGACAGAGTGCTGACATGTGGCCAGACGCTCCTCGGGGCGCGTCTTTCTGGGGCCTCTCTCCTGGAGGCGCTCTGTCAGACCGAGTGCTGACATGTGGCAAGACGCTCCTCGGGGCGCGTCTTGCTTGGGCTTCTCTCCTGAAAGCCCTCAGTCAGACCCATTGTTTACATGTGGCAAGACGCTCCTCGGGGCGCATCTAGCTTGGGCCTCTCTCCTGGAGGCCCTCTGTCAGCCCCAGTGTTGACATGTGTCAAGACGCTCCTCGGGGCGAGTCTTGCTTGGGCCTCTCTCCTGGAGGTGCTCAGTCAGACCCAGTGTTGACATGTTGCAAGACGCTCCTCGGGGCGCATCTTGCTTGGGCTTCTCTCTTGGAGGCCCTCAGTCAGACCCATTGTTGACATGTGGCAAGACGCTCCTCGGGGCGCGTCTTGCTTGGGCTTCTCTCCTGGAGGCCCTCAGTCAGACCCATTGTTGACATGTGGCAAGACGCTCCTCGGGGCGCGTCTTGCTTGGGCCTCTCTCCTGGAGGCACTCAGTCAGACCGAGTGCTGACATAAGGCAAGACGCTCCTCGGTGCGCGTCTTGCTGGGGCCTCTCTCCTGGAGGCGCTCAGTCAGACCCAGTGCTTACATGTGGCAAGACGCTCCTCGGGGTGTGTCTTGCTGGGGCTTCTCTCCTGGAGGCGTTCAGTCAGACCGAGTGCTGACATGTGGCAAGGAGCTCCTCGGGGCGCGTCTTGCTTGGGCTTCTCTCCTGGAGGCGTTCAGTCAGACCGAGTGCTGACATGTGGTAAGACGCTCCTCGGGGCGCGTCTTACTGGGGCTTCTCTCCTGGAGGCGCTCAGTCAGACCCAGTGGTGACATGTGACAAGACGCTCCTCGGGGCGCGTCTTGCTTGGGCTTCTCTCATGGAGGCCCTCAGTCAGATCCATTGTTGATATGTGGCAAGACGCTCCTCGGGGCGCGTCTTGCTTGGGCCTCTCTCCTGGAGGAGCTCAGTCAGACCGAGTGTTTACATGTGGCAAGACGCTCCTCGGGGCGCGTCTTGCTGGGGCTTCTCTCCTGGAGGCGTTCAGTCAGACCGAGTGCTGACATGTGGCAAGACAGTCCTCGGGGCGCGTCTTGCTTGGGCTTCTCTCCTGGAGGCCCTCAGTCAGAATCTTTGTTGACATGTGGCAAGATGCTCCTCGGGGCGCGTCTTGATTGGGGCCTCTCTCCTGGAGGCGCACAGTCAGACAGAGTGCTGACATGTGGCCAGACGCTCCTCGGGGCGCGGCTTGCTGGGGCCTCTCTCCTGGAGGCGCTCAGTCAGACCGAGTGCTGACATGTGGCAAGACGCTCCTCGGGGCGCGTCTTGCTTGGGCTTCTCTCCTGGAGGCCCTCAGTCAGACCCATTGTTTACATGTGGCAAGACGCTCCTCGGGGCGCCTCTTGCTTGGGCCTCTCTCCTGGAGGCCCTCTGTCAGCCCCAATGTCGACATGAGTCAAGACGCTCCTCGGGGCGAGTCTTGCTTGGGCCTCTCTCCTGGAGGTGCTCAGTCAGACCCAGTGTTGACATGGTGCAAGAAGCTCCTCGGGGCACGTCTTGCTTGGGCTTCTCTCTTGGAGGCCCTCAGTCAGACCCATTGTTGACATGTGGCAAGACGCTCCTCGGGGCGCGTCTTGCTTGGGCTTCTCTCCTGGAGGCCCTCAGTCAGACCCATTGTTGACATGTGGCAAGACGCTCCTCGGGGCGCATCTTGCTTGGGCCTCTCTCCTGGAGGCCCTCTGTCAGCCCCAGTGTCGACATGAGTCAAGACGCTCCTCGGGGCGAGTCTTGCTGGGGCCTCTCTCCTGGAGGCGCTCAGTCAGACCCAGTGCTTACATGTGGCAAGACGCTCCTCGGGGTGTGTCTTGCTGGGGCTTCTCTCCTGGAGGCGTTCAGTCAGACCGAGTGCTGACATGTGTCAAGACGCTCCTCGGGACGCGTCTTGCTTGGGCTTCTCTCTTGGAGGCCCTCAGTCAGACTCATTGTGGACATGTGGCAAGACGCTCCTCGGGGCGCGTCTTGCTTGGGCCTCTCTCCTGGAGGCGCTCAGTCAGACCCAGTGGTGACATGTGGCAAGACGCTCCTCGGGGCGCGTCTTGCTTGGGCCTCTCTCCTGGAGGCGCTCAGTCAGACCCAGTGGTGACATGTGACAAGACGCTCCTCGGGGCGCGTCTTGCTTGGGCTTCTCTCATGGAGACCCTCAGTCAGATCCATTGTTGATATGTGGCAAGACGCTCCTCGGGGCGCGTCTTGCTTGGGCCTCTCTCCTGGAGGAGCTCAGTCAGACCGAGTGCTGACATGTGGCAAGACGCTCCTCGGGGCGCGTCTTGCTGGGGCTTCTCTCCTAGAGGCGTTCAGTCAGACCGAGTGCTGACATGTGGCAAGACGCTCCTCGGGGCGCGTCTTGCTTGGGCTTCTCTCCTGGAGGCCCTCAGTCAGACTCATTGTTGACATGTGGCAAGATGCTCCTCGGGGCGCGTCTTGCTTGGGAACTCTCTCCTGGAGGCGCACAGTCAGACAGAGTGCTGACATGTGGCCAGACGCTCCTCGGGGCGCGTCTTGCTGGGGCCTCTCTCCTGGAGGCGCTCTGTCAGACCGAGTGCTGACATGTGGCAAGACGCTCCTCGGGGCGCGTCTTGCTTGGGCTTCTCTCCTGAAAGCCCTCAGTCAGACCCATTGTTTACATGTGGCAAGACGCTCCTCGGGGCGCATCTAGCTTGGGCCTCTCTCCTGGAGGCCCTCTGTCAGCCCCAGTGTTGACATGTGTCAAGACGCTCCTCGGGGCGAGTCTTGCTTGGGCCTCTCTCCTGGAGGTGCTCAGTCAGACCCAGTGTTGACATGTTGCAAGACGCTCCTCGGGGCGCATCTTGCTTGGGCTTCTCTCTTGGAGGCCCTCAGTCAGACCCATTGTTGACATGTGGCAAGACGCTCCTCGGGGCGCGTCTTGCTTGGGCTTCTCTCCTGGAGGCCCTCAGTCAGACCCATTGTTGACATGTGGCAAGACGCTCCTCGGGGCGCGTCTTGCTTGGGCCTCTCTCCTGGAGGCACTCAGTCAGACCGAGTGCTGACATAAGGCAAGACGCTCCTCGGTGCGCGTCTTGCTGGGGCCTCTCTCCTGGAGGCGCTCAGTCAGACCCAGTGCTTACATGTGGCAAGACGCTCCTCGGGGTGTGTCTTGCTGGGGCTTCTCTCCTGGAGGCGTTCAGTCAGACCGAGTGCTGACATGTGGCAAGGAGCTCCTCGGGGCGCGTCTTGCTTGGGCTTCTCTCCTGGAGGCGTTCAGTCAGACCGAGTGCTGACATGTGGTAAGACGCTCCTCGGGGCGCGTCTTACTGGGGCTTCTCTCCTGGAGGCGCTCAGTCAGACCCAGTGGTGACATGTGACAAGACGCTCCTCGGGGCGCGTCTTGCTTGGGCTTCTCTCATGGAGGCCCTCAGTCAGATCCATTGTTGATATGTGGCAAGACGCTCCTCGGGGCGCGTCTTGCTTGGGTCTCTCTCCTGGAGGAGCTCAGTCAGACCGAGTGTTTACATGTGGCAAGACGCTCCTCGGGGCGCGTCTTGCTGGGGCTTCTCTCCTGGAGGCGTTCAGTCAGACCGAGTGCTGACATGTGGCAAGACACTCCTCGGGGCGCGTCTTGCTTGGGCTTCTCTCCTGGAGGCCCTCAGTCAGAATCTTTGTTGACATGTGGCAAGATGCTCCTCGGGGCGCGTCTTGATTGGGGCCTCTCTCCTGGAGGCGCACAGTCAGACAGAGTGCTGACATGTGGCCAGACGCTCCTCGGGGCGCGGCTTGCTGGGGCCTCTCTCCTGGAGGCGCTCAGTCAGACCGAGTGCTGACATGTGGCAAGACGCTCCTCGGGGCGCGTCTTGCTTGGGCTTCTCTCCTGGAGGCCCTCAGTCAGACCCATTGTTTACATGTGGCAAGACGCTCCTCGGGGCGCCTCTTGCTTGGGCCTCTCTCCTGGAGGCCCTCTGTCAGCCCCAATGTCGACATGAGTCAAGACGCTCCTCGGGGCGAGTCTTGCTTGGGCCTCTCTCCTGGAGGTGCTCAGTCACACCCAGTGTTGACATGGTGCAAGAAGCTCCTTGGGGCACGTCTTGCTTGGGCTTCTCTCTTGGAGGCCCTCAGTCAGACCCATTGTTGACATGTGGCAAGACGCTCCTCGCGGCGCGTCTTGCTTGGGCTTCTCTCCTGGAGGCCCTCAGTCAGACCCATTGTTGACATGTGGCAAGACGCTCCGCGGGGCGCGTCTTGCTTGGGCCTCTCTCCTGGAGGCGCTCAGTCAGACCGAGTGCTGACATAAGGCAAGACGCTCCTCGGGGCGCGTCTTGCTGGGGCCTCTCTCCTGGAGGCGCTCAGTCAGACCCAGTGCTTACATGTGGCAAGACGCTCCTCGGGGCGTGTCTTGCTGGGGCTTCTCTCCTGGAGGCGTTCAGTCAGACCGAGTGCTGACATGTGGCAAGACGCTCCTCGGGGCGCGTCTTGCTTGGGCTTCTCTCCTGGAGGCGTTCAGTCAGACCGAGTGCTGACATGTGGTAAGACCCTCCTCGGGGCGCGTCTTGCTGGGGCTTCTCTCCCGGAGGCGCTCAGTCAGACCCAGTGCTTACATGTGGCAAGACGCTCCTCGGGGCGCGTCTTGCTTGGGCCTCTCTCCTGGAGGTGCTCAGTCAGACCCAGTGTTGACATGGTGCAAGACGCTCCTCGGGGCGCGTCTTGCTTGGGCTTCTCTCTTGGAGGCCCTCAGTCAGACCCATTGTTTACATGTGGCAAGACGCTCCTCGGGGCGCATCTTGCTTGGGCCTCTCTCCTGGAGGCCCTCTGTCAGCCCCAGTGTTGACATGTGTCAAGACGCTCCCCGGGGTGCGTCTTGCTTGGGCCTCTCTCCTGGAGTCGCTCAGTCAGACCGAGTGCTGACATGTGGCAAGACGCTCCTCGGGGCGCGTCTTGCTTGGGCTTCTCTCCTGGAGGCCCTCAGTCAAAACCATTGTTGACATGTGGCAAGACGCTCCGCGGGGCGCGTCTTGCTTGGGCCTCTCTCCTGGAGGCGCTCAGTCAGACCGAGTGCTGACATAAGGCAAGACGCTCCTCGGGGCGCGTCTTGCTGGGGCCTCTCTCCCGGAGGCGCTCAGTCAGACCCAGTTCTTACATGTGGCAAGACGCTCCTCGGGGCGTGTCTTGCTGGGGCTTCTCTCCTGGAGGCGTTCAGTCAGACCGAGTGCTGACATGTGGCAAGACGCTCCTCGGGGCGCGTCTTGCTTGGGCTTCTCTCCTGGAGGCGTTCAGTCAGACCGAGTGCTGACATGTGGTAAGACGCTCCTCGGGGCGCGTCTTGCTGGGGCTTCTCTCCTGGAGGCGCTCAGTCAGACCCAGTGCTTACATGTGGCAAGACGCTCCTCGGGGCGCGTCTTGCTTGGGCCTCTCTCCTGGAGGCGCTCAGTCAGACCCAGTGCTGACATGTGGCAAGACGCTCCTCGGGGCGCGTCTTGCTTGGGCCTCTCTCCTGGAGACGCTCAGTCAGACCCAGTGTTGACACGTGGCAAGACGCTCCTCGGGGCGCGTCTTCCTTGGGCCTCTCTCCTGGAGGCGCTCAGTCAGACCCAGTGGTGACATGTGGCAAGACGCTCCTCGGGGCGCGTCTTGCTTGGGCTTCTCTCATGGAGGCCCTCAGTCAGACCCATTGCTGATATGTGGCAAGACGCTCCTCGGGGCGCGTCTTGCTTGGGCCTCTCTCCTGGAGGCGCTCAGTCAGACCGAGTGCTGACATGTGGCAAGACGCTCCTCGGGGCGCGTCTTGCTTGGGCTTCTCTCCTGGAGGGCCTCAGTCAGACCCATTGTTTACATGTGGCAAGACGCTCCTTTGGGCGCATCTTGCTTGGGCTTCTCTCCTGGAGGCCCTCAGTCAGACCCATTGTTGACATGTGGCAAGACGCTCCTCGTGGCGCGTCTTGCTTGGGCCTCTCTCCTGGAGGCGCTCACTCAGACCGAGTGCTGACATAAGGCAAGACGCTCCTCGGGGCGCGTCTTGCTGGGGCCTCTCTCCTGGAGGCGCTCAGTCAGACCCAGTGCTTACATGTGGCAAGACGCTCCTCGGGGCGCGTCTTGCTGGGGCTTCTCTTCTGGAGGCGTTCAGTCAGACCGAGTGCTGACATGTGGCAAGACGCTCCTCGGGACGCGTCTTGCTTGGGCTTCTCTCCTGGAGGCCCTCAGTCAGAATCATTGTTGACATGTGGCAAGACGCTCCTCGGGGCGCGTCTTGCTTGGGCCTCTCTCCTGGAGGCGCTCAGTCAGACCCATTGGTGACATGTGGCAAGACGCTCCTCGGGGCGCGTCTTGCTTGGGCCTCTCTCCTGGAGGCGCTCAGTCAGACCCAGTGGTGACATGTGACAAGACGCTCCTCGGGGCGCGTCTTGCTTGGGCTTCTCTCATGGAGGCCCTCAGTCAGATCCATTGTTGATATGTGGCAAGACGCTCCTCGGGGCGCGTCTTGCTTGGGCCTCTCTCCTGGAGGAGCTCAGTCAGACCGAGTGCTGACATGTGGCAAGACGCTCCTCGGGGTGCGTCTTGCTGGGGCTTCTCTCCTAGAGGCGTTCAGTCAGACCGAGTGCTGACATGTGGCAAGACGCTCCTCGGGGCGCGTCTTGCTTGGGCTTCTCTCCTGGAGGCCCTCAGTCAGACTCATTGTTGACATGTGGCAAGATGCTCCTCGGGGCGCGTCTTGCTTGGGGCCTCTCTCCTGGAGGCGCACAGTCAGACAGAGTGATGACATGTGGCCAGACGCTCCTCGGGGCGCGTCTTGCTGGGGCCTCTCTCCTGGAGGCGCTCAGTCAGACCGAGTGCTGACATGTGGCAAGACGCTCCTCGGGGCGCGTCTTGCTTGGGCATCTCTCCTGGAGGCCCTCAGTCAGACCCATTGTTTACATGTGGCAAGACGCTCCTCGGGGCGCATCTTGCTTGGGCCTCTCTCCTGGAGGCCCTCTGTCAGCCCCAGTGTTGACATGTGTCAAGACGCTCCTCGGGGCGAGTCTTGCTTGGGCCTCTCTCCTGGAGGTGGTCAGTCAGACCCAGTGCTGACATGTGGCAAGGAGCTCCTCGGGGCGCGTCTTGCTTGGGCTTCTCTCTTGGAGGCGTTCAGTCAGACCCATTGTTGACATGTGGTAAGACACTCCTCGGGGCGCGTCTTGCTTGGGCCTCTCTCCTGGAGGCCCTCTGTCAGACCCATTGTTGACATGTGGCAAGACGCTCCTCGGGGCGCGTCTTGCTTGGGCCTCTCTCCTGGAGGCGCTCAGTCAGACCCAGTGGTGACATGTGGCAACATGCTCCTCGGAGCGCGTATTGCTTGGGCCTCTCTCCTGGAGGCCCTCTGTCAGACCCATTGTTGACATGTGTCAAGACGCTCCTCGGGGCGCGTCTTGCTGGGGCCTCTCTCCTGGAGGCGCTCAGTCAGACCCAGTGCTTACATGTGGCAAGACGCTCCTCGGGGCGTGTCTTGCTGGGGCTTCTCTCCTGGAGGCGTTCAGTCAGACCGAGTGCTGACATGTGGCAAGACGCTCCTGGGGCGCGTCTTGCTTGGGCCTCTCTCCTGGAGGCGCTCAGTCAGACCCAGTGCTGACATGTGGCAAGACGCTCCTCGGGGCGCGTCTTGCTTGGGCCTCTCTGCTGGAGACGCTCAGTCAGACCCAGTGTTGACACGTGGCAAGACGCTCCTCGAGGCGCGTCTTGCTTGGGCCTCTCTCCTGGAGGCGCTCAGTCAGACCCAGTGGTGACATGTGGCAAGACGCTCCTCGGGGCGCGTCTTGCTTGGGCTTCTCTCATGGAGGCCCTCAGTCAGACCCATTGCTGATATGTGGCAAGACGCTCCTCGTGGAGCGTCTTGCTTGGGCCTCTCTCCTGGAGGCGCTCAGTCAGACCGAGTGCTGACATAAGGCAAGACGCTCCTCGGGGCGCGTCTTGCTGGGGCCTCTCTCCTGGAGGCGCTCAGTCAGACCCAGTGCTTACATGTGGCAAGACGCTCCTCGGGGCGCGTCTTGCTGGGGCTTCTCTTCTGGAGGCGTTCAGTCAGACCGAGTGCTGACATTTGGCAAGACGCTCCTCGGGACGCGTCTTGCTTGGGCTTCTCTCCTGGAGGCCCTCAGTCAGACTCATTGTTGACATGTGGCAAGACGCTCCTCGGGGCGCGTCTTGCTCGGGCCTCTCTCCTGGAGGCGCTCAGTCAGACCCAGTGGTGACATGTGGCAAGACGCTCCTCGGGGCGCGTCTTGCTTGGGCTTCTCTCATGGAGGCCCTCAGTCAGACCCATTGCTGACATGTGGCAAGACGCTCCTCGGGGCGCGTCTTGCTTGGGCTTCTCTCCTGGAGGCCCTCAGTCAGACCCATTGTTTACATGTGGCAAGTTGCTCCTTTGGGCGCATCTTGCTTGGGCTTCTCTCCTGGAGGCCCTCAGTGAGACCCATTGTTGACATGTGGCAGGACGCTCCTCGGGGCGCGTCTTGCTTGGGCCTCTCTCCTGGAGGCGCTCAGTCAGACCGAGTGCTGACATAAGGGAAGACGCTCCTCGGGGCGCGTCTTGCTGGGGCCTCTCTCCTGGAGGCGCTCAGTCAGACCCAGTGCTTACATGTGGCAAGACGCTCCTCGGGGCGCGTCTTGCTGGGGCTTCTCTCCTGGAGGCGTTCAGTCAGGCCGAGTGCTGACATGTGGCAAGACGCTCCTCGGGACGCGTCTTGCTTGGGCTTCTCTCCTGGAGGCCCTCAGTCAGACTCATTGTGGACATGTGGCAAGACGCTCCTCGGGGCGCGTCTTGCTTGGGCCTCTCTCCTGGAGGCGCTCAGTCAGACCCAGTGGTGACATGTGGCAAGACGCTCCTCGGGGCGCGTCTTGCTTGGGCCTCTCTCCTGGAGGCGCTCAGTCAGACCCAGTGGTGACATGTGACAAGACGCTCCTCGGGGCGCGTCTTGCTTGGGCTTCTCTCATGGAGGCCCTCAGTCAGATCCATTGTTGATATGTGGCAAGATGCTCCTCGGGGCGCGTCTTGCTTGGGCCTCTCTCCTGGAGGAGCTCAGTCAGACCGAGTGCTGACATGTGGCAAGACGCTCCTCGGGGCGCGTCTTGCTGGGGCTTCTCTCCTAGAGGCGTTCAGTCAGACCGAGTGCTGACATGTGGCAAGACGCTCCTCGGGGCGCGTCTTGCTTGGGCTTCTCTCCTGGAGGCCCTCAGTCAGACTCATTGTTGACATGTGGCAAGATGCTCCTCGGGGCGCGTCTTGCTTGGGAACTCTCTCCTGGAGGCGCACAGTCAGACAGAGTGCTGACATGTGGCCAGACGCTCCTCGGGGCGCGTCTTGCTGGGGCCTCTCTCCTGGAGGCGCTCTGTCAGACCGAGTGCTGACATGTGGCAAGACGCTCCTCGGGGCGCGTCTTGCTTGGGCTTCTCTCCTGAAAGCCCTCAGTCAGACCCATTGTTTACATGTGGCAAGACGCTCCTCGGGGCGCATCTAGCTTGGGCCTCTCTCCTGGAGGCCCTCTGTCAGCCCCAGTGTTGACATGTGTCAAGACGCTCCTCGGGGCGAGTCTTGCTTGGGCCTCTCTCCTGGAGGCGCTCAGTCAGACCCAGTGTTGACATGTTGCAAGACGCTCCTCGGGGCGCATCTTGCTTGGGCTTCTCTCTTGGAGGCCCTCAGTCAGACCCATTGTTGACATGTGGCAAGACGCTCCTCGGGGCGCGTCTTGCTTGGGCTTCTCTCCTGGAGGCCCTCAGTCAGACCCATTGTTGACATGTGGCAAGACGCTCCGCGGGGCGCGTCTTGCTTGGGCCTCTCTCCTGGAGGCACTCAGTCAGACCGAGTGCTGACATAAGGCAAGACGCTCCTCGGTGCGCGTCTTGCTGGGGCCTCTCTCCTGGAGGCGCTCAGTCAGACCCAGTGCTTACATGTGGCAAGACGCTCCTCGGGGTGTGTCTTGCTGGGGCTTCTCTCCTGGAGGCGTTCAGTCAGACCGAGTGCTTACATGTGGCAAGGAGCTCCTCGGGGCGCGTCTTGCTTGGGCTTCTCTCCTGGAGGCGTTCAGTCAGACCGAGTGCTGACATGTGGTAAGACGCTCCTCGGGGCGCGTCTTACTGGGGCTTCTCTCCTGGAGGCGCTCAGTCAGACCCAGTGGTGACATGTGACAAGACGCTCCTCGGGGCGCGTCTTGCTTGGGCTTCTCTCATGGAGGCCCTCAGTCAGATCCATTGTTGATATGTGGCAAGACGCTCCTCGGGGCGCGTCTTGCTTGGGCCTCTCTCCTGGAGGAGCTCAGTCAGACCGAGTGTTTACATGTGGCAAGACGCTCCTCGGGGCGCGTCTTGCTGGGGCTTCTCTCCTGGAGGCGTTCAGTCAGACCGAGTGCTGACATGTGGCAAGACACTCCTCGGGGCGCGTCTTGCTTGGGCTTCTCTCCTGGAGGCCCTCAGTCAGAATCTTTGTTGACATGTGGCAAGATGCTCCTCGGGGCGCGTCTTGATTGGGGCCTCTCTCCTGGAGGCGCACAGTCAGACAGAGTGCTGACATGTGGCCAGACGCTCCTCGGGGCGCGGCTTGCTGGGGCCTCTCTCCTGGAGGCGCTCAGTCAGACCGAGTGCTGACATGTGGCAAGACGCTCCTCGGGGCGCGTCTTGCTTGGGCTTCTCTCCTGGAGGCCCTCAGTCAGACCCATTGTTTACATGTGGCAAGACGCTCCTCGGGGCGCCTCTTGCTTGGGCCTCTCTCCTGGAGGCCCTCTGTCAGCCCCAATGTCGACATGAGTCAAGACGCTCCTCGGGGCGAGTCTTGCTTGGGCCTCTCTCCTGGAGGTGCTCAGTCAGACCCAGTGTTGACATGGTGCAAGAAGCTCCTCGGGGCACGTCTTGCTTGGGCTTCTCTCTTGGAGGCCCTCAGTCAGACCCATTGTTGACATGTGGCAAGACGCTCCTCGGGGCGCGTCTTGCTTGGGCTTCTCTCCTGGAGGCCCTCAGTCAGACCCATTGTTGACATGTGGCAAGACGCTCCTCGGGGCGCATCTTGCTTGGGCCTCTCTCCTGGAGGCCCTCTGTCAGCCCCAGTGTCGACATGAGTCAAGACGCTCCTCGGGGCGAGTCTTGCTGGGGCCTCTCTCCTGGAGGCGCTCAGTCAGACCCAGTGCTTACATGTGGCAAGACGCTCCTCGGGGTGTGTCTTGCTGGGGCTTCTCTCCTGGAGGCGTTCAGTCAGACCGAGTGCTGACATGTGGCAAGGAGCTCCTCGGGGCGCGTCTTGCTTGGGCTTCTCTCCTGGAGGCGTTCAGTCAGACCGAGTGCTGACATGTGGTAAGACGCTCCTCGGGGCGCGTCTTGCTGGGGTTTCTCTCCTGGAGGCGCTCAGTCAGACCCAGTGCTTACATGTGGCAAGACGCTCCTCGGGGCGCGTCTTGCTTGGGCCTCTCTCCTTGAGGCGCTCAGTCAGACCCAGTGGTGACATGTGGCAAGACGCTCCTCGGGGCGCGTCTTGCTTGGGCCTCTCTCCTGGAGACGCTCAGTCAGACCCAGTGTTGACACGTGGCAAGACGCTCCTCGGGGCGCGTCTTGCTTGGGGCCTCTCTTCTGGAGGCGCACAGTCAGACAGAGTGCTGACATGTGGCCAGACGCTCCTCGGGGCGCGTCTTGCTGGGGCTTCTCTCCTGGAGGCGCTCAGTCAGACCCAGTGTTGACATGTGACAAGACGCTCCTCAGGGCGCGTCTTGCTTGGGCTTCTCTCCTGGAGGTCCTCAGTCAGACCCATTGTTGACATGTGGCAAGATGCTCCTTGGGGCGCTTCTTGCTTGGGCTTCTCTCATGGAGGCCCTCAGTCAGACCCATTGTTGATATGTGGCAAGACGCTCCTCGGGGCGAGTCTTGCTTGGGCCTCTCTCCTGGAGGTGCTCAGTCAGACCCAGTGTTGACATGGTGCAAGACGCTCCTCGGGGCGCGTCTTGCTTGGGCTTCTCTCTTGGAGGCCCTCAGTCAGACCCATTGTTTACATGTGGCAAGACGCTCCTCGGGGCGCATCTTGCCTGGGCCTCTCTCCTGGAGGCCCTCTGTCAGCCCCAGTGTTGACATGTGTCAAGACGCTCCCCGGGGTGCGTCTTGCTTGGGCCTCTCTCCTGGAGTCGCTCAGTCAGACCGAGTGCTGACATGTGGCAAGACGCTCCTCGGGGCGCGTCTTGCTTGGGCTTCTCTCCTGGAGGCCCTCAGTCAGACCCATTGTTGACATGTGGCAAGACGCTCCGCGGGGCGCGTCTTGCTTGGGCCTCTCTCCTGGAGGCGCTCAGTCAGACCGAGTGCTGACATAAGGCAAGACGCTCCTCGGGGCGCGTCTTGCTGGGGCCTCTCTCCTGGAGGCGCTCAGTCAGACCCAGTGCTTACATGTGGCAAGACGCTCCTCGGGGCGTGTCTTGCTGGGGCTTCTCTCCTGGAGGCGTTCAGTCAGACCGAGTGCTGACATGTGGCAAGACGCTCCTCGGGGCGCGTCTTGCTTGGGCTTCTCTCCTGGAGGCGTTCAGTCAGACCGAGTGCTGACATGTGGTAAGACCCTCCTCGGGGCGCGTCTTGCTGGGGCTTCTCTCCCGGAGGCGCTCAGTCAGACCCAGTGCTTACATGTGGCAAGACGCTCCTCGGGGCGCGTCTTGCTTGGGCTTCTCTCCTGGAGGCGTTCAGTCAGACCGAGTGCTGACATGTGGCAAGACACTCCTCGGGGCGTGTCTTGCTGGGGCTTCTCTCCTGGAGGCGTTCAGTCAGACCGAGTGCTGACATGTGGCAAGACGCTCCTCGGGGCGCGTCTTGCTTGGGCTTCTCTCCTGGAGGCGTTCAGTCAGACCGAGTGCTGACATGTGGCAAGACGCTCCTCGGGGCGCGTCTTGCTTGGGCTTCTCTCCTGGAGGCGTTCAGTCAGACCGAGTGCTGACATGTGGTAAGACGCTCCTCGGGGCGCGTCTTGCTGGGGCTTCTCTCCTGGAGGCGCTCAGTCAGACCCAGTGCTTACATGTGGCAAGACGCTCCTCGGGGCGCGTCTTGCTTGGGCCTCTCTCCTGGAGGCGCTCAGTCAGACCCAGTGCTGACATGTGGCAAGACGCTCCTCGGGGCGCGTCTTGCTTGGGCCTCTCTCCTGGAGACGCTCAGTCAGACCCAGTGTTGACACGTGGCAAGACGCTCCTCGGGGCGCGTCTTCCTTGGGCCTCTCTCCTGGAGGCGCTCAGTCAGACCCAGTGGTGACATGTGGCAAGACGCTCCTCGGGGCGCGTCTTGCTTGGGCTTCTCTCATGGAGGCCCTCAGTCAGACCCATTGCTGATATGTGGCAAGACGCTCCTCGGGGCGCGTCTTGCTTGGGCCTCTCTCCTGGAGGCGCTCAGTCAGACCGAGTGCTGACATGTGGCAAGACGCGCCTCTCGGCGCGTCTTGCTTGGGCTTCTCTCCTGGAGGGCCTCAGTCAGACCCATTGTTTACATGTGGCAAGACGCTCCTTTGGGCGCATCTTGCTTGGGCTTCTCTCCTGGAGGCCCTCAGTCAGACCCATTGTTGACATGTGGCAAGACGCTCCTCGTGGCGCGTCTTGCTTGGGCCTCTCTCCTGGAGGCGCTCACTCAGACCGAGTGCTGACATAAAGCAAGATGCTCCTCGGGGCGCGTCTTGCTGGGGCCTCTCTCCTGGAGGCGCTCAGTCAGACCCAGTGCTTACATGTGGCAAGACGCTCCTCGGGGCGCGTCTTGCTGGGGCTTCTCTTCTGGAGGCGTTCAGTCAGACCGAGTGCTGACATGTGGCAAGACGCTCCTCGGGACGCGTCTTGCTTGGGCTTCTCTCCTGGAGGCCCTCAGTCAGAATCATTGTTGACATGTGGCAAGACGCTCCTCGGGGCGCGTCTTGCTTGGGCCTCTCTCCTGGAGGCGCTCAGTCAGACCCAGTGGTGACATGTGGCAAGACGCTCCTCGGGGCGCGTCTTGCTTGGGCCTCTCTCCTGGAGGCGCTCAGTCAGACCCAGTGGTGACATGTGACAAGACGCTCCTCGGGGCGCGTCTTGCTTGGGCTTCTCTCATGGAGGCCCTCAGTCAGATCCATTGTTGATATGTGGCAAGACGCTCCTCGGGGCGCGTCTTGCTTGGGCCTCTCTCCTGGAGGAGCTCAGTCAGACCGAGTGCTGACATGTGGCAAGACGCTCCTCGGGGCGCGTCTTGCTTGGGCTTCTCTCCTGGAGGCCCTCAGTCAGACTCATTGTTGACATGTGGCAAGATGCTCCTCGGGGCGCGTCTTGCTTGGGGCCTCTCTCCTGGAGGCGCACAGTCAGACAGAGTGATGACATGTGGCCAGACGCTCCTCGGGGCGCGTCTTGCTGGGGCCTCTCTCCTGGAGGCGCTCAGTCAGACCGAGTGCTGACATGTGGCAAGACGCTCCTCGGGGCGCGTCTTGCTTGGGCATCTCTCCTGGAGGCCCTCAGTCAGACCCATTGTTTACATGTGGCAAGACGCTCCTCGGGGCGCATCTTGCTTGGGCCTCTCTCCT
Organism: Nothobranchius furzeri; assembly: GCF_043380555.1. Classification (NCBI taxonomy): domain Eukaryota; kingdom Metazoa; phylum Chordata; class Actinopteri; order Cyprinodontiformes; family Nothobranchiidae; genus Nothobranchius; species Nothobranchius furzeri. The sequence continues at coordinate 183,526 of NC_091753.1, forward strand.
GGAGGCCCTCTGTCAGCCCCAGTGTTGACATGTGTCAAGACGCTCCTCGGGGCGAGTCTTGCTTGGGCCTCTCTCCTGGAGGTGGTCAGTCAGACCCAGTGCTGACATGTGGCAAGGAGCTCCTCGGGGCGCGTCTTGCTTGGGCTTCTCTCTTGGAGGCGTTCAGTCAGACCCATTGTTGACATGTGGTAAGACACTCCTCGGGGCGCGTCTTGCTTGGGCCTCTCTCCTGGAGGCCCTCTGTCAGACCCATTGTTGACATGTGGCAAGACGCTCCTCGGGGCGCGTCTTGCTTGGGCCTCTCTCCTGGAGGCGCTCAGTCAGACCCAGTGGTGACATGTGGCAACATGCTCCTCGGGGCGCGTATTGCTTGGGCCTCTCTCCTGGAGGCCCTCTGTCAGACCCATTGTTGACATGTGGCAAGACGCTCCTCGGGGCGCGTCTTGCTGGGGCCTCTCTCCTGGAGGCGCTCAGTCAGACCCAGTGCTTACATGTGGCAAGACGCTCCTCGGGGCGTGTCTTGCTGGGGCTTCTCTCCTGGAGGCGTTCAGTCAGACCGAGTGCTGACATGTGGCAAGACGCTCCTGGGGCGCGTCTTGCTTGGGCCTCTCTCCTGGAGGCGCTCAGTCAGACCCAGTGCTGACATGTGGCAAGACGCTCCTCGGGGCGCGTCTTGCTTGGGCCTCTCTGCTGGAGACGCTCAGTCAGACCCAGTGTTGACACGTGGCAAGACGCTCCTCGGGGCGCGTCTTGCTTGGGCCTCTCTCCTGGAGGCGCTCAGTCAGACCCAGTGGTGACATGTGGCAAGACGCTCCTCGGGGCGCGTCTTGCTTGGGCTTCTCTCATGGAGGCCCTCAGTCAGACCCATTGCTGATATGTGGCAAGACGCTCCTCGTGGCGCGTCTTGCTGGGGCTTCTCTTCTGGAGGCGATCAGTCAGACCGAGTGCTGACATGTGGCAAGACGCTCCTCGGGACGCGTCTTGCTTGGGCTTCTCTCCTGGAGGCCCTCAGTCAGACTCATTGTTGACATGTGGCAAGACGCTCCTCGGGGCGCGTCTTGCTTGGGCCTCTCTCCTGGAGGCGCTCAGTCAGACCCAGTGGTGACATGTGGCAAGACGCTCCTCGGGGCGCGTCTTGCTTGGGCCTCTCTCCTGGAGGCGCTCAGTCAGACCCAGTGGTGACATGTGACAAGACGCTCCTCGGGGCGCGTCTTGCTTGGGCTTCTCTCATGGAGGCCCTCAGTCAGATCCATTGTTGATTTGTGGCAAGACGCTCCTCGGGGCGCGTCTTGCTTGGGCCTCTCTCCTGGAGGAGCTCAGTCAGACCGAGTGCTGACATGTGGCAAGACGCTCCTTTGGGCGCGTCTTGCTGGGGCTTCTCTCCTAGAGGCGTTCAGTCAGACCGAGTGCTGACATGTGGCAAGACGCTCCTCGGGGCGCGTCTTGCTTGGGCTTCTCTCCTGGAGGCCCTCAGTCAGACTCATTGTTGACATGTGGCAAGATGCCCCTCGGGGCGCGTCTTGCTTGGGGCCTCTCTCCTGGAGGCGCACAGTCAGACAGAGTGATGACATGTGGCCAGACGCTCCTCGGGGCGCGTCTTGCTGGGGCCTCTCTCCTGGAGGCGCTCAGTCAGACCGAGTGCTGACATGTGGCAAGACGCTCCTCGGGGCGCGTCTTGCTTGGTCTTCTCTCCTGGAGGCCCTCAGTCAGACCCATTGTTTACATGTGGCAAGACGCTCCTCGGGGCGCATCTTGCTTGGGCCTCTCTCCTGGAGGCCCTCTGTCAGCCCCAGTGTTGACATGTGTCAAGACGCTCCTCGGGGCGAGTCTTGCTTGGGCCTCTCTCCTGGAGGTGGTCAGTCAGACCCAGTGCTGACATGTGGCAAGGAGCTCCTCGGGGTGCGTCTTGCTTGGGCTTCTCTCTTGGAGGCGTTCAGTCAGACCCATTGTTGACATGTGGTAAGACACTCCTCGGGGCGCGTCTTGCTTGGGCCTCTCTCCTGGAGGCCCTCTGTCAGACCCATTGTTGACATGTGGCAAGACGCTCCTCGGGGCGCGTTTTGCTTGGGCCTCTCTCCTGGAGGCGTTCAGTCAGACCGAGTGCTGACATGTGGCAAGACGCTCCTCGGGACGCGTCTTGCTTGGGCTTCTCTCCTGGAGGCCCTCAGTCAGACCCATTGTTGACATGTGGCAAGACGCTCCTCGGGGCGCGTCTTGCTTGGGCCTCTCTCCTGGAGGCGCTCAGTCAGACCCAGTGGTGACATGTGGCAAGACGCTCCTCGGGGCGCGTCTTGCTTGGGCCTCTCTCCTGGAGACGCTCAGTCAGAACCAGTGTTGACACGTGACAAGACGCTCCTCGGGGCGCGTCTTGCTTGGGCTTCTCTCCTGGAGACGCTCAGTCAGAACCAGTGTTGACACGTGACAAGACGCTCCTCGGGGCGTGTCTTGCTTGGGCCTCTCTCCTGGAGGCGCTCAGTCAGACCCAGTGGTGACATGTGGCAAGACGCTCCTCGGGGCGCGTCTTGCTTGGGCCTCTCTCCTGGAGACGCTCAGTCAGAACCAGTGTTGACACGTGACAAGACGCTCCTCGGGGCGTGTCTTGCTTGGGCTTCTCTCATGGAGGCCCTCAGTCAGACCCATTGTTGATATGTCGCAAGACGCTCCTCGGGGCGCGTCTTGCTTGGGCCTCTCTCCAGGAGAGAAGCCCAAGCAAGATGCGCCCAAAGGAGCGTCTTGCCACATGTAAACAATGGGTCTGACTGAGGGCCTCCAGGAGAGAAGCCCAAGCAAGACGCGCCCCGAGGAGCGTCTTGCCACATGTCAGCACTCGGTCTGACTGAGCGCCTCCAGGAGAGAGGCCCAAGCAAGACGCGCCCCGAGGAGCGTCTTGCCACATATCAACAATGGGTCTGACTGAGGGCCTCCATGAGAGAAGCCCAAGCAAGACGCGCCCCGAGGAGCGTCTTGCCACATGTCACCACTGGGTCTGACTGAGCGCCTCCAGGACAGAGGCCCCAGCAAGACGCGCCCCGAGGAGCGTCTTGACACATGTCAACACTGGGGCTGACATAGGGCCTCCAGGAGAGAGGCCCAAGCAAGATGCGCCCCGAGGAGCGTCTTGCCACATGTAAACAATGGGTCTGACTGAGGGCCTCCAGGAGAGAAGCACAAGCAAGACGCGCCCCGAGGAGCGTCTTGCCACATGTAAACAATGGGTCTGACTGAGGGCCTCCAGGAGAGAAGCCCAAGCAAGACGCGCCCCGAGGAGCGTCTTGCCACATGTCAGCACTCGGTCTGACTGAGCGCCTCCAGGAGAGAGGCCCAAGCAAGACGCGCCCCGAGGAGCGTCTTGCCACTTATCAACAATGGGTCTGACTGAGGGCCTCCATGAGAGAAGCCCAAGCAAGACGCGCCCCGAGGAGCGTCTTGTCACGTGTCAACACTGTGTCTGACTGAGCATCTCCAGGAGAGAGGCTCAAGCAAGACGCGCCCCGAGGAGCGTCTTGCCACATATCAACAATGGGTCTGACTGAGGGCCTCCATGAGAGAAGCCCAAGCAAGACGCGCCCCGAGGAGCGTCTTGCCACATGTCAGCACTCGGTCTGACTGAGCGACTCCAGGAGAGAGGCCCAAGCAAGACGCACCCCGAGGAGCGTCTTGACACATGTCAACACTGGGGCTGACAGAGGGCCTCCAGGAGAGAGGCCCAAGCAAGATGCGCCCCGAGGAGCGTCTTGCCACATGTCAACAATGGGTCTGACTGAGGGCCTCCAAGAGAGAAGCCCAAGCAAGACGCGCCCCGAGGAGCGTCTTGCACCATGTCAACACTGGGTCTGACTGAGCACCTCCAGGAGAGAGGCCCAAGCAAGACTCGCCCCGAGGAGCGTCTTGCCACATATCAACAATGGGTCTGACTGAGGGCCTCCATGAGAGAAGCCCAAGCAAGACGCGCCCCGAGGAGCGTCTTGCCACATGTCAGCACTCGGTCTGACTGAGCGCCTCCAGGAGAGAGGCCCAAGCAAGACGCGCCCCGAGGAGCGTCTTGCCACATATCAACAATGGGTCTGACTGAGGGCCTCCATGAGAGAAGCCCAAGCAAGACACGCCCCGAGGAGCGTCTTGTCACGTGTCAACAGTGGGTCTCACTGAGCGTCTCCAGGAGAGAGGCCCAAGCAAGACGCGCCCCGAGGAGCGTCTTGCCACATGTCACCACTGGGTCTGACTGAGCGCCTCCAGGAGAGAGGCCCAAGCAAGACGCGCCCCGAGGAGCGTCTTGCCACATGTCAACAATGAGTCTGACTGAGGGCCTCCAGGAGAGAAGCCCAAGCAAGACGCGTCCCGAGGAGTGTCTTGCCACATGTCAGCACTCGGTCTGACTGAACGCCTCCAGGAGAGAAGCCCCAGCAAGACGCGCCCCGAGGAGCGTCTTGCCACATGTAAGCACTGGGTCTGACTGAGCGCCTCCAGGAGAGAGGCCCCAGCAAGACGCGCCCCGAGGAGCGTCTTGCCTTATGTCAGCACTCGGTCTGACTGAGCGCCTCCAGGAGAGAGGCCCAAGCAAGACGCGTCCCGAGGAGTGTCTTGCCACATGTCAACAATGAGTCTGACTGAGGGCCTCCAGGAGAGAAGCCCAAGCAAGACGCGTCCCGAGGAGTGTCTTGCCACATGTCAACAATGGGTCTGACTGAGGGCCTCCAGGAGAGAAGCCCAAGCAAGACGCGCCCCGAGGAGCGTCTTGCCACGTGTCAGCACTCGGTCTGACTGAGCGCCTCCAGGAGAGAGGCCCAAGCAAGACGCACCCCGAGGAGCGTCTTGACACATGTCAACACTGGGGCTGACAGAGGAACTCCAGGAGAGAGGCCCAAGCAAGATGCGCCCCGAGGAGCGTCTTGCCACATGTAAACAATGGGTCTGACTGAGGGCCTCCAGGAGAGAAGCCCAAGCAAGACGCGCCCCGAGGAGCGTCTTGCCACATGTCAGCACTCGGTCTGACTGAGCGCCTCCAGGAGAGAGGCCCAAGCAAGACGCGCCCCGAGGAGCGTCTTGCCACATATCAACAATGGGTCTGACTGAGGGCCTCCATGAGAGAAGCCCAAGCAAGACGCGCCCCGAGGAGCGTCTTGTCACGTGTAAGCACTGGGTCTGACTGAGCGCCTCCAGGAGAGAGGCCCCAGCAAGACGCGCCCCGAGGAGCGTCTTGCCTTATGTCAGCACTCGGTCTGACTGAGCGCCTCCAGGAGAGAGGCCCAAGCAAGACGCGCCCCGAGGAGCGTCTTGCCACATGTCAACAATGGGTCTGACTGAGGGCCTCCAGGAGAGAAGCCCAAGCAAGACGCGCCCCAAGGAGCGTCTTGCCACATGTCAGCACTCGGTCTGACTGAGCGCCTCCAGGAGAGAGGCCCAAGCAAGACGCGCCCCGAGGAGCGTCTTGCCACATATCAACAATGGGTCTGACTGAGGGCCTCCATGAGAGAAGCCCAAGCAAGACGCGCCCCGAGGAGCGTCTTGTCACGTGTAAGCACTGGGTCTGACTGAGCGCCTCCAGGAGAGAGGCCCCAGCAAGACGCGCCCCGAGGAGCGTCTTGCCTTATGTCAGCACTCGGTCTGACTGAGCGCCTCCAGGAGAGAGGCCCAAGCAAGACGCGCCCCGAGGAGCGTCTTGCCACATGTCAACAATGGGTCTGACTGAGGGCCTCCAGGAGAGAAGCCCAAGCAAGACGCGCCCCGAGGAGCGTCTTGCCACATGTCAACAATGGTTCTGACTGAGCGCCTCCAGGAGAGAGGCCCAAGCAAGACGCGCCCCGAGGAGCGTCTTGCCACATGTCACCACTGGGTCTGACTGAGGGCCTCCAGGAGAGAAGCCCAAGCAAGACGCGCCCCGAGGAGCGTCTTGCCACATGTCAACAATGGGTCTGACTGAGGGCCTCCAGGAGAGAAGCCCAAGCAGGACGCGTCCCGAGGAGCGTCTTGCCACATGTCAGCACTCGGTCTGACTGAACGCCTCCAGGAGAGAAGCCCCAGCAAGACGCGCCCCGAGGAGCGTCTTGCCACATATCAACAATGGGTCTGACTGAGGGCCTCCATGAGAGAAGCCCAAGCAAGACGTGCCCCGAGGAGCGTCTTGCCACATGTCACCACTGGGTCTGACTGAGCGCCTCCAGGAGAGAGGCCCAAGCAAGACGCGCCCCGAGGAGCGTCTTGCCACGTGTCAACACTGGGTCTGACTGAGCGTCTCCAGGAGAGAGGCCCCAGCAAGACGCGCCCCGAGGAGCGTCTTGCCACATGTAAGCACTGGGTCTGACTGAGCGCCTCCAGGAGAGAGGCCCCAGCAAGACACGCCCCGAGGAGCGTCTTGACACATGTCAACACTGGGGCTGACATAGGGCCTCCAGGAGAGAGGCCCAAGCAAGATGCGCCCCGAGGAGCGTCTTGACACATGTAAACAATGGGTCTGACTGAGGGCCTCCAGGAGAGAAGCCCAAGCAAGACGCGCCCCGAGGAGCGTCTTGCCACATGTCAGCACTCGGTCTGACTGAGCGCCTCCAGGAGAGAGGCCCAAGCAAGACGCGCCCCGAGGAGCGTCTTGCCACATGTCAGCACTCGGTCTGACTGAGCGCCTCCAGGAGAGAGGCCCAAGCAAGACGCGCCCCGAGGAGCGTCTTGCCACATATCAACAATGGGTCTGACTGAGGGCCTCCATGAGAGAAGCCCAAGCAAGACGCGCCCCGAGGAGCGTCTTGTCACGTGTAAGCACTGGGTCTGACTGAGCGCCTCCAGGAGAGAGGCCCCAGCAAGACGCGCCCCGAGGAGCGTCTTGCCTTATGTCAGCACTCGGTCTGACTGAGCGCCTCCAGGAGAGAGGCCCAAGCAAGACGCGCCCCGAGGAGCGTCTTGCCACATGTCAACAATGGGTCTGACTGAGGGCCTCCAGGAGAGAAGCCCAAGCAAGACGCGCCCCAAGGAGCGTCTTGCCACATGTCAGCACTCGGTCTGACTGAGCGCCTCCAGGAGAGAGGCCCAAGCAAGACGCGCCCCGAGGAGCGTCTTGCCACATATCAACAATGGGTCTGACTGAGGGCCTCCATGAGAGAAGCCCAAGCAAGACGCGCCCCGAGGAGCGTCTTGTCACGTGTAAGCACTGGGTCTGACTGAGCGCCTCCAGGAGAGAGGCCCCAGCAAGACGCGCCCCGAGGAGCGTCTTGCCTTATGTCAGCACTCGGTCTGACTGAGCGCCTCCAGGAGAGAGGCCCAAGCAAGACGCGCCCCGAGGAGCGTCTTGCCACATGTCAACAATGGGTCTGACTGAGGGCCTCCAGGAGAGAAGCCCAAGCAAGACGCGCCCCGAGGAGCGTCTTGCCACATGTCAACAATGGTTCTGACTGAGCGCCTCCAGGAGAGAGGCCCAAGCAAGACGCGCCCCGAGGAGCGTCTTGCCACATGTCACCACTGGGTCTGACTGAGGGCCTCCAGGAGAGAAGCCCAAGCAAGACGCGCCCCGAGGAGCGTCTTGCCACATGTCAACAATGGGTCTGACTGAGGGCCTCCAGGAGAGAAGCCCAAGCAGGACGCGTCCCGAGGAGCGTCTTGCCACATGTCAGCACTCGGTCTGACTGAACGCCTCCAGGAGAGAAGCCCCAGCAAGACGCGCCCCGAGGAGCGTCTTGCCACATATCAACAATGGGTCTGACTGAGGGCCTCCATGAGAGAAGCCCAAGCAAGACGTGCCCCGAGGAGCGTCTTGCCACATGTCACCACTGGGTCTGACTGAGCGCCTCCAGGAGAGAGGCCCAAGCAAGACGCGCCCCGAGGAGCGTCTTGCCACGTGTCAACACTGGGTCTGACTGAGCGTCTCCAGGAGAGAGGCCCCAGCAAGACGCGCCCCGAGGAGCGTCTTGCCACATGTAAGCACTGGGTCTGACTGAGCGCCTCCAGGAGAGAGGCCCCAGCAAGACACGCCCCGAGGAGCGTCTTGACACATGTCAACACTGGGGCTGACATAGGGCCTCCAGGAGAGAGGCCCAAGCAAGATGCGCCCCGAGGAGCGTCTTGACACATGTAAACAATGGGTCTGACTGAGGGCCTCCAGGAGAGAAGCACAAGCAAGACGTTCCCCGAGGAGCGTCTTGCCACATGTAAACAATGGGTCTGACTGAGGGCCTCCAGGAGAGAAGCCCAAGCAAGACGCACCCCGAGGAGCGTCTTGCCACATGTCAGCACTCGGTCTGACTGAGCGACTCCAGGAGAGAGGCCCAAGCAAGACGCACCCCGAGGAGCGTCTTGACACATGTCAACACTGGGGCTGACAGAGGGCCTCCAGGAGAGAGGCCCAAGCAAGATGCGCCCCGAGGAGCGTCTTGCCACATGTCAGCACTCGGTCTGACTGAGCGCCTCCAGGAGAGAGGCCCAAGCAAGACGCGCCCCGAGGAGAGTCTTGCCACATATCAACAATGGGTCTGACTGAGGGCCTCCATGAGAGAAGCCCAAGCAAGACGCGCCCCGAGGAGCGTCTTGTCACGTGTCAACACTGGGTCTGACTGAGCGTCTCCAGGAGAGAGGCCCAAGCAAGACGCGCCCCGAGGAGCGTCTTGCCACATGTCACCACTGGGTCTGACTGAGCGCCTCCAGGAGAGAGGCCCAAGCAAGACGCGCCCCGAGGAGCGTCTTGCCACATGTCAACAATGGGTCTGACTGAGGGCCTCCAGGAGAGAAGCCCAAGCAAGACGCGTCCCGAGGAGCGTCTTGCCACATGTCAGCACTCGGTCTGACTGAACGCCTCCAGGAGAGAAGCCCCAGCAAGACGCGCCCCGAGGAGCGTCTTGCCACATGTAAGCACTGGGTCTGACTGAGCGCCTCCAGGAGAGAAGCCCCAGCAAGACGCGCCCCGAGGAGCGTCTTGCCACATGTAAGCACTGGGTCTGACTTAGCGCCTCCAGGAGAGAGGCCCAAGCAAGACGCGCCCCGAGGAGCGTCTTGCCACATGTAAGCACTGGGTCTGACTGAGCGCCTCCAGGAGAGAAGCCCCAGCAAGACGCGCCCCGAGGAGCGTCTTACCACATGTCAGCACTCGGTCTGACTGAACGCCTCCAGGAGAGAAGCCCAATCAAGACACGCCCCGAGGAGCGTCTTGCCACATGTAAGCACTGGGTCTGACTGAGCGCCTCCAGGAGAGAGGCCCCAGCAAGACGGGCCTCGAGGAGCGTCTTGCCTTACGTCAGCCCCCGGTCTGACTGAGCGCCTCCAGGAGAGAGGCCCAAGCAAGACGCGCCCCGCGGAGCGTCTTGCCACATGTCAACAATGGGTCTGACTGAGGGCCTCCAGGAGAGAAGCCCAAGCAAGACGCGCCCCGAGGAGCGTCTTGCCACATGTCAGCACTCGGTCTGACTGAGCGACTCCAGGAGAGAGGCCCAAGCAAGACGCACCCCGGGGAGCGTCTTGACACATGTCAACACTGGGGCTGACAGTGGGCCTCCAGGAGAGAGGCCCAAGCACGATGCGCCCCGAGGAGCGTCTTGCCACATGTAAACAATGGGTCTGACTGAGGGCCTCCAAGAGAGAAGCCCAAGCAAGACGCGCCCCGAGGAGCGTCTTGCACCATGTCAACACTGGGTCTGACTGAGCACCTCCAGGAGAGAGGCCCAAGCAAGACTCGCCCCGAGGAGCGTCTTGCCACATATCAACAATGGGTCTGACTGAGGGCCTCCATGAGAGAAGCCCAAGAAAGACGCGCCCCGAGGAGCATCTTGCCACATGTCAGCACTCGGTCTGACTGAGCGACTCCAGGAGAGAGGCCCAAGCAAGACGCACCCCGAGGAGCGTCTTGACACATGTCAACACTGGGGCTGACAGAGGGCCTCCAGGAGAGAGGCCCAAGCAAGATGCGCCCCGAGGAGCGTCTTGCCACATGTCAACAATGGGTCTGACTGAGGGCCTCCAAGAGAGAAGCCCAAGCAAGACGCGCCCCAAGGAGCGTCTTGCACCATGTCAACACTGGGTCTGACTGAGCACCTCCAGGAGAGAGGCCCAACCAAGACTCGCCCCGAGGAGCGTCTTGCCACATATCAACAATGGGTCTGACTGAGGGCCTCCATGAGAGAAGCCCAAGCAAGACGCGCCCCGAGGAGCGTCTTGCCACATGTCAGCACTCGGTCTGACTGAGCGCCTCCAGGAGAGAGGCCCAAGCAAGACGCGCCCCGAGGAGCGTCTTGCCACATATCAACAATGGGTCTGACTGAGGGCCTCCATGAGAGAAGCCCAAGCAAGACGCGCCCCGAGGAGCGTCTTGTCACGTGTCAACACTGGGTCTGACTGAGCGTCTCCAGGAGAGAGGCCCAAGCAAGACGCGCCCCGAGGAGCGTCTTGCCACATGTCACCACTGGGTCTGACTGAGCGCCTCCAGGAGAGAGGCCCAAGCAAGACGCGCCCCGAGGAGCGTCTTGCCACATGTCAACAATGAGTCTGACTGAGGGCCTCCAGGAGAGAAGCCCAACTAAGACACGTCCCGAGGAGTGTCTTGCCACATGTCAGCACTCGGTCTGACTGAACGCCTCCAGGAGAGAAGCCCCAGCAAGACGCGCCCCGAGGAGCGTCTTGCCACATGTAAGCACTGGGTCTGACTGAGCGCCTCCAGGAGAGAGGCCCCAGCAAGACGCGCCCCGAGGAGCGTCTTGCCTTATGTCAGCACTCGGTCTGACTGAGCGCCTCCAGGAGAGAGGCCCAAGCAAGACGCGTCCCGAGGAGTGTCTTGCCACATGTCAACAATGAGTCTGACTGAGGGCCTCCAGGAGAGAAGCCCAAGCAAGACGCGTCCCGAGGAGTGTCTTGCCACATGTCAACAATGGGTCTGACTGAGGGCCTCCAGGAGAGAAGCCCAAGCAAGACGCGCCCCGAGGAGCGTCTTGACTCATGTCAACACTGGGGCTGACAGAGGAACTCCAGGAGAGAGGCCCAAGCAAGATGCGCCCCGAGGAGCGTCTTGCCACATGTAAACAATGGGTCTGACTGAGGGCCTCCAGGAGAGAAGCCCAAGCAAGACGCGCCCCGAGGAGCGTCTTGCCACATGTCAGCACTCGGTCTGACTGAGCGCCTCCAGGAGAGAGGCCCAAGCAAGACGCGCCCCGAGGAGCGTCTTGCCACATATCAACAATGGGTCTGACTGAGGGCCTCCATGAGAGAAGCCCAAGCAAGACGCGCCCCGAGGAGCGTCTTGTCACGTGTAAGCACTGGGTCTGACTGAGCGCCTCCAGGAGAGAGGCCCCAGCAAGACGCGCCCCGAGGAGCGTCTTGCCTTATGTCAGCACTCGGTCTGACTGAGCGCCTCCAGGAGAGAGGCCCAAGCAAGACGCGCCCCGAGGAGCGTCTTGCCACATGTCAACAATGGGTCTGACTGAGGGCCTCCAGGAGAGAAGCCCAATCAAGACGCGCCCCGAGGAGCGTCTTGCCACATGTCAACAATGGGTCTGACTGAGCGCCTCCAGGAGAGAGGCCCAAGCAAGACGCGCCCCGAGGAGCGTCTTGCCACATGTCACCACTGGGTCTGACTGAGGGCCTCCAGGAGAGAAGCCCAAGCAAGACGCGCCCCGAGGAGCGTCTTGCCACATGTCAACAATGGGTCTGACTGAGGGCCTCCAGGAGAGAAGCCCAAGCAGGACGCGTCCCGAGGAGCGTCTTGCCACATGTCAGCACTCGGTCTGACTGAACGCCTCCAGGAGAGAAGCCCCAGCAAGACGCGCCCCGAGGAGCGTCTTGCCACATGTAAGCACTGGGTCTGACTGAGCGCCTCCAGGAGAGAGGCCCAAGCAAGACGCGCCCCGAGGAGCGTCTTGTAACATATCAACAATGGGTCTGACTGAGGGCCTCCATGAGAGAAGCCCAAGCAAGACGCGCCCCGAGGAGCGTCTTGCCACATGTCACCACTGGGTCTGACTGAGCGCCTCCAGGAGAGAGGCCCAAGCAAGACGCGCCCCGAGGAGCGTCTTGCCACGTGTCAACACTGGGTCTGACTGAGCGTCTCCAGGAGAGAGGCCCCAGCAAGACGCGCCCCGAGGAGCGTCTTGCCACATGTAAGCACTGGGTCTGACTGAGCGCCTCCAGGAGAGAGGCCCCAGCAAGACACGCCCCGAGGAGCGTCTTGACACATGTCAACAATGGGGCTGACATAGGGCCTCCAGGAGAGAGGCCCAAGCAAGATGCGCCCCGAGGAGCGTCTTGCCACATGTCAGCACTCGGTCTGACTGAGCGCCTCCAGGAGAGAGGCCCAAGCAAGACGCGCCCCGAGGAGCGTCTTGCCACATATCAACAATGGGTCTGACTGAGGGCCTCCATGAGAGAAGCCCAAGCAAGACGGGCCCCGAGGAGCGTCTTGTCACGTGTCAACACTGGGTCTGACTGAGCATCTCCAGGAGAGAGGCTCAAGCAAGACGCGCCCCGAAGAGCGTCTTGCCACATGTCACCACTGGGTCTGACTGAGCGCCTCCAGGAGAGAGGCCCAAGCAAGACGCGCCCCGAGGAGCGTCTTGCCACTTGTAAGCACTGGGTCTGACTGAGCGCCTTCAGGAGAGAGGCCCAAGCAAGACGCGCCCCGAGGAGCGTCTTGCCACATGTCAACAATGGGTCTGACAGAGGGCCTCCAGGAGAGAAGCCCAAGCAAGATGCGCCCAAAGGAGCGTCTTGCCACATGTAAACAATGGGTCTGACTCAGGGCCTCCAGGAGAGAAGCCCAAGCAAGACGCGCCCCGAGCAGCGTCTTGCCACATGTCAGCACTCGGTCTGACTGAGCGCCTCCAGGAGAGAGGCCCAAGCAAGACGCGCCCCGAGGAGCGTCTTGCCACATATCAACAATGGGGCTGACTGAGGGCCTCCATGAGAGAAGCCCAAGCAAGACGCGCCCCGAGGAGCGTCTTGCCACATGTCACCACTGGATCTGACTGAGCGCCTCCAGGAGAGAGGCCCAAGCAAGACGCGCCCCGAGGAGCGTCTTGCCACATATCACCACTGGGTCTGACTGAGCGCCTCCAGGAGAGAGGCCCAAGCAAGACGCGCCCCGAGGAGCGTCTTGCCACATGTCAGCACTCGGTCTGACTGAGCGCCTCCAGGAGAGAGGCCCAAGCAAGACGTGCCCCGAGGAGCGTCTTGCCACATATCAACAATGGGTCTGACTGAGGGCCTCCATGAGAGAAGCCCAAGCAAGACGCGCCCCGAGGAGCGTCTTGCCACATGTCACCACTGGGTCTGACTGAGCGCCTCCAGGAGAGAGGCCCAAGCAAGACGCGCCCCGAGGAGCGTCTTGCCACATATCAACAATGGATCTGACTGAGGGCCTCCATGAGAGAAGCCCAAGCAAGACGCGCCCCGAGGAGCGTCTTGTCACATGTCACCACTGGTTCTGACTGAGCGCCTCCAGGAGAGAGGCCCAAGCAAGACGCGCCCCGAGGAGCGTCTTGCCACATGTCACCACTGGGTCTGACTGAGCGCCTCCAGGAGAGAGGCCCAAGCAAGACGCGCCCCGAGGAGCGTCTTGCCACATGTAAGCACTGGGTCTGACTGAGCGCCTCCAGGAGAGAAGCCCCAGCAAGACGCGCCCCGAGGAGCGTCTTGCCACATGTCAGCACTCTGTCTGACTGTGCGCCTCCAGGAGAGAGGCCCCAAGCAAGACGCGCCCCGAGGAGCATCTTGCCACATGTCAACAATGAGTCTGACTGAGGGCCTCCAGGAGAGAAGCCCAAGCAAGACGCGCCCCGAGGAGCGTCTTGCCACATGTCAGCACTCGGTCTGACTGAACGCCTCCAGGAGAGAAGCCCCAGCAAGAAGCGCCCCGAGGAGCGTCTTGCCTCATGTCAGCACTCGGTCTGACTGAGCGCCTCCAGGAGAGAGGCCCAAGCAAGATGCGCCCCGAGGAGCGTCTTGCAACATATCAACAATGGATCTGACTGAGGGCCTCCATGAGAGAAGCCCAAGCAAGACGCGCCCCGAGGAGCGTCTTGTCACATGTCACCACTGGTTCTGACTGAGCGCCTCCAGGAGAGAGGCCCAAGCAAGACGCGCCCCGAGGAGCGTCTTGCCACATATCAACAATGGGTCTGACTGAGGGCCTCCATGAGAGAAGCCCAAGCAAGACGCGCCCCGAGGAGCGTCTTGTCACGTGTCAACACTGGGTCTGACTGAGCGTCTCCAGGAGAGAGGCCCAAGCAAGACGCGCCCCGAGGAGCGTCTTTTCACATGTCACCACTGGGTCTGAGTGAGCGCCTCCAGGAGAGAGGCCCAAGCAAGACGCGCCCCGAGGAGCGTCTTGCCACATGTCAACAATGAGTCTGACTGAGGGCCTCCAGGAGAGAAGCCCAAGAAAGACGCGTCCCGAGGAGTGTCTTGCCACATGTCAGCACTCGGTCTGACTGAACGCCTCCAGGAGAGAAGCCCCAGCAAGACGCGCCCCGAGGAGCGTCTTGCCACATGTAAGCACTGGGTCTGACTGAGCGCCTCCAGGAGAGAGGCCCCAGCAAGACTCGCCCCGAGGAGCGTCTTGCCTTATGTCAGCACTCGGTCTGACTGAGCGCCTCCAGGAGAGAGGCCCAAGCAAGACGCGTCCCGAGGAGTGTCTTGCCACATGTCAACAATGAGTCTGACTGAGGGCCTCCAGGAGAGAAGCCCAAGCAAGACGCGTCCCGAGGAGTGTCTTGCCACATGTCAACAATGGGTCTGACTGAGGGCCTCCAGGAGAGAAGCCCAAGCAAGACGCGCCCCGAGGAGCGTCTTGCCACATGTCAGCACTCGGTCTGACTGAGCGCCTCCAGGAGAGAGGCCCAAGCAAGACGCACCCCGAGGAGCGTCTTGACACATGTCAACACTGGGGCTGACAGAGGAACTCCAGGAGAGAGGCCCAAGCAAGACGCGCCCCGAGGAGCGTCTTGCCACATGTCAGCACTCGGTCTGACTGAGCGACTCCAGGAGAGAGGCCCAAGCAAGATGCACCCCGAGGAGCGTCTTGACACATGTCAACACTGGGGCTGACAGAGGGCCTCCAGGAGAGAGGCCCAAGCAAGATGCGCCCCGAGGAGCGTCTTGCCACATGTCAACAATGGGTCTGACTGAGGGCCTCCAAGAGAGAAGCCCAAGCAAGACGCGCCCTGAGGAGCGTCTTGCACCATGTCATCACTGGGTCTGACTGAGCACCTCCAGGAGAGAGGCCCAAGCAAGACTCGCCCCGAGGAGCGTCTTGCCACATATCAACAATGGGTCTGACTGAGGGCCTCCATGAGAGAAGCCCAAGCAAGACGCGCCCCGAGGAGCGTCTTGCCACATGTCAGCACTCGGTCTGACTGAGCGCCTCCAGGAGAGAGGCCCAAGCAAGATGCGCCCCGAGGAGCGTCTTGCCACATATCAACAATGGGTCTGACTGAGGGCCTCCATGAGAGAAGCCCAAGCAAGACGCGCCCCGAGGAGCGTCTTGTCACGTGTCAACACTGGGTCTGACTGAGCGTCTCCAGGAGAGAGGCCCAAGCAAGACGCGCCCCGAGGAGCGTCTTGCCACATGTCACCACTGGGTCTGACTGAGCGCCTCCAGGAGAGAGGCCCAAGCAAGACGCGCCGCGAGGAGCGTCTTGCCACATGTCAACAATGAGTCTGACTGAGGGCCTCCAGGAGAGAAGCCCAAGCAAGACGCGTCCCGTAGAGTGTCTTGCCACATGTCAGCACTCGGTCTGACTGAACGCCTCCAGGAGAGAAGCCCCAGCAGGACGCGCCCTGAGGAGCGTCTTGCCACATGTAAGCACTGGGTCTGACTGAGCGCCTCCAGGAGAGAGGCCCCAGCAAGACGCGCCCTGAGGAGCGTCTTGCCTTATGTCAGCACTCGGTCTGACTGAGCGCCTCCAGGTGAGAGGCCCAAGCAAGACGCGTCCCGAGGAGTGTCTTGCCACATGTCAACAATGAGTCTGACTGAGGGCCTCCAGGAGAGAAGCCCAAGCAAGACGCGTCCCGAGGAGTGTCTTGCCACATGTCAACAATGGGTCTGACTGAGGGCCTCCAGGAGAGAAGCCCAAGCAAGACGCGCCCCGAGGAGCATCTTGCCACATGTCAGCACTCGGTCTGACTGAGCGCCTCCAGGAGAGAGGCCCAAGCAAGACGCGCCCCGAGGAGAGTCTTGCCACATATCAACAATGGGTCTGACAAAGGGCCTCCATGAGAGAAGCCCAAGCAAGACGCGCCCCGAGGAGCGTCTTGTCACGTGTCAACACTGGGTCTGACTGAGCGTCTCCAGGAGAGAAGCCCAAGCAAGACACGCCCCGAGGAGCGTCTTGCCACATGTCAGCACTCGGTCTGACTGAACGCCTCCAGGAGAGAAGCCCCAGCAAGACGCGCCCCGAGGAGCGTCTTGCCACATGTAAGCACTGTGTCTGACTGAGCGCCTCCAGGAGAGAAGCCCCAGCAAGACGCGCCCCGAGGAGCGTCTTGCCACATGTAAGCACTGGGTCTGACTGAGCGCCTCCAGGAGAGAGGCCCAAGCAAGACGCGCCCCGAGGAGCGTCTTGCCACATGTAAGCACTGGGTCTGACTGAGCTCCTCCAGGAGAGAAGCCCCAGCAAGACGCGCCCCGAGGAGCGTCTTACCACATGTCAGCACTCGGTCTGACTGAACGCCTCCAGGAGAGAAGCCCAAGCAAGACACGCCCCGAGGAGCGTCTTGCCACATGTAAGCACTGGGTCTGACTGAGCGCCTCCAGGAGAGAGGCCCCAGCAAGACGGGCCCCGAGGAGCGTCTTGCCTTATGTCAGCCCCCGGTCTGACTGAGCGCCTCCAGGAGAGAGGCCCAAGCAAGACGCGCCCCGAGGAGCGTCTTGCCAAATGTCAGCACTCGGTCTGACTGAGCGACTCCAGGAGAGAGGCCCAAGCAAGACGCACCCCGGGGAGCGTCTTGACACATGTAAACAATGGGTCTGACTGAGGGCCTCCAAGAGAGAAGCCCAAGCAAGACGCGCCCCGAGGAGCGTCTTGCACCATGTCAACACTGGGTCTGACTGAGCACCTCCAGGAGAGAGGCCCAAGCAAGACTCGCCCCGAGGAGCGTCTTGCCACATATCAACAATGGGTCTGACTGAGGGCCTCCATGAGAGAAGCCCAAGCAAGACGCGCCCCGAGGAGCATCTTGCCACATGTCAGCACTCGGTCTGACTGAGCGACTCCAGGAGAGAGGCCCAAGCAAGACGCACCCCGAGGAGCGTCTTGACACATGTCAACACTGGGGCTGACAGAGGGCCTCCAGGATAGAGGCCCAAGCAAGATGCGCCCCGAGGAGCGTCTTGCCACATGTCAACAATGGGTCTGACTGAGGGCCTCCAAGAGAGAAGCCCAAGCAAGACGCGCCCCGAGGAGCGTCTTGCACCATGTCAACACTGGGTCTGACTGAGCACCTCCAGGAGAGAGGCCCAACCAAGACTCGCCCCGAGGAGCGTCTTGCCACATATCAACAATGGGTCTGACTGAGGGCCTCCATGAGAGAAGCCCAAGCAAGACGCGCCCCGAGGAGCGTCTTGCCACATGTCAACAATGAGTCTGACTGAGGGCCTCCAGGAGAGAAGCCCAACTAAGACGCGTCCCGAGGAGCGTCTTGCCACATGTCAACAATGGGTCTGACTGAGGGCCTCCAAGAGAGAAGCCCAAGCAAGACGCGCCCCGAGGAGCGTCTTGCACCATGTCAACACTGGGTCTGACTGAGCGTCTCCAGGAGAGAGGCCCAAGCAAGACGCGCCCCGAGGAGCGTCTTGCCACATGTCAACAATGAGTCTGACTGAGGGCCTCCAGGAGAGAAGCCCAACTAAGACGCGTCCCGAGGAGTGTCTTGCCACATGTCAGCACTCGGTCTGACTGAACGCCTCCAGGAGAGAAGCCCCAGCAAGACGCGCCCCGAGGAGCGTCTTGCCACATGTAAGCACTGGGTCTGACTGAGCGCCTCCAGGAGAGAGGCCCCAGCAAGACGCGCCCCGAGGAGCGTCTTGCCTTATGTCAGCACTCGGTCTGACTGAGCGCCTCCAGGAGAGAGGCCCAAGCAAGACGCGTCCCGAGGAGTGTGCCACATGTCAACAATGAGTCTGACTGAGGGCCTCCAGGAGAGAAGCCCAAGCAAGACGCGTCCCGAGGAGTGTCTTGCCACATGTCAACAATGGGTCTGACTGAGGGCCTCCAGGAGAGAAGCCCAAGCAAGACGCGCCCCGAGGAGCGTCTTGCCACGTGTCAGCACTCGGTCTGACTGAGCGCCTCCAGGAGAGAGGCCCAAGCAAGACGCACCCCGAGGAGCGTCTTGACACATGTCAACACTGGGGCTGACAGAGGAACTCCAGGAGAGAGGCCCAAGCAAGATGTGCCCCGAGGAGCGTCTTGCCACATGTAAACAATGGGTCTGACTGAGGGCCTCCAGGAGAGAAGCCCAAGCAAGACGCGCCCCGAGGAGCGTCTTGCCACATGTCAGCACTCGGTCTGACTGAGCGCCTCCAGGAGAGAGGCCCAAGCAAGACGCGCCCCGAGGAGCGTCTTGCCACATATCAACAATGGGTCTGACTGAGGGCCTCCATGAGAGAAGCCCAAGCAAGACGCGCCCCGAGGAGCGTCTTGTCACGTGTAAACACTGGGTCTGACTGAGCGTCTCCAGGAGAGAGGCCCAAGCAAGACGCGCCCCGAGGAGCGTCTTGCCACATGTAAGCACTGGGTCTGACTGAGCGCCTCCAGGAGAGAGGCCCCAGCAAGACGCGCCCCGAGGAGCGTCTTGCCTTATGTCAGCACTCGGTCTGACTGAGCGCCTCCAGGAGAGAGGCCCAAGCAAGACGCGCCCCGAGGAGCGTCTTGCCACATGTCAACAATGGGTCTGACTGAGGGCCTCCAGGAGAGAAGCCCAAGAAAGACGCGCCCCGAGGAGCGTCTTGCCACATGTCAACAATGGGTCTGACTGAGCGCCTCCAGGAGAGAGGCCCAAGCAAGACGCGCCCCGAGGAGCGTCTTGCCACATGTCACCACTGGGTCTGACTGAGGGCCTCCAGGAGAGAAGCCCAAGCAAGACGCGCCCCGAGGATCGTCTTGCCACATGTCAACAATTGGTCTGACTGATCGCCTCCAGGAGAGAGGCCCAAGCAAGACGCGCCCCGAGGAGCGTCTTGCCACATGTCACCACTGGGTCTGACTGAGCGCCTCCAGGAGAGAGGCCCAAGCAAGACGCGCCCCGAGGAGCGTCTTGCCACATGTCAACAATGGGTCTGACTGAGGGCCTCCAGGAGAGAAGCCCAAGCAGGACGCGTCCCGAGGAGCGTCTTGCCACATGTCAGCACTCGGTCTGACTGAGCGCCTCCAGGAGAGAGGCCCCAGCAAAACACGCCCCGAGGAGCGTCTTGACACATGTCAACACTGGGGCTGACATAGGGCCTCCAGGAGAGAGGCACAAGCAAGATGCGCCCCGAGGAGCGTCTTGCCACATGTAAACAATGGGTCTGACTGAGGGCCTCCAGGAGAGAAGCACAAGCAAGACGCGCCCCGAGGAGCGTCTTGCAACATGTAAACAATGGGTCTGACTGAGGGCCTCCAGGAGAGAAGCCCAAGCAAGACGCACCCCGAGGAGCGTCTTGCCACATGTCAGCACTCGGTCTGACTGAGCGCATCCAGGAGAGAGGCCCAAGCAAGACGCGCCCCGAGGAGCGTCTTGCCACATATCAACAATGGGTCTGACTGAGGGCCTCCATGAGAGAAGCCGGAGCAAGACGCGCCCCGAGGAGCGTCTTGTCACGTGTCAACACTGGGTCTGACTGAGCATCTCCAGGAGAGAGGCTCAAGCAAGACGCGCCCCGAAGAGCGTCTTGCCACATGTCACCACTGGGTCTGACTGTGCGCCTCCAGGAGAGAGGTCCAAGCAAGACGCGCCCCGAGGAGCGTCTTGCCACTTGTAAGCACTAGGTCTGACTGAGCGCCTTCAGGAGAGAGGCCCAAGCAAGACGCGCCCCGAGGAGCGTCTTGCCACATGTCAACAATGGGTCTGACAGAGGGCCTCCAGGAGAGAAGCCCAAGCAAGATGCGCCCAAAGGAGCGTCTTGCCACATGTAAACAATGGGTCTGACTCAGGGCCTCCAGGAGAGAAGCCCAAGCAAGACGCGCCCCGAGCAGCGTCTTGCCACATGTCAGCACTCGGTCTGACTGAGCGCCTCCAGGAGAGAGGCCCAAACAAGAAGCGCCCCGAGGAGCGTCTTGCCACATGTCAACAATGGGTCTGACTGAGGGCCTCCAGGAGAGAAGCCCAAGCAAGACGCGCCCTGAGGAGCGTCTTGCCACATGTGAACAATGGGTCTGACTGAGGGCCTCCAAGAGAGAAGCCCAAGCAAGACGCGCCCCGAGGAGCGTCATGCCACATGTCACTACTCAGTCTGACTGAGCGCCTCCAGGAGAGAGGCCCAAGCAAGACGCGCCCCGAGGAGCGTCTTACCACGTGTCAACACTGGGTCTGATTGAGGGCCTCCAGGAGAGAGGCCCAAGCAAGACGCGCCCCGAGGAGCATCTTGCCACATGTCAACAATGGGTCTGACAGAGGGCCTCCAGGAGAGATGCCCAAGCAATACGTGCCCCGAGGAGCGTGTTGCCACATGTCACCACTGGGTCTGACTGAGCGCCTCCAGGAGAGAGGCCCAAGCAAGACGCGCCCCGAGGAGCGTCTTGCCATGTGTCACCACTGGGTCTGATTGAGCGCCTCCAGGAGAGAGGCCACAGCAAGACGCGCCCCGAGGAGCATCTTGCCTTATGTCAGCACTCGGTCTGACTGAGCGCCTCCAGGAGAGAGGCCCAAGCAAGACGCGCCCCGAGGAGCGTCTTGCCACATGTCAACAATGAGTCTGACTGAGGGCCTCCAGGAGAGAAGCCCAAGCAAGACGCGCCCCGAGGAACGTCTTGCCACATGTCAGCACTCGGTCTGACTGAACGCCTCCAGGAGAGAAGCCCCAGCAAGACGCGCCCCGAGGAGCGTCTTGTCACATGTCAACACTGGGTCTGACTGAGCGCCTCCAGGAGAGAAGCCCCAGAAAGACGCGCCCCGAGGAGCGTCTGGCCACATGTCAGCACTCTGTCTGACTGTGCGCCTCCAGGAGAGAGGCCCCAAGCAAGACGCGCCCCGAGGAGCTCCTTGCCACATGTCAGCACTCGGTCTGACTGAACGCCTCCAGGAGAGAAGCCCCAGCAAGACACACCCCGAGGAGCGTCTTGCCACATGTAAGCACTGGGTCTGACTGAGCGCCTCCAGGAGAGAGGCCCCAGCAAGACGCGCCCCGAGGAGCGTCTTGCCTTATGTCAGCACTCGGTCTAAATGAGCGCCTCCAGGAGAGAGGCCCAAGCAAGACGCGCCCCGAGGAGCGTCTTGCCACATGTCAACAATGGGTCTGACTGAGGGCCTCCAGGAGAGAAGCCCAAGCAAGACGCACCCCGAGGAGCGTCTTGCCACATGTCGACAATGGGTATGACTGAGGGCCTCCAAGAGAGAAGCCCAAGCAAGACGCGCCCCGAGGAGCGTCTTGCACCATGTCAACACTGGGTCTGACTGAGCACCTCCAGGAGAGAGGCCCAAGCAAGACTCGCCCCGAGGAGCGTCTTGACTCATGTCAACACTGGGGCTGACAGAGGGCCTCCAGGAGAGAGGCCCAAGCAAGATGCGCCCCGAGGAGCGTCTTGCCACATGTAAACAATGGGTCTGACTGAGGGCCTCCAGGAGAGAGGCCCCAGCAAGACGCGCCCCGAGGAGCGTCTGGCCACATGTCAGCACTCTGTCTGACTGTGCGCCTCCAGGAGAGAGGCCCCAAGCAAGACGCGCCCCGAGGAGCATCTTGCCACATGTCAACAATGAGTCTGACTGAGGGCCTCCAGGAGAGAAGCCCAAGCAAGACGCGCCCCGAGGAGCGTCTTGCCACATGTCAGCACTCGGTCTGACTGAACGCCTCCAGGAGAGAAGCCCCAGCAAGACGCGCCCCGAGGAGCGTCTTGCCACATGTCAGCACTCGGTCTGACTGAGCTCCTCCAGGAGAGAGGCCCAAGCAAGATGCGCCGCGAGGAGCGTCTTGCCACATGTAAACAATGGGTCTGACTGAGGGCCTCCAAGAGAGAAGCCCAAGCAAGACGCGCCCCGAGGAGCGTCTTGCCACATGTCACCACTGGGTCTGACCGAGCGCCTCTAGGAGAGAGGCCCAAGCAAGACGCGCCCCGAGGAGCGTCTTGCCACATAACAACAATGGGTCCGACTGAGGGCCTCCATGAGAGAAGCCTAAGCAAGACGCGCCCCGAGGAGCGCCTTGTCACGTGTCAACACTGGGTCTGACTGAGCATCTCCAGGAGAGAGGCCCAAGCAAGACGCGCCCCGAAGAGCGTCTTGCCACATGTAAGCACTGGGTCTGACTGAGCGCCTCCAGGAGAGAGGCCCCAGCAAGACACGCCCTGAGGAGCGTCTTGCCTTATGTCAGCACTCGGTCTGACTGAGCGCCTCCAGGAGAGAGGCCAAGCAAGACGCGCCCCGAGGAGCATCTTGCCACATGTCACCACTGGGTCTGACTGAGCGCCTCCAGGAGAGAGGCCCAAGCAAGACGCGCCCCGAGGAGCGTCTTGCCACATGTCAACAATGAGTCTGACTGAGGGCCTCCAGGAGAGAAGCCCAAGCAAGACGCGTCCCGAGGAGCGTCTTGCCACATGTCAGCACTTGGTCTGACTGAACGCCTCCAGAAGAGAAGCCCCAGCAAGACGCTCCCCGAGGAGCGTCTTGCCACATGTAAGCACTGGGTCTGACTGAGCGCCTCCAGGAGAGAGGCCCAAGCAAGACGCGCCCCGAGGAGCGTCTTGCCACATGTCAACAATGGGTCTGACTGAGGGCCTCCAGGAGAGAAGCCCAAGCAATATGCGCCCAAAGGAGCGTCTTGCCACATGTAAACAATGGGTCTGACTGAGGGCCTCCAGGAGAGAAGCCCAAGCAAGACGCGCCCCGAGGAGCGTCTTGCCACATGTCAGCACTCGGTCTGACTGAGCGCCTTCAGGAGAGAGGCCCAAGCAAGACGCGCCCCGAGGAGCGTCTTGCCACATGTCAACAATGGGTCTGACTGAGATCCTCCAAGAGAGAAGCCCAAGCAAGATGCGCCCCGAGGAGCGTCTTGCACCATGTCAACACTGGGTCTGACTGAGCACCTCCAGCAGAGAGGCCCAAGCAAGACTCGCCCCGAGGAGCGTCTTGCCACATATCAACAATGGCTCTGACTGAGGGCATCCATGAGAGAAGCCCAAGCAAGACGCGCCCCGAGGAGCGTCTTGCCACATGTCAGCACTCGGTCTGACTGAGCGCCTCCAGGAGAGAGTTCCAAGCAAGACGCGCCCCGAGGAGCGTCTTGCCACATATCAACAATGGGTCTGACTGAGGGCCTCCATGAGAGAAGCCCAAGCAAGACATGCCCCGAGGAGCGTCTTGTCACCTGTCAACACTGGTTCTGACTGAGCGTCTCCAGGAGTGAGGCCCAAGCAAGACGCGCCCCGAGGAGCGTCTTGCCACATGTCACCACTGGGTCTGACTGAGCGCCTCCAGGAGAGAGGCCCAAGCAAGACACGCCCCGAGGAGCGTCTTGTCACGTGTCAACACTGGTTCTGACTGAGCGTCTCCAGGAGAGAAGCCCAAGCAAGACGCGCCCCGAGGAGCGTCTTGTCACGTGTCAACACTGGTTCTGACTGAGCGTCTCCAGGAGTGAGGCCCTAGCAAGACGCGCCCCGAGGAGCGTCTTGCAACATGTAAGCACTGGGTCTGACTGAGCGCCTCCAGGAGAGAGGCCCCAGCAAGACGCGCCCCGAGGAGCGTCTTGCCTTATGTCAGCACTCTGTCTGACTGAGCGCCTCCAGGAGAGATGCCCAAGCAAGACGCGCCCCGAGGAGCGTCTTGCCACATGTCAACAATGGGTCTGACTGAGGGCCTCCAAGAGAGAAGCCCAAGCAAGACGCGCCCCGAGGAGCGTCTTGCACCATGTCAACACTGGGTCTGACTGAGCACCTCCAGGAGAGAGGCCCAAGCAAGACTCGCCCCGAGGAGCGTCTTGCCACATATCAACAATGGGTCTGACTGAGGGCCTCCATGAGAGAAGCCCAAGCAAGACGCGCCCCGAGGAGCGTCTTGCCCCATGTCAGCACTCGGTCTGACTGAGCGCCTCCAGGAGAGAGGCCCAAGAAAGACGCGCCCCGAGGAGCGTCTTGCCACATATCAACAATGGGTCTGACTGAGGGCCTCCATGAGAGAAGCCCAAGCAAGACGCGCCCCGAGGAGCGTCTTGTCACATGTCACCACTGGGTCTGACTGAGCGCCTCCAGGAGAGAGGCCCAAGCAAGATGCGCCCCGAGGAGCGTCTTGCCACATGTCACCACTGGGTCTGACTGAGCGCCTCCAGGAGAGAGGCCCAAGCAAAACGCGCCCCGAGGAGCGTCTTGCCACATGTCAACAATGAGTCTGACTGAGGGCCTCGAGGAGAGAAGCCCAAGCAAGACGCGTCCCGAGAAGCGTCTTGCCACATGTCGGCACTCGGTCTGACTGAACGCCTCTAGGAGAGAAGCCCCAGCAAGACGCGCCCCGAGGAGCGTCTTGCCACATATCAACAATGGGGCTGACAGAGGGCCTCCAGGAGAGAGGCCCAAGCAAGACGCTCCCCGAGGAGTGTCTTGCCACATGTCACCACTGGGTCTGACTGAGCGCCTCCAGGAGAGAGGCCCAAGCAAGACGCGCCCCGAGGAGCGTCATGCCACATGTCACTACTCAGTCTGACTGAGCGCCTCCAGGAGAGAGGCCCAAGCAAGACGCGCCCCGAGGAGCGCCTTACCACGTGTCAACACTGGGTCTGATTGAGGGCCTCCAGGAGAGAGGCCAAAGCAAGACGCGCCCCGAGGAGCATCTTGCCACATGTCAACAATGGGTCTGACAGAGGGCCTCCAGGAGAGATGCCCAAGCAATACGCGCCCCGAGGAGCGTGTTGCCACATGTCACCACTGGGTCTGACTGAGCGCCTCCAGGAGAGAGGCCCAAGCAAGACGCGCCCCGAGGAGCGTCTTGCCACGTGTCACCACTGGGTCTGATTGAGCGCCTCCAGGAGAGAGGCCACAGCAAGACGCGCCCCGAGGAGCATCTTGCCTTATGTCAACACTCGGTCTGACTGAGCGCCTCCAGGAGAGAGGCCCAAGCAAGACGCGCCCCGAGGAGCGTCTTGCCACATGTCAACAATGGGTCTGACAGAGGGCCTCCAGGAGAGAGGCCCAAGCAAGACGCTCCTCGGGGCGCGTCTTGTCACATGTCAACACTGGGTCTGACTGAGGGCCTCCAGGAGAGAAGCCCAAGCAAGACGCGCCCCGAGGAGCGTCTTGCCACATGTCAGCACTCGGTCTGACTGAGCGCCTCCAGGAGAGAGGCCCAAGCAAGACGCACCCCAAGGAGCGTCTTGCCACATGTCAACAATGGGTCTGACTGAGGGCCTCCAGGAGAGAAGCCCAAGCAAGACGCGCCCCGAGGAGCGTCTTGCCACATGTCAGCACTCTGTCTGTCTGTGCGCCTCCAGGAGAGAGGCCCAAGCAAGACGCGCCCCGAGGAGCGTCTTGCCACATGTCAACAATGAGTCTGACTGAGGGCCTCCAGGAGAGAAGCCCAAGCAAGACGCGCCCCGAGGAGCGTCTTGCCACATGTCAGCACTCGGTCTGACTGAACGCCTCCAGGAGAGAAGCCCCAGCAAGACGCGCCCCGAGGAGCGTCTTGTCACATGTCAACACTGGGTCTGACTGAGCGCCTCCAGGAGAGAAGCCCCAGCAAGACGCGCCCCGAGGAGCGTCTGGCCACATGTCAGCACTCTGTCTGACTGTGCGCCTCCAGGAGAGAGGTCCCAAGCAAGATGCGCCCCGAGGAGCTCCTTGCCACATGTCAGCACTCGGTCTGACTGAACGCCTCCAGGAGAGAAGCCCCAGCAAGACACACCCCGAGGAGCGTCTTGCCACATGTAAGCACTGGGTCTGACTGAGCGCCTCCAGGAGAGAGGCCCCAGCAAGACGCGCCCCGAGGAGCGTCTTGCCTTATGTCAGCACTCGGTCTAAATGAGTGCCTCCAGGAGAGAGGCCCAAGCAAGACGCGCCCCGAGGAGCGTCTTGCCACATGTCAACAATGGGTCTGACTGAGGGCCTCCAGGAGAGAAGCCCAAGCAAGACGCGCCCCGAGGAGCGTCTTGCCACATGTCGACAATGGGTCTGACTGAGGGCCTCCAAGAGAGAAGCCCAAGCAAGACGCGCCCCGAGGAGCGTCTTGCACCATGTCAACACTGGGTCTGACTGAGCACCTCCAGGAGAGAGGCCCAAGCAAGACTCGCCCCGAGGAGCGTCTTGACTCATGTCAACACTGGGGCTGACAGAGGGCCTCCAGGAGAGAGGCCCAAGCAAGATGCGCCCCGAGGAGCGTCTTGCCACATGTAAACAATGGGTCTGACTGAGGGCCTCCAGGAGAGAGGCCCCAGCAAGACGCGCCCCGAGGAGCGTCTGGCCACATGTCAGCACTCTGTCTGACTGTGCGCCTCCAGGAGAGAGGCCCCAAGCAAGACGCGCCCCGAGGAGCATCTTGCCACATGTCAACAATGAGTCTGACTGAGGGCCTCCAGGAGAGAAGCCCAAGCAAGACGCGCCCCGAGGAGCGTCTTGCCACATGTCAGCACTCGGTCTGACTGAACGCCTCCAGGAGAGAAGCCCCAGCAAGACGCGCCCCGAGGAGCGTCATGCCACATGTCAGCACTCGGTCTGACTGAGCTCCTCCAGGAGAGAGGCCCAAGCAAGATGCGCCCGGAGGAGCGTCTTGCCACATGTAAACAATGGGTCTGAATGAGGGCCTCCAAGAGAGAAGCCCAAGCAAGACGCGCCCCGAGGAGCGTCTTGCCACATGTCACCACTGGGTCTGACCGAGCGCCTCCAGGAGAGAGGCCCAAGCAAGACGCGCCCCGAGGAGCGTATTGCCACATAACAACAATGGGTCCGACTGAGGGCCTCCATGAGAGAAGCCCAAGCAAGACGCGCCCCGAGGAGCGCCTTGTCACGTGTCAACACTGGGTCTGACTGAGCATCTCCAGGAGAGAGGCCCAAGCAAGACGCGCCCCGAAGAGCGTCATGCCACATGTCACCACTGGGTCTGACTGAGTGCCTCCAGGAGAGAGGCCCAAGCAAGACGCGCCCCGAGGAGCGTCTTGCCACATGTAAGCACTGGGTCTGACTGAGCGCCTCCAGGAGAGAGGCCCCAGCAAGACACGCCCTGAGGAGCGTCTTGCCTTATGTCAGCACTCGGTCTGACTGAGCGCCTCCAGGAGAGAGGCCCAAGCAAGACGCGCCCCGAGGAGCGTCTTGCCACATGTCAACAATGGGTCTGACTGAGAGCCTCCAGGAGAGAGGCCCAAGCAAGACGCGCCCCGAGGAGCGTCTTGCCACATGTCACCACTGGGTCTGACTGAGCGCCTCCAGGAGAGAGGCCCAAGCAAGACGCGCCCCGAGGAGCGTCTTGCCACATGTCAACAATGAGTCTGACTGAGGGCCTCCAGGAGAGAAGCCCAAGCAAGACGCGTCCCGAGGAGCGTCTTGCCACATGTCAGCACTCGGTCTGACTGAACGCCTCCAGAAGAGAAGCCCCAGCAAGACGCGCCCCGAGGAGCGTCTTGCCACATGTAAGCACTGGGTCTGACTGAGCGCCTCCAGGAGAGAGGCCCAAGCAAGACGCGCCCCGAGGAGCGTCTTGCCACATGTCAACAATGGGTCTGAC
The DNA here is from genome assembly GCF_043380555.1 of Nothobranchius furzeri. Classification (NCBI taxonomy): domain Eukaryota; kingdom Metazoa; phylum Chordata; class Actinopteri; order Cyprinodontiformes; family Nothobranchiidae; genus Nothobranchius; species Nothobranchius furzeri. The sequence continues at coordinate 211,312 of NC_091753.1, forward strand.
TGAGGGCCTCCAGGAGAGAAGCCCAAGCAATATGCGCCCAAAGGAGCGTCTTGCCACATGTAAACAATGGGTCTGACTGAGGGCCTCCAGGAGAGAAGCCCAAGCAAGACGCGCCCCGAGGAGCGTCTTGCCACATGTCAGCACTCGGTCTGACTGAGCGCCTTCAGGAGAGAGGCCCAAGCAAGACGCGCCCCGAGGAGCGTCTTGCCACATGTCAACAATGGGTCTGACTGAGATCCTCCAAGAGAGAAGCCCAAGCAAGATGCGCCCCGAGGAGCGTCTTGCACCATGTCAACACTGGGTCTGACTGAGCACCTCCAGGAGAGAGGCCCAAGCAAGACTCGCCCCGAGGAGCGTCTTGCCACATATCAACAATGGCTCTGACTGAGGGCATCCATGAGAGAAGCCCAATCAAGACGCGCCCCGAGGAGCGTCTTGCCACATGTCAGCACTCGGTCTGACTGAGCGCCTCCAGGAGAGAGGCCCAAGCAAGACGCGCCCCGAGGAGCGTCTTGCCACATATCAACAATGGGTCTGACTGAGGGCCTCCATGAGAGAAGCCCAAGCAAGACATGCCCCAAGGAGCGTCTTGTCACGTGTCAACACTGGTTCTGACTGAGCGTCTCCAGGAGAGAGGCCCAAGCAAGACGCGCCCCGAGGAGCGTCTTGCCACATGTCACCACTGGGTCTGACTGAGCGCCTCCAGGAGAGAGGCCCAAGCAAGACACGCCCCGAGGAGCGTCTTGTCACGTGTCAACACTGGTTCTGACTGAGCGTCTCCAGGAGAGAAGCCCAAGCAAGACGCGCCCCGAGGAGCGTCTTGCCACATGTAAGCACTGGGTCTGACTGAGCACCTCCAGGAGAGAGGCCCCAGCAAGACGCGCCCCGAGGAGCGTCTTGCCTTATGTCAGCACTCTGTCTGACTGAGCGCCTCCAGGAGAGATGCCCAAGCAAGACGCGCCCCGAGGAGCGTCTTGCCACATGTCAACAATGGGTCTGACTGAGGGCCTCCAGGAGAGAAGCCCAAGCAAGACGCGCCCCGGGGAGCGTCTTGCCACATGTCAACAATGGGTCTGGCTGAGGGCCTCCAAGAGAGAAGCCCAAGCAAGACGCGCCCCGATGAGCGTCTTGCACCATGTCAACACTGGGTCTGACTGAGCACCTCCAGGAGAGAGGCCCAAGCAAGACTCGCCCCGAGGAGCGTCTTGCCACATATCAACAATGGGTCTGACTGAGGGCCTCCATGAGAGAAGCCCAAGCAAGACGCGCCCCGAGGAGCGTCTTGTCACATGTCACCACTGGGTCTGACTGAGCGCCTCCAGGAGAGAGGCCCAAGCAAGATGCGCCCCGAGGAGCGTCTTGCCACATGTCACCACTGGGTCTGACTGAGCGCCTCCAGGAGAGAGGCCCAAGCAAAACGCGCCCCGAGGAGCGTCTTGCCACATGTCAACAATGAGTCTGACTGAGGGCCTCGAGGAGAGAAGCCCAAGCAAGACGCGTCCCGAGAAGCGTCTTGCCACATGTCGGCACTCGGTCTGACTGAACGCCTCTAGGAGAGAAGCCCCAGCAAGACGCGCCCCGAGGAGCGTCTTGCCACATATCAACAATGGGGCTGACAGAGGGCCTCCAGGAGAGAGGCCAAAGCAAGACGCTCCCCGAGGAGTGTCTTGCCACATGTCACCACTGGGTCTGACTGAGCGCCTCCAGGAGAGAGGCCCAAGCAAGACGCGCCCCGAGGAGCGTCATGCCACATGTCACTACTCAGTCTGACTGAGCGCCTCCAGGAGAGAGGCCTAAGCAAGACGCGCCCCGAGGAGCGTCTTACCACGTGTCAACACTGGGTCTGATTGAGGGCCTCCAGGAGAGAGGCCCAAGCAAGACGCGCCCCGAGGAGCATCTTGCCACATGTCAACAATGGGTCTGACAGAGGGCCTCCAGGAGAGAAGCCCAAGCAAGACGCGCCCCGAGGAGCGTCTTGCCACATGTCAGCACTCGGTCTGACTGAGCGCCTCCAGGAGAGAGGCCCAAGCAAGACGCACCCCAAGGAGCGTCTTGCCACATGTCAACAATGGGTCTGACTGAGGGCCTCCAGGAGAGAAGCCCAAGCAAGACGCGCCCCGAGGAGCGTCTTGCCACATGTCAACACTGGGTCTGACTGAGCACCTCCAGGAGAGAGGCCCAAGCAAGATGCGCCCCGAGGAGCGTCTTGCCACATGTCAACAATGAGTCTGACTGAGGGCCTCCAGGAGAGAAGCCCAAGCAAGACGCGCCCCGAGGAGTGTCTTGCCACATGTCAGCACTCGGTCTGACTGAGCGCCTCCAAGAGAGAGGCCCAAGCAAGATGCGCCCCGAGGAGCATCTTGCCACATGTCAACAATGGGTCTGACTGAGGGCCTCCAGGAGAGAAGCCCAAGCAAGACGCGCCCTGAGGAGCGTCTTGCCACATGTGAGCACTCTGTCTGTCTGTGCGCCTCCAGGAGAGAGGCCCAAGCAAGACGCGCCCCGAGGAGCGTCTTGCCACATGTCAACAATGAGTCTGACTGAGGGCCTCCAGGAGAGAAGCCCAAGCAAGACGCGCCCCGAGGAGCGTCTTGCCACATGTCAGCACTCGGTCTGACTGAACGCCTCCAGGAGAGAAGCCCCAGCAAGACGCGCCCCGAGGAGCGTCTTGTCACATGTCAACACTGGGTCTGACTGAGCGCCTCCAGGAGAGAGGCCCAAGCAAGACGCGCCCCGAGGAGCGTCTTGCCAACATGTCACCTCTGGGTCTGACTGAGCGCCTCCAGGAGAGAGGCCCAAGCAAGACGCGCCCCGAGGAGCGTCTTGCCACATGTCAACAATGGGTCTGACTGAGGGCCTCCATGAGAGAAGCCCAAGCAAGACGCGCCCCGAGGAGTGTCTTGCCACGTGTCACCACTGGGTCTGACTGAGCGCCTCCAGGAGAGAGGCCCAAGCAAGACGCGCCCCGAGGAGCGTCTTGCCACGTGTCAACACTGGGTCTGACTGAGCGTCTCCAGGAGAGAGGCCCAAGCAAGACGCGCCCCGAGGAGCGTCTTGCCACATGTCACCACTGGGTCTGACTGAGCGCCTCCAGGAGAGAAGCCCCAGCAAGACGCGCCCCGAGGAGCGTCTTGCCACATGTAAGCACTGGGTCTGACTGAGCGCCTCCAGGAGAGAGGCCCCAGCAAGACGCGCCCCGAGGAGCGTCTTGCCTTATGTCAGCACTCGGTCTGACTGAGCGCCTCCAGGAGAGAGGCCCAAGCAAGACGCGCCCCGCGGAGCGTCTTGCCACATGTCAACAATGGGTCTGACTGAGGGCCTCCAGGAGAGAAGCCCAAGCAAGACGCGCCCCGAGGAGCGTCTTGCCACATGTCAGCACTCGGTATGACTGAGTGACTCCAGGAGAGAGGCCCAAGCAAGACGCACCCCGGGGAGCGTCTTGACACATGTCAACACTGGGGCTGACAGAGGGCCTCCAGGAGAGAGGCCCAAGCAAGATGCGCCCCGAGGAGCGTCTTGCCACATGTAAACAATGGGTCTGACTGAGGGCCTCCAAGAGAGAAGCCCAAGCAAGACGCGTCCCGAGGAGTGTCTTGCCACATGTCAACAATGAGTCTGACTGAGGGCCACCAGGAGAGAAGCCCAAGCAAGACGCGTCCCGAGGAGTGTCTTGCCACATGTCAACAATGGGTCTGACTGAGGGCCTCCAGGAGAGAAGCCCAAGCAAGACGCGCCCCGAGGAGCGTCTTGCCACATGTCAGCACTCGGTCTGACTGAGCGCCTCCAGGAGAGAGGCCCAAGAAAGACGCACCCCGAGGAGCGTCTTGACACATGTCAACACTGGGGCTGACAGAGGGCCTCCAGGAGAGAGGCCGAAGCAAGATGCGCCCCGAGGAGCGTCTTGCCACATGTAAACAATGGGTCTGACTGAGGGCCTCCAGGAGAGAAGCCCAAGCAAGACGCGCCCCGAGGAGCGTCTTGCCACATGTATGCACTCGGTCTGACTGAGCGCCTCCAGGAGAGAGGCCCAAGCAAGACGCGCCCCGAGGAGCGTCTTGCCACATATCAACAATGGGTCTGACTGAGGGCCTCCATGAGAGAAGCCCAAGCAAGACGCGCCCCGAGGAGCGTCTTGTCACGTGTCAACACTGGGTCTGACTGAGCGTCTCCAGGAGAGAGGCCCAAGCAAGACGCGCCCCGAGGAGCGTCTTGCCACATGTAAGCACTGGGTCTGACTGAGCACCTCCTGGAGAGAGGCCCCAGCAAGACGCGCCCCGAGGAGCGTCATGCCTTATGTCAGCACTCGGTCTGACTGAGCGCCTCCAGGAGAGAGGCCCAAGCAAGACGCGCCCCGAGGAGCGTCTTGCCACATGTCAACAATGGGTCTGACTGAGGGCCTCCAGGAGAGAAGCCCAAGCAAGACGCGCCCCGAGGAGCGTCTTGCCACATGTCAACAATGGGTCTGACTGAGCGCCTCCAGGAGAGAGGCCCAAACAAGACGTGCCCCGAGGAGCGTCTTGCCACATGTCACCACTGGGTCTGACTGAGCGCCTCCAGGAGAGAGGCCCAAGCAAGACGCGCCCCGAGGAGCGTCTTGCCACATGTCAGCACTCGGTCTGACTGAGCGCCTCCAGGAGAGAGGCCCAAGCAAGACGCGCCCCGAGGAGCGTCTTGCCACATATCAACAATGGGTCTGACTGAGGGCCTCCATGAGAGAAGCCCAAGCAAGACGCGGCCCGGGGAGCGTCTTGCCACATGTCAACAATGGGTCTGACTGAGGGCCTCCAAGAGAGAAGCCCAAGCAAGACGCGCCCCGAGGAGCGTCTTGCACCATGTCAACACTGGGTCTGACTGAGCACCTCCAGGAGAGAGGCCCAAGCAAGACTCGCCCCGAGGAGCGTCTTGCCACATATCAACAATGGGTCTGACTGAGGGCCTCCATGAGAGAAGCCCAAGCAAGACGCGCCCCGAGGAGCGTCTTGCCACATGTCAGCACTCGGTCTGACTGAGCGCCTCCAGGAGAGAGGCCCAAGAAAGACGCGCCCCGAGGAGCGTCTTGCCACATATCAACAATGGGTCTGACTGAGGGCCTCCATGAGAGAAGCCCAAGCAAGATGCGCCCCGAGGAGCGTCTTGTCACATGTCACCACTGGTTCTGACTGAGCGCCTCCAGGAGAGAGGCCCAAGCAAGATGCGCCCCGAGGAGCGTCTTGCCACATGTCACCACTGGGTCTGACTGAGCGCCTCCAGGAGAGAGGCCCAAGCAAAACGCGCCCCGAGGAGCGTCTTGCCACATGTCAACAATGAGTCTGACTGAGGGCCTCGAGGAGAGAAGCCCAAGCAAGACGCGTCCCGCGAAGCGTCTTGCCACATGTCGGCACTCGGTCTGACTGAACGCCTCTAGGAGAGAAGCCCCAGCAAGACGCGCCCCGAGGAGCGTCTTGCCACATATCAACAATGGGGCTGACAGAGGGCCTCCAGGAGAGAGGCCCAAGCAAGACGCTCCCGAGGAGTGTCTTGCCACATGTCACCACTGGGTCTGACTGAGCGCCTCCAGGAGAGAGGCCCACGCAAGACGCGCCCCGAGGAGCGTCATGCCACATGTCACTACTCAGTCTGACTGAGCGCCTCCAGGAGAGAGGCCCAAGCAAGACGCGCCCCGAGGAGCGTCTTGCCACATGTCAACAATGGGTCTGACTGAGCGCCTCCAGGAGAGAGGCCCAAGCAAGACGCGCCCCGAGGAGCGTCTTGCCACGTGTCACCACTGGGTCTGATTGAGCGCCTCCAGGAGAGAGGCCACAGCAAGACGCACCCCGAGGAGCATCTTGCCTTATGTCAGCACTCGGTCTGACTGAGCGCCTCCAGGAGAGAGGCCCAAGCAAGACGCGCCCCGAGGAGCGTCTTGCCACATGTCAACAATGGGTCTGACAGAGGGCCTCCAGGAGAGAGGCCCAAGCAAGACGCTCCTCGGGGCGCGTCTTGTCACATGTCAACACTGGGTCTGACTGAGGGCCTCCAGGAGAGAAGCCCAAGCAAGACGCGCCCCGAGGAGCGTCTTGCCACATGTCAGCACTCGGTCTGACTGAGCGCCTCCAGGAGAGAGGCCCAAGCAAGACGCACCCCAAGGAGCGTCTTGCCACATGTCAACAATGGGTCTGACTGAGGGCCTCCAGGAGAGAAGCCCAAGCAAGACGCTCCTCGGGGCGTGTCTTGTCACATGTCAACACTGGGTCTGACTGAGCACCTCCAGGAGAGAGGCCCAAGCAAGACGCGCCCCGAGGAGCGTCTTGCCACATGTCAACACTGGGTCTGACTGAGCACCTCCAGGAGAGAGGCCCAAGCAAGACGCACCCCGAGGAGAGTCTTGCCACATGTCAACACTGGGTCTGACTGAGCACCTCCAGGAGAGAGGCCCAAGCAAGACGCGCCCCGAGGAGCGTCTTGCCACATGTCAACACTGGGTCTGACAGAGGGCATCCAGGAGAGAGGCCCAAGCAAGACGCGCCCTGAGGAGCGTCTTGCCACATGTCAACAATGAGTCTGACTGAGGGCCTCCAGGAGAGAAGCCCAAGCAAGACGCGCCCCGAGGAGTGTCTTGCCACATGTCAGCACTCGGTCTGACTGAGCGCCTCCAGGAGAGAGGCCCAAGCAAGATGCGCCCCGAGGAGCGTCTTGCCACATGTAAACAATGGGTCTGACTGAGGGCCTCCAGGAGAGAAGCCCAAGCAAGACGCGCCCCGAGGAGCGTCTTGCCACATGTCAGTACTCGGTCTGACTGAGCGCCTCCAGGAGAGAGGCCCAAGCAAGACCCGCCCCGAGGAGCGTCTTGCCACATATCAACAATGGGTCTGACTGAGGGCCTCCATGAGAGAAGCCCAAGCAAGACGCGCCCAGAGGAGCGTCTTGTCACGTGTCAACACTGGGTCTGACTGAGCGTCTCCAGGAGAGAGGCCCAAGCAAGACGCGCCCCGAGGAGTGTCTTGCCACATGTAAGCACTGGGTCTGACTGAGCGCCTCCAGGAGAGAGGCCCCAGCAATACGCGCCCCGAGGAGCGTCTTGCCTTATGTCAGCACTCGGTCTGACTGAGCGCCTCCAGGAGAGAGGCCCAAGCAAGACGCGCCCCGAGGAGCGTCTTGCCACATGTCAACAATGGGTCTGACTGAGATCCTCCAAGAGAGAAGCCCAAGCAAGATGCGCCCCGAGCAGCGTCTTGCACCATGTCAACACTGGGTCTGACTGAGCACCTCCAGGAGAGAGGCCCAAGCAAGACTCGCCCCGAGGAGCGTCTTGCCACATATCACCAATGGCTCTGACTGAGGGCATCCATGAGAGAAGCCCAAGCAAGACACGCCCCGAGGAGCGTCTTGCCACATGTCAGCACTCGGTCTGACTGAGCGCCTCCAGGAGAGAGGCCCAAGCAAGACGCGCCCCGAGGAGCGTCTTGCCACATATCAACAATGGGTCTGACTGAGGGCCTCCATGAGAGAAGCCCAAGCAAGACGCGCCCCGAGGAGCGTCTTGCCACATGTAAGCACTGGGTCTGACTGAGCGCCTCCAGGAGAGAGGCCCCAGCAAGACGCGCCCCGAGGAGCGTCTTGCCTTATGTCAGCACTCGGTCTGACTGAGCGCCTCCAGGAGAGAGGCCCAAGCAAGACGCGCCCCGAGGAGCGTCTTGCCACATGTCAACAATGGGTCTGACTGAGGGTCTCCAGGAGAGAAGCCCAAGCAAGACGCGGCCCGGGGAGCGTCTTGCCACATGTCAACAATGGGTCTGACTGAGGGCCTCCAAGAGAGAGGCCCAAGCAAGACGCGCCCCGAGGAGCGTCTTGCCACATGTCACCACTGGGTCTGACTGAGCGCCTCCAGGAGAGAGGCCCAAGCAAGACGCGCCCCGAGGAGCGTCTTGCCACATGTAAGCACTGGGTCTGACTGAGCGCCTCCAGGAGAGAGGCCCCAGCAAGACGCGCCCCGAGGAGCGTCTTGCCTTATGTCAGCACTCGGTCTGACTGAGCGCCTCCAGGAGAGAGGCCCAAGCAAGACGCGCCCCGAGGAGCGTCTTGCCACATGTCAACAATGGGTCTGACTGAGGGCCTCCAGGAGAGAAGCCCAAGCAAGACGCGGCCCGGGGAGCGTCTTGCCACATGTCAACAATGGGTCTGACTGAGGGCCTCCAAGAGAGAAGCCCAAGCAAGACGCGCCCCGAGGAGCGTCTTGCACCATGTCAACACTGGGTCTGACTGAGCACCTCCAGGAGAGAGGCCCAAGCAAGACTCGCCCCGAGGAGCGTCTTGCCACATATCAACAATGGGTCTGACTGAGGGCCTCCATGAGAGAAGCCCAAGCAAGACGCGCCCCGAGGAGCGTCTTGCCACATGTCAGCACTCGGTCTGACTGAGCGCCTCCAGGAGAGAGGCCCAAGAAAGACGCGCCCCGAGGAGCGTCTTGCCACATATCAACAATGGGTCTGACTGAGGGCCTCCATGAGAGAAGCCCAAGCAAGATGCGCCCCGAGGAGCGTCTTGTCACATGTCACCACTGGTTCTGACTGAGCGCCTCCAGGAGAGAGGCCCAAGCAAGATGCGCCCCGAGGAGCGTCTTGCCAGATGTCACCACTGGGTCTGACTGAGCGCCTCCAGGAGAGAGGCCCAAGCAAAACGCGCCCCGAGGAGCGTCTCAACAATGGGGCTGACAGAGGGCCTCCAGGAGAGAGGCCCAAGCAAGACGCTCCCGAGGAGTGTCTTGCCACATGTCACCACTGGGTCTGACTGAGCGCCTCCAGGAGAGAGGCCCAAGCAAGACGCGCCCCGAGGAGCGTCATGCCACATGTCACTACTCAGTCTGACTGAGCGCCTCCAGGAGAGAGGCCCAAGCAAGACGCGCCCCGAGGAGCGTCTTACCACGTATCAACACTGGGTCTGAGTGAGGGCCTCCAGGAGAGAGGCCCAAGCAAGACGCGCCCCGAGGAGCGTCTTGCCACATGTCAACAATGGGTCTGACTGAGCGCCTCCAGGAGAGAGGCCCAAGCAAGACGCGCCCCGAGGAGCGTCTTGCCACGTGTCACCACTGGGTCTGATTGAGCGCCTCCAGGAGAGAGGCCACAGCAAGACGCGCCCCGAGGAGCATCTTGCCTTATGTCAGCACTCGGTCTGACTGAGCGCCTCCAGGAGAGAGGCCCAAGCAAGACGCGCCCCGAGGAGCGTCTTGCCACATGTCAACAATGGGTCTGACAGAGGGCCTCCAGGAGAGAGGCCCAAGCAAGACGCTCCTTGGGGCGCGTCTTGTCACATGTCAACACTGGGTCTGACTGAGGGCCTCCAGGAGAGAAGCCCAAGCAAGACGCGCCCCGAGGAGCGTCTTGCCACATGTCAGCACTCGGTCTGACTGAGCGCCTCCAGGAGAGAGGCCCAAGCAAGACGCACCCCAAGGAGCGTCTTGCCACATGTCAACAATGGGTCTGACTGAGGGCCTCCAGGAGAGAAGCCCAAGCAAGACGCGCCCCGAGGAGCGTCTTGCCACATGTCAACACTGGGTCTGACTGAGCACCTCCAGGAGAGAGGCCCAAGCAAGACGCACCCCGAGGAGAGTCTTGCCACATGTCAACACTGGGTCTGACTGAGCACCTCCAGGAGAGAGGCCCAAGCAAGACGCGCCCTGAGGAGCGTCTTGCCACATGTCAACACTCGGTCTGACAGAGGGCCTCCAGGAGAGAGGCTCAAGCAAGACGCGCCCCGAGGAGCGTCTTGCCACATGTCAACAATGAGTCTGACTGAGGGCCTCCAGGAGAGAAGCCCAAGCAAGACGCGCCCCGAGGAGTGTCTTGCCACATGTCAGCACTCGGTCTCACTGAGCGCCTCCAGGAGAGAGGCCCAAGCAAGATGCGCCCCGAGGAGCGTCTTGCCACATGTCAACAATGGGTCTGACTGAGGGCCTCCAGGAGAGAAGCCCAAGCAAGACGCGCCCTGAGGAGCGTCTTGCTGCATGTCAGCACTCGGTCTGACTGAGCGCCTCCAGGAGAGAGGCCCAAGCAAGACGCGCCCCGAGGAGCGTCTTGCCACATGTCAACAATGGGTCTGAACTTAGGGCCTCCAGGAGAGAAGCCCAAGCAAGACGCGCCCCGAGGAGCGTCTTGCCACAAGTCAGCACTCTGTCTGCCTGTGCGCCTCCAGGAGAGAGGCCCAAGCAAGACGCGCCCCGAGGAGCGTCTTGCCACATGTCAACAATGAGTCTGACTGAGGGCCTCCAGGAGAGAAGCCCAAGCAAGACGAGCCCCGAGGAGCGTCTTGCCACATGTCAGCACTCGGTCTGACTGAACGCCTCCAGGAGAGAAGCCCAGCAAGTCGCGCCCCGAGGAGCGTCTTGTCACATGTCAACACTGGGTCTGACTGAGCGCCTCCAGGAGAGAAGCCCCAGCAAGACGCGCCCCGAGGAGCGTCTGGCCACATGTCAGCACTCTGTCTGACTGTGCGCCTCCAGGAGAGAGGCCCCAAGCAAGACGCGCCCCAAGGAGCGTCTTGCCACGTGTCAACACTGGGTCTGACTGAGCGTCTCCAGGAGAGAGGCCCAAGCAAGACGCGCCCCGAGGAGCGTCTTGCCACATGTCACCACTGGGTCTGACTGAGCGCCTCCAGGAGAGAGGCCCAAGCAAGACGCGCCCCTAGGAGCGTCTTGCCACATGTAAGCACTGGGTCTGACTGAGCGCTTCCAGGAGAGAAGCCCCAGCAAGACTCGCCCCGAGGAGCGTCTTACCACATGTCAGCACTCGGTCTGACTGAACGCCTCCAGGAGAGAAGCCCAAGCAAGACGCGCCCCGAGGAGCTCCTTGCCACATGTCAGCACTCGGTCTGACTGAACGCCTCCAGGAGAGAAGCCCCAGCAAGACACACCCCGAGGAGCGTCTTGCCACATGTAAGCACTGGGTCTGACTGAGCGCCTCCAGGAGAGAGGCCCCAGCAAGACGCGCCCCGAGGAGCGTCTTGCCTTATGTCAGCACTCGGTCTGACTGAGCATCTCGATGAGAGAGGCCCAAGCAAGACGCGCCCCGAGGAGCGTCTTGCCACTTGTCAACAATGGGTCTGACTGAGGGCCTCCAGGAGAGAAGCCCAAGCAAGACGCGCCCCGAGGAGCGTCTTGCCACATGTCAACAATGGGTCTGACAGAGGGCCTCCAGGAGAGAGGCCCAAGCAATACGCGCCCCGAGGAGCATGTTGCCACATGTCACCACTGGGTCTGACTGAGCGCCTCCAGGAGAGAGGCCCAAGCAAGACGCGCCCCGAGGAGCGTCTTGCCACATGTCAACAATGGGTCTGACAGAGGGCCTCCAGGAGAGAGGCCCAAGCAAGACGCGCCCCGAGGAGCGTCTTACCACATGTCAACAATGGGTCTGACTGAACGCCTCCAAGAGAGAAGCCCAAGCAAGACGCGCCCCGAGGAGCTCCTTGCCACATGTCAACACTGGGTCTGACTGAGCGTCTCCAGGAGAGAGGCCCAAGCAAGACGCGCCCCGAGGAGTGTCTTGCCACATGTAAGCACTGGGTCTGACTGAGCGCCTCCAGGAGAGAGGCCCCAGCAATACGCGCCCCGAGGAGCGTCTTGCCTTATGTCAGCACTCGGTCTGACTGAGCGCCTCCAGGAGAGAGGCCCAAGCAAGACGCGCCCCGAGGAGCGTCTTGCCACATGTCAACAATGGGTCTGACTGAGATCCTCCAAGAGAGAAGCCCAAGCAAGATGCGCCCCGAGCAGCGTCTTGCACCATGTCAACACTGGGTCTGACTGAGCACCTCCAGGAGAGAGGCCCAAGCAAGACTCGCCCCGAGGAGCGTCTTGCCACATATCACCAATGGCTCTGACTGAGGGCATCCATGAGAGAAGCCCAAGCAAGACACGCCCCGAGGAGCGTCTTGCCACATGTCAGCACTCGGTCTGACTGAGCGCCTCCAGGAGAGAGGCCCAAGCAAGACGCGCCCCGAGGAGCGTCTTGCCACATATCAACAATGGGTCTGACTGAGGGCCTCCATGAGAGAAGCCCAAGCAAGACGCGCCCCGAGGAGCGTCTTGCCACATGTAAGCACTGGGTCTGACTGAGCGCCTCCAGGAGAGAGGCCCCAGCAAGACGCGCCCCGAGGAGCGTCTTGCCTTATGTCAGCACTCGGTCTGACTGAGCGCCTCCAGGAGAGAGGCCCAAGCAAGACGCGCCCCGAGGAGCGTCTTGCCACATGTCAACAATGGGTCTGACTGAGGGCCTCCAGGAGAGAAGCCCAAGCAAGACGCGGCCCGGGGAGCATCTTGCCACATGTCAACAATGGGTCTGACTGAGGGCCTCCAAGAGAGAGGCCCAAGCAAGACGCGCCCCGAGGAGCGTCTTGCCACATGTCACCACTGGGTCTGACTGAGCGCCTCCAGGAGAGAGGCCCAAGCAAGACGCGCCCCGAGGAGCGTCTTGCCACATGTAAGCACTGGGTCTGACTGAGCGCCTCCAGGAGAGAGGCCCCAGCAAGACGCGCCCCGAGGAGCGTCTTGCCTTATGTCAGCACTCGGTCTGACTGAGCGCCTCCAGGAGAGAGGCCCAAGCAAGACGCGCCCCGAGGAGCGTCTTGCCACATGTCAACAATGGGTCTGACTGAGGGCCTCCAGGAGAGAAGCCCAAGCAAGACGCGGCCCGGGGAGCGTCTTGCCACATGTCAACAATGGGTCTGACTGAGGGCCTCCAAGAGAGAAGCCCAAGCAAGACGCGCCCCGAGGAGCGTCTTGCACCATGTCAACACTGGGTCTGACTGAGCACCTCCAGGAGAGAGGCCCAAGCAAGACTCGCCCCGAGGAGCGTCTTGCCACATATCAACAATGGGTCTGACTGAGGGCCTCCATGAGAGAAGCCCAAGCAAGACGCGCCCCGAGGAGCGTCTTGCCACATGTCAGCACTCGGTCTGACTGAGCGCCTCCAGGAGAGAGGCCCAAGAAAGACGCGCCCCGAGGAGCGTCTTGCCACATATCAACAATGGGTCTGACTGAGGGCCTCCATGAGAGAAGCCCAAGCAAGATGCGCCCCGAGGAGCGTCTTGTCACATGTCACCACTGGTTCTGACTGAGCGCCTCCAGGAGAGAGGCCCAAGCAAGATGCGCCCCGAGGAGCGTCTTGCCAGATGTCACCACTGGGTCTGACTGAGCGCCTCCAGGAGAGAGGCCCAAGCAAAACGCGCCCCGAGGAGCGTCTCAACAATGGGGCTGACAGAGGGCCTCCAGGAGAGAGGCCCAAGCAAGACGCTCCCGAGGAGTGTCTTGCCACATGTCACCACTGGGTCTGACTGAGCGCCTCCAGGAGAGAGGCCCAAGCAAGACGCGCCCCGAGGAGCGTCATGCCACATGTCACTACTCAGTCTGACTGAGCGCCTCCAGGAGAGAGGCCCAAGCAAGACGCGCCCCGAGGAGCGTCTTACCACGTATCAACACTGGGTCTGAGTGAGGGCCTCCAGGAGAGAGGCCCAAGCAAGACGCGCCCCGAGGAGCGTCTTGCCACATGTCAACAATGGGTCTGACTGAGCGCCTCCAGGAGAGAGGCCCAAGCAAGACGCGCCCCGAGGAGCGTCTTGCCACGTGTCACCACTGGGTCTGATTGAGCGCCTCCAGGAGAGAGGCCACAGCAAGACGCGCCCCGAGGAGCATCTTGCCTTATGTCAGCACTCGGTCTGACTGAGCGCCTCCAGGAGAGAGGCCCAAGCAAGACGCGCCCCGAGGAGCGTCTTGCCACATGTCAACAATGGGTCTGACAGAGGGCCTCCAGGAGAGAGGCCCAAGCAAGACGCTCCTTGGGGCGCGTCTTGTCACATGTCAACACTGGGTCTGACTGAGGGCCTCCAGGAGAGAAGCCCAAGCAAGACGCGCCCCGAGGAGCGTCTTGCCACATGTCAGCACTCGGTCTGACTGAGCGCCTCCAGGAGAGAGGCCCAAGCAAGACGCACCCCAAGGAGCGTCTTGCCACATGTCAACAATGGGTCTGACTGAGGGCCTCCAGGAGAGAAGCCCAAGCAAGACGCGCCCCGAGGAGCGTCTTGCCACATGTCAACACTGGGTCTGACTGAGCACCTCCAGGAGAGAGGCCCAAGCAAGACGCACCCCGAGGAGAGTCTTGCCACATGTCAACACTGGGTCTGACTGAGCACCTCCAGGAGAGAGGCCCAAGCAAGACGCGCCCTGAGGAGCGTCTTGCCACATGTCAACACTGGGTCTGACAGAGGGCCTCCAGGAGAGAGGCTCAAGCAAGACGCGCCCCGAGGAGCGTCTTGCCACATGTCAACAATGAGTCTGACTGAGGGCCTCCAGGAGAGAAGCCCAAGCAAGACGCGCCCCGAGGAGTGTCTTGCCACATGTCAGCACTCGGTCTCACTGAGCGCCTCCAGGAGAGAGGCCCAAGCAAGATGCGCCCCGAGGAGCGTCTTGCCACATGTCAACAATGGGTCTGACTGAGGGCCTCCAGGAGAGAAGCCCAAGCAAGACGCGCCCTGAGGAGCGTCTTGCTGCATGTCAGCACTCGGTCTGACTGAGCGCCTCCAGGAGAGAGGCCCAAGCAAGACGCGCCCCGAGGAGCGTCTTGCCACATGTCAACAATGGGTCTGAACTTAGGGCCTCCAGGAGAGAAGCCCAAGCAAGACGCGCCCCGAGGAGCGTCTTGCCACAAGTCAGCACTCTGTCTGCCTGTGCGCCTCCAGGAGAGAGGCCCAAGCAAGACGCGCCCCGAGGAGCGTCTTGCCACATGTCAACAATGAGTCTGACTGAGGGCCTCCAGGAGAGAAGCCCAAGCAAGACGAGCCCCGAGGAGCGTCTTGCCACATGTCAGCACTCGGTCTGACTGAACGCCTCCAGGAGAGAAGCCCAGCAAGTCGCGCCCCGAGGAGCGTCTTGTCACATGTCAACACTGGGTCTGACTGAGCGCCTCCAGGAGAGAAGCCCCAGCAAGACGCGCCCCGAGGAGCGTCTGGCCACATGTCAGCACTCTGTCTGACTGTGCGCCTCCAGGAGAGAGGCCCCAAGCAAGACGCGCCCCAAGGAGCGTCTTGCCACGTGTCAACACTGGGTCTGACTGAGCGTCTACAGGAGAGAGGCCCAAGCAAGACGCGCCCCGAGGAGCGTCTTGCCACATGTCACCACTGGGTCTGACTGAGCGCCTCCAGGAGAGAGGCCCAAGCAAGACGCGCCCCTAGGAGCGTCTTGCCACATGTAAGCACTGGGTCTGACTGAGCGCCTCCAGGAGAGAAGCCCCAGCAAGACTCGCCCCGAGGAGCGTCTTACCACATGTCAGCACTCGGTCTGACTGAACGCCTCCAGGAGAGAAGCCCAAGCAAGACGCGCCCCGAGGAGCTCCTTGCCACATGTCAGCACTCGGTCTGACTGAACGCCTCCAGGAGAGAAGCCCCAGCAAGACACACCCCGAGGAGCGTCTTGCCACATGTAAGCACTGGGTCTGACTGAGCGCCTCCAGGAGAGAGGCCCCAGCAAGACGCGCCCCGAGGAGCGTCTTGCCTTATGTCAGCACTCGGTCTGACTGAGCATCTCGATGAGAGAGGCCCAAGCAAGACGCGCCCCGAGGAGCGTCTTGCCACTTGTCAACAATGGGTCTGACTGAGGGCCTCCAGGAGAGAAGCCCAAGCAAGACGCGCCCCGAGGAGCGTCTTGCCACATGTCAACAATGGGTCTGACAGAGGGCCTCCAGGAGAGAGGCCCAAGCAATACGCGCCCCGAGGAGCATGTTGCCACATGTCACCACTGGGTCTGACTGAGCGCCTCCAGGAGAGAGGCCCAAGCAAGACGCGCCCCGAGGAGCGTCTTGCCACATGTCAACAATGGGTCTGACAGAGGGCCTCCAGGAGAGAGGCCCAAGCAAGACGCGCCCCGAGGAGCGTCTTACCACATGTCAACAATGGGTCTGACTGAACGCCTCCAAGAGAGAAGCCCAAGCAAGACGCGCCCCGAGGAGCTCCTTGCCACATGTCAGCACTGGGTCTGACTGACCACCTCCAGGAGAGAGGCCCAAGCAAGACTCGCCCCGAGGAGCGTCTTGACACATGTCAACACTGGGGCTGACAGAGGGCCTCCAGGAGAGAGGCCCAAGCAAGATGCGCCCCGAGGAGCGTCTTGCCACATGTAAACAATGGGTCTGACTGAGGGCCTCCAGGAGAGAAGCCCAAGCAAGACGCGCCCCGAGGAGCGTCTTGCCACATGTCAGCACTCGGTCTGACTCAGCGCCTCCAGGAGAGAGGCCCCAGCAAGACGCGCCCCGAGGAGCGTCTGGCCACATGTCATCACTCTGTCTGACTGTGCGCCTCCAGGAGAGAGGCCCCAAGCAAGACGCGCCCCGAGGAGCATCTTGCCACATGTCAACAATGAGTCTGACTGAGGGCCTCCAGGAGAGAAGCCCAAGCAAGACGCGCCCCGAGGAGCGTCTTGCCACATGTCAGCACTCGGTCTGACTGAACGCCTCTAGGAGAGAAGCCCCAGCAAGACGCGCCCCGAGGAGCGTCTTGCCACATGTCACCACTGGGTCTGACTGAGCGCCTCCAGGAGAGAGGCCCAAGCAAGACGCGCCCCGAGGAGCGTCTTACCACATGTCAACAATGGGTCTGACTGAACGCCTCAAAGAGAGAAGCCCAAGCAAGACGCGCCCCGAGGAGCTCCTTGCCACATGTCAGCACTGGGTCTGACTGACCACCTCCAGGAGAGAGGCCCAAGCAAGACTCGCCCCGAGGAGCGTCTTGACACATGTCAACACTGGGGCTGACAGAGGGCCTCCAGGAGAGAGGCCCAAGCAAGATGCGCCCCGAGGAGCGTCTTGCCACATGTAAACAATGGGTCTGACTGAGGGCCTCCAGGAGAGAAGCCCAAGCAAGACGCGCCCCGAGGAGCGTCTTGCCACATGTCAGCACTCGGTCTGACTGAGCGCCTCCAGGAGAGAGGCCCCAGCAAGACGCGCCCCGAGGAGCGTCTGGCCACATGTCATCACTCTGTCTGACTGTGCGCCTCCAGGAGAGAGGCCCCAAGCAAGACGCGCCCCGAGGAGCATCTTGCCACATGTCAACAATGAGTCTGACTGAGGGCCTCCAGGAGAGAAGCCCAAGCAAGACGCGCCCCGAGGAGCGTCTTGATACATGTCAGCACTCGGTCCGACTGAACGCCTCTAGGAGAGAAGCCCCAGCAAGACGCGCCCCGAGGAGCGTCTTGCCACATGTCAACAATGAGTCTGACTGAGGGCCTCCAGGAGAGAAGCCCAAGCAAGACGCGCCCCGAGGAGCGTCTTGCCACATGTCAACAATGAGTCTGACTGAGGGCCTCCAGGAGAGAAGCCCAAGCAAGACGAGCCCCGAGGAGCGTCTTGCCACATGTCAGCACTCGGTCTGACTGAACGCCTCCAGGAGAGAAGCCCAGCAAGTCGCGCCCCGAGGAGCGTCTTGTCACATGTCAACACTGGGTCTGACTGAGCGCCTCCAGGAGAGAAGCCCCAGCAAGACGCGCCCCGAGGAGCGTCTGGCCACATGTCAGCACTCTGTCTGACTGTGCGCCTCCAGGAGAGAGGCCCCAAGCAAGACGCGCCCCAAGGAGCGTCTTGCCACGTGTCAACACTGGGTCTGACTGAGCGTCTCCAGGAGAGAGGCCCAAGCAAGACGCGCCCCGAGGAGCGTCTTGCCACATGTCACCACTGGGTCTGACTGAGCGCCTCCAGGAGAGAGGCCCAAGCAAGACGCGCCCCTAGGAGCGTCTTGCCACATGTAAGCACTGGGTCTGACTGAGCGCCTCCAGGAGAGAAGCCCCAGCAAGACTCGCCCCGAGGAGCGTCTTACCACATGTCAGCACTCGGTCTGACTGAACGCCTCCAGGAGAGAAGCCCAAGCAAGACGCGCCCCGAGGAGCTCCTTGCCACATGTCAGCACTCGGTCTGACTGAACGCCTCCAGGAGAGAAGCCCCAGCAAGACACACCCCGAGGAGCGTCTTGCCACATGTAAGCACTGGGTCTGACTGAGCGCCTCCAGGAGAGAGGCCCCAGCAAGACGCGCCCCGAGGAGCGTCTTGCCTTATGTCAGCACTCGGTCTGACTGAGCATCTCGATGAGAGAGGCCCAAGCAAGACGCGCCCCGAGGAGCGTCTTGCCACTTGTCAACAATGGGTCTGACTGAGGGCCTCCAGGAGAGAAGCCCAAGCAAGACGCGCCCCGAGGAGCGTCTTGCCACATGTCAACAATGGGTCTGACAGAGGGCCTCCAGGAGAGAGGCCCAAGCAATACGCGCCCCGAGGAGCATGTTGCCACATGTCACCACTGGGTCTGACTGAGCGCCTCCAGGAGAGAGGCCCAAGCAAGACGCGCCCCGAGGAGCGTCTTGCCACATGTCAACAATGGGTCTGACAGAGGGCCTCCAGGAGAGAGGCCCAAGCAAGACGCGCCCCGAGGAGCGTCTTACCACATGTCAACAATGGGTCTGACTGAACGCCTCCAAGAGAGAAGCCCAAGCAAGACGCGCCCCGAGGAGCTCCTTGCCACATGTCAGCACTGGGTCTGACTGACCACCTCCAGGAGAGAGGCCCAAGCAAGACTCGCCCCGAGGAGCGTCTTGACACATGTCAACACTGGGGCTGACAGAGGGCCTCCAGGAGAGAGGCCCAAGCAAGATGCGCCCCGAGGAGCGTCTTGCCACATGTAAACAATGGGTCTGACTGAGGGCCTCCAGGAGAGAAGCCCAAACAAGACGCGCCCCGAGGAGCGTCTTGCCACATGTCAGCACTCGGTCTGACTCAGCGCCTCCAGGAGAGAGGCCCCAGCAAGACGCGCCCCGAGGAGCGTCTGGCCACATGTCATCACTCTGTCTGACTGTGCGCCTCCAGGAGAGAGGCCCCAAGCAAGACGCGCCCCGAGGAGCATCTTGCCACATGTCAACAATGAGTCTGACTGAGGGCCTCCAGGAGAGAAGCCCAAGCAAGACGCGCCCCGAGGAGCGTCTTGCCACATGTCAGCACTCGGTCTGACTGAACGCCTCTAGGAGAGAAGCCCCAGCAAGACGCGCCCCGAGGAGCGTCTTGCCACATGTCACCACTGGGTCTGACTGAGCGCCTCCAGGAGAGAGGCCCAAGCAAGACGCGCCCCGAGGAGCGTCTTACCACATGTCAACAATGGGTCTGACTGAACGCCTCAAAGAGAGAAGCCCAAGCAAGACGCGCCCCGAGGAGCTCCTTGCCACATGTCAGCACTGGGTCTGACTGACCACCTCCAGGAGAGAGGCCCAAGCAAGACTCGCCCCGAGGAGCGTCTTGACACATGTCAACACTGGGGCTGACAGAGGGCCTCCAGGAGAGAGGCCCAAGCAAGATGCGCCCCGAGGAGCGTCTTGCCACATGTAAACAATGGGTCTGACTGAGGGCCTCCAGGAGAGAAGCCCAAGCAAGACGCGCCCCGAGGAGCGTCTTGCCACATGTCAGCACTCGGTCTGACTGAGCGCCTCCAGGAGAGAGGCCCCAGCAAGACGCGCCCCGAGGAGCGTCTGGCCACATGTCATCACTCTGTCTGACTGTGCGCCTCCAGGAGAGAGGCCCCAAGCAAGACGCGCCCCGAGGAGCATCTTGCCACATGTCAACAATGAGTCTGACTGAGGGCCTCCAGGAGAGAAGCCCAAGCAAGACGCGCCCCGAGGAGCGTCTTGATACATGTCAGCACTCGGTCCGACTGAACGCCTCTAGGAGAGAAGCCCCAGCAAGACGCGCCCCGAGGAGCGTCTTGCCACATGTCAACAATGAGTCTGACTGAGGGCCTCCAGGAGAGAAGCCCAAGCAAGACGCGCCCCGAGGAGCGTCTTGCCACATGTCAACAATGAGTCTGACTGAGGGCCTCCAGGAGAGAAGCCCAAGCAAGACGCGTCCCGAGGAGCGTCTTGCCACATGTCAGCACTCGGTCTGACTGAACGCCTCCAGAAGAGAAGCCCCAGCAAGACGCGCCCCGAGGAGCGTCTTGCCACATGTAAGCACTGGGTCTGACTGAGCGCCTCCAGGAGAGAGGCCCCAGCAAGACGCGCCCCGAGGAGCGTCTTGCCTTATGTCAGCACTCCGTCTGACTGAGCGCCTCCAGGAGAGAGGCCCAAGCAAGACGCGCCCCGAGGAGCGTCTTGCCACATGTCAACAATGGGTCTGACTGAGGGCCTCTAGAAGAGAAGCCCAAGCAAGATGCGCCCAAAGGAGCGTCTTGCCACATGTAAACAATGGGTCTGACTGAGGGCCTCCAGGAGAGAAGCCCAAGCAAGACGCGCCCCGAGGAGCGTCTTGCCACATGTCAGCACTCGGTCTGACTGAGCGCCTCCAGGAGAGAGGCCCAAGCAAGACGCGCCCCGAGGAGCGTCTTGCCACATGTCAGCACTGGGTCTGACTGAGCGCCTCCAGGAGAGAGGCCCAAGCAAGACGCGCCCCGAGGAGCGTCTTGCCACATGTAAGCACTGGGTCTGACTGAGCGCCTCCAGGAGAGAAGCCCCAGCAAGACGCGCCCCGAGGAGCGTCTTACCACATGTCAGCACTCGGTCTGACTGAACGCCTCCAGGAGAGAAGCCCAAGCAAGACGCGCCCCGAGGAGCGTCTTGCCACATGTCAGCACTCGGTCTGACTGAACGCCTCCAGGAGAGAAGCCCCAGCAAGACACGCCCCGAGGAGCGTCTTGCCACATGTAAGCACTGGGTCTGACTGAGCGCCTCCAGGAGAGAGGCCCAAGCAAGACGCGCCCCGAGGAGCGTCTTGCCACATGTCAGCACTCGGTCTGACTGAGCGACTCCAGGAGAGAGGCCCAAGCAAGACGCACCCCGGGGAGCGTCTTGACACATGTAAACACTGGGGCTGACAGAGGGCCTCCAGGAGAGAGGCCCAAGCAAGATGCGCCCCGAGGAGCGTCTTGCCACATGTAAACAATGGGTCTGACTGAGGGCCTCCAAGAGAGAAGCCCAAGCAAGACGCGCCCCGAGGAGCGTCTTGCACCATGTCAACACTGGGTCTGACTGAGCACCTCCAGGAGAGAGGCCCAAGCAAGACGCGCCCCGAGGAGCGTCTTGTCACATGTCAACACTGGGTCTGACTGAGCGTCTCCAGGAGAGAGGCCCAAGCAAGACGCGCCCCGAGGAGCGTCTTGCCACATGTCACCACTGGGTCTGACTGAGCGCCTCAAGGAGAGAGGCCCAAGCAAGACGCGCCCGAGGAGCGTCTTGCCACATGTAAGCACTGGGTCTGACTGAGCGCCTCCAGGAGAGAAACCCAAGCAAGACGCGCCCCGAGGAGCGTCTTACCACATGTCAGCACTCGGTCTGACTGAACGCCTCCAGGAGAGAAGCCCAAGCAAGACGCGCCCCGAGGAGCTCCTTGCCACATGTCAGCACTCGGTCTGACTGAACGCCTCCAGGAGAGAAGCCCCAGCAAGACACACCCCGAGGAGCGTCTTGCCACATGTAATCACTGGGTCTGACTGAGCGCCTCCAGGAGACAGGCCCCAGCAAGACGCGCCCCGAGGAGCGTCTTGCCTTATGTCAGCACTCGGTCTGACTGAGCGCCTCCAGGAGAGAGGCCCAAGCAAGACGCGCCCCGAGGAGCGTCTTGCCACATGTCAACAATGGGTCTGACTGAGGGCCTCCAGGAGAGAAGCCCAAGCAAGACGCGCCCCGAGGAGCGTCTTGCCACATGTCAACAATGGGTCTGACTGAGGGCCTCCAAGAGAGAAGCCCAAGCAAGACGCGCCCCGAGGAGCTTCTTGCACCATGTCAACACTGGGTCTGACTGAGCACCTCCAGGAGAGAGGCCCAAGCAAGACTCGCCCCGAGGAGCGTCTTGACTCATGTCAACACTGGGGCTGACAGAGGGCCTGCAGGAGAGAGGCCCAAGCAAGATGCGCCCCGAGGAGCGTCTTGCCACATGTAAACAATGGGTCTGACTGAGCGCCTCCAGGAGAGAAGCCCAAGCAAGACGCGCCCCGAGGTGCGTCTTGCCACATGTCAGCACTCGGTCTGACTGAGCGCCTCCAGGAGAGAGGCCCCAGCAAGACGCGCCCCGAGGAGCGTCTGGCCACATGTCAGCACTCTGTCTGACTGTGCGCCTCCAGGAGAGAGGCCCCAATCAAGACGCGCCCCGAGGAGCATCTTGCCACATGTCAACAATGAGTCTGACTGAGGGCCTCCAGGAGAGAAGCCCAAGCAAGACGCGCCCCGAGGAGCGTCTTGCCACATGTCAGCACTCGGTCTGACTGAACGCCTCCAGGAGAGAAGCCCCAGCAAGACGCGCCCCGAGGAGCGTCTTGCCACATGTCAGCACTCGGTCTGACTGAGCTCCTCCAGGAGAGAGGCCCAAGCAAGACGCGCCCCGAGGAGCGTCTTGCCACATATCAACAATGGATCTGACTGAGGGCCTCCATGAGAGAAGCCCAAGCAAGACGCGCCCCGAGGAGCGTCTTGTCACATGTCACCACTGGGTCTGACTGAGCGCCTCCAGGAGAGAAGCCCCAGCAAGACGCGCCCCGAGGAGCGTCTTACCACATGTCAGCACTCGGTCTGACTGAACGCCTCCAGGAGTGAAGCCCAAGAAAGACGCGCCCCGAGGAGCTCCTTGCCACATGTCAGCACTCGGTCTGACTGAACGCCTCCAGGAGAGAAGCCCCAGCAAGACACTCCCCGAGGAGCGTCTTGCCACATGTAATCACTGGGTCTGACTGAGCGCCTCCAGGAGAGAGGCCCCAGCAAGACGCGCACCGAGGAGCGTCTTGCCTTATGTCAGCACTCGGTCTGACTGAGCGCCTCCAGGAGAGAGGCCCAAGCAAGACGCGCCCCGAGGAGCGTCTTGCCACATGTCAACAATGGGTCTGACTGAGGGCCTCCAGGAAAGAAGCCCAAGCAAGACGCGCCCCGAGGAGCGTCTTGCCACATGTCAACAATGGGTCTGACTGAGGGCCTCCAAGAGAGAAGCCCAAGCAAGATGCGCCCTGAGGAGCGTCTTGCAACATGTCAACACTGGGTCTGACTGAGCACCTCCAGGAGAGAGGCCCAAGCAAGACTCGCCCCGAGGAGCGTCTTGACACATGTCAACACTGGGGCTGACAGAGGGCCTCCAGGAGAGAAGCCCAAGCAAGACGCGCCCCGAGGAGCGTCTTGCCACATGTCAGCACTCGGTCTGACAGAGCGCCTCCAGGAGAGAGGCCCCAGCAAGACGCGCCCCGAGGAGCGTCTGGCCACATGTCAGCACTCTGTCTGACTGTGCGCCTCCTGGAGAGAGGCCCCAAGCAAGACGCGCCCCGAGGAGCATCTTGCCACATGTCAACAATGAGTCTGACTGAGGGCCTCCAGGAGAGAAGCCCAAGCAAGACGCGCCCCGAGGAGCGTCTTGCCACATGTCAGCACTCGGTCTGACTGAACGCCTCTAGGAGAGAAGCCCCAGCAAGACGCGCCCCGAGGAGCGTCTTGCCACATGTCAGCACTCGGTCTGACTGAGCTCCTCCAGGAGAGAGGCCCAAGCAAGACGCGCCCCGAGGAGCGTCTTGCCACATATCAACAATGGATCTGACTGAGGGCCTCCATGAGAGAAGCCCAAGCAAGACGCGCCCCGAGGAGCGTCTTGTCACATGTCACCACTGGGTCTGACTGAGCGCCTCCAGGAGAGAGGCCGAAGCAAGACGCGCCCCGAGGAGCGTCTTGCCACATGTCACCACTGGGTCTGACTGAGCGCCTCCAGGAGAGAGGCCCAAGCAAGACGCGCCCCGAGGAGCGTCTTGCCACATGTCAACAATGAGTCTGACTGAGGGCCTCCAGGAGAGAAGCCCAAGCAAGACGCGTCCCGAGGAGCGTCTTGCCACATGTCAGCACTCGGTCTGACTGAACGCCTCCAGGAGAGAAGCCCCAGCAAGACGCGCCCCGAGGAGCGTCTTGCCACATGTAAGCACTGGGTCTGACTGAGCGCCTCCAGGAGAGAGGCCCCAGCAAGACGCGCCCCGAGGAGCGTCTTGCCTTATGTCAGCACTCGGTCTGACTGAGCGCCTCCAGGAGAGAGGCCCAAGCAAGACGCGCCCCGAGGAGCGTCTTGCCACATGTCAACAATGGGTCTGACTGAGGGCCTCCAGGAGAGAAGCCCAAGCAAGATGCGCCCAAAGGAGCGTCTTGCCACATGTAAACAATGGGTCTGACTGAGGGCCTCCAGGAGAGAAGCCCAAGCAAGACGCGCCCCGAGGAGCGTCTTGCCACATGTCAGCACTCGGTCTGACTGAGCGCCTCCAGGAGAGAGGCCCAAGCAAGACGCGCCCCGAGGAGCGTCTTGCCACATATCAGCAATGGGTCTGACTGAGGGCCTCCATGAGAGAAGCCCAAGCAAGACGCGCCCCGAGGAGCGTCTTGCCACATGTCACCACTGGGTCTGACTGAGCGCCTCCAGGAGAGAGGCCCAAGAAAGACGCGCCCCGAGGAGCGTCTTGCCACGTGTCAACACTGGGTCTGACTGAGCGTCTCCAGGAGAGAGGCCCAAGCAAGACGCGCCCCGAGGAGCGTCTTGCCACATGTCAGCACAGGGTCTGACTGAGCGCCTCCAGGAGAGAGGCCCAAGCAAGACGCGCCCCGAGGAGCGTCTTGCCACATGTAAGCACTGGGTCTGACTGAGCGCCTCCAGGAGAGAGGCCCCAGCAAGACGCGCCCCGAGGAGCGTCTTGCCTTATGTCAGCACTCGGTCTGACTGAGCGCCTCCAGGAGAGAGGCCCAAGCAAGACGCGCCCCGCGGAGCGCCTTGCCACATGTCAACAATGGGTCTGACTGAGGGCCTCCAGGAGAGAAGCCCAAGCAAGACGCGCCCCGAGGAGCGTCTTGCCACATGTCAGCACTCGGTCTGACTGAGCGACTCCAGGAGAGAGGCCCAAGCAAGACGCACCCCGTGGAGCGTCTTGACACATGTCAACACTGGGGCTGACAGAGGGCCTCCAGGAGAGAGGCCCAATTAAGATGCGCCCCGAGGAGCGTCTTGCCACATGTAAACAATGGGTCTGACTGAGGGCCTCCAAGAGAGAAGCCCAAGCAAGACGCGCCCCGAG
The DNA here is from genome assembly GCF_043380555.1 of Nothobranchius furzeri. Lineage (NCBI taxonomy): Eukaryota > Metazoa > Chordata > Actinopteri > Cyprinodontiformes > Nothobranchiidae > Nothobranchius > Nothobranchius furzeri. The sequence goes on from NC_091753.1 coordinate 236,365, forward strand.
GAGCGTCTTGTCACGTGTCAACACTGGGTCTGACTGAGCGTCTCCAGGAGAGAGGCCCAAGCAAGACGCGCCCCGAGGAGCGTCTTGCCACATATCAACAATGGGTCTGACTGAGGGCCTCCATGAGAGAACCCCAAGCAAGACGCGCCCCGAGGAGCGTCTTGTCACGTGTCAACACTGGGTCTGACTGAGCGTCTCCAGGAGAGAGGCCCAAGCAAGACGCGCCCCGAGGAGCGTCTTGCCACATGTCACCACTGGGTCTGACTGAGCACCTCCAGGAGAGAGGCCCAAGCAAGACGCGCCCCGAGGAGCGTCTTGCCACATGTCAACAATGAGTCTGATTGAGGGCCTCCAGGAGAGAAGCCCAAGCAAGACGCGTCCCGAGGAGTGTCTTGCCACATGTCAGCACTCGGTCTGACTGAACGCCTCCAGGAGAGAAGCCCCAGCAAGACGCGCCCCGAGGAGCGTCTTGCCACATGTAAGCACTGGGTCTGACTGAGCGCCTCCAGGAGAGAGGCCCCAGCAAGACGCGCCCCGAGGAGCGTCTTGCCTTATGTCAGCACTCGGTCTGACTGAGCACCTCCAGGAGAGAGGCCCAAGCAAGACGCGTCCCGAGGAGTGTCTTGCCACATGTCAACAATGAGTCTGACTGAGGGCCTCCAGGAGAGAAGCCCAAGCAAGACGCGTCCCGAGGAGTGTCTTGCCACCTGTCAACAATGGGTCTGACTGAGGGCCTCCAGGAGAGAAGCCCAAGCAAGACGCGCCCCGAGGAGCGTCTTGCCACATGTCAGCACTCGGTCTGACTGAGCGCCTCCAGGAGAGAGGCCCAAGCAAGACGCACCCCGAGGAGCGTCTTGACACATGTCAACACTGGGGCTGACAGAGGAACTCCAGGAGAGAGGCCCAAGCAAGATGCGCCCCGAGGAGCGTCTTGCCTCATGTAAACAATGGGTCTGACTGAGGGCCTCCAGGAGATAAGCCCAAGCAAGACGCGCCCCGAGGAGCGTCTTGCCACATGTCAGCACTCGGTCTGACTGAGCGCCTCCAGGAGAGAGGCCCAAGCAAGACGCGCCCCGAGGAGCGTCTTGCCACATATCAACAATGGGTCTGACTGAGGGCCTCCATGAGAGAAGCCCAAGCAAGACGCGCCCCGAGGAGCGTCTTGTCAGGTGTCAACACTGGGTCTGACCGAGCGTCTCCAGGAGAGAGGCCCAAGCAAGACGCGCCCCGAGGAGCGTCTTACCACATGTAAGCACTGGGTCTGACTGAGCGCCTCCAGGAGAGAGGCCCCAGCAAGACGCGCCCCGAGGAGCGTCTTGCCTTATGTCAGCACTCGGTCTGACTGAGCGCCTCCAGGAGAGAGGCCCAAACAAGACGCGCCCCGAGGTGCGTCTTGCCACATGTCAACAATGGGTCTGACTGAGGGCCTCCAGGAGAGAAGCCCAAGCAAGACGCGCCCCGAGGAGCGTCTTGCCACATGTCAACAATGGGTCTGACTGAGCGCCTCCAGGAGAGAGGCCCAAGCAAGACGCGCCCCGAGGAGCGTCTTGCCACATGTCACCACTGGGTCTGACTGAGCGCCTCCAGGAGAGAGGCCCAAGCAAGACGCGCCCCGAGGAGCGTCTTGCCACATGTCAACAATGGGTCTGACTGAGGGCCTCCAGGAGAGAAGCCCAAGCAAGACGCGTCCCGAGGAGCGTCTTGCCACATGTCAGCACTCGGTCTGACTGAACGCCTCCAGGAGAGAAGCCCCAGCAAGACGCGCCCCGAGGAGCGTCTTGCCACATGTAAGCACTGGGTCTGACTGAGCGCCTCCAGGAGAGAAGCCCCAGCAGGACGCGCCCCGAGGAGCGTCTTGCCACATGTAAGCACTGGGTCTGACTGAGCGCCTCCAGGAGAGAGGCCCAAGCAAGACGCGCCCCGAGGAGCGTCTTGCCACATGTAAGCACTGGGTCTGACTGAGCGCCTCCAGGAGAGAAGCCCCAGCAAGACGCACCCCGAGGAGCGTCTTACCACATGTCAGCACTCGGTCTGACTGAACGCCTCCAGGAGAGAAGCCCAAGCAAGACGCGCCCCGAGGAGCGTCTTGCCACATGTCAGCACTCGGTCTGACTGAACGCCTCCAGGAGAGAAGCCCCAGCAAAACACGCCCCGAGGAGCGTCTTGCCACATGTAAGCACTGGGTCTTACTGAGCGCCTCCAGGAGAGAGGCCCCAGCAAGACGCTCCCCGAGGAGCGTCTTGCCTTATGTCAGCACTCGGTCTGACTGAGCGCCTCCAGGAGAGAGGCCCAAGCAAGACGCGCCCCGCGGAGCGTCTTGCCACATGTCAACAATGGGTCTGACTGAGGGCCTCCAGGAGAGAAGCCCAAGCAAGACGCGCCCCGAGGAGCGTCTTGCCACATGTCAGCACTCGGTCTGACTGAGCGACTCCAGGAGAGAGGCCCAAGCAAGACGCACCCCGGGGAGCGTCTTGACACATGTCAACACTGGGGCTGACAGAGGGCCTCCAGGAGAGAGGCCCAAGCAAGATGCGCCCCGAGGAGCGTCTTGCCACATGTAAACAATGGGTCTGACTGAGGGCCTCCAAGAGAGAAGCTCAAGCAAGACGCGCCCCGAGGAGCGTCTTGCACCATGTCAACACTGGGTCTGACTGAGCACCTCCAGGAGAGAGGCCCAAGCAAGACTCGCCCCGAGGAGCGTCTTGCCACATATTTACAATGGGTCTGACTGAGGGCCTCCATGAGAGAAGCCCAAGCAAGACGCGCCCCGAGGAGCATCTTGCCACATGTCAGCACTCGGTCTGACTGAGCGACTCCAGGAGAGAGGCCCAAGCAAGTCGCACCCCGAGGAGCGTCTTGACACATGTCAACACTGGGGCTGACAGAGGGCCTCCAGGAGAGAGGCCCAAGCAAGATGCGCCCCGAGGAGCGTCTTGCCACATGTCAACAATGGGTCTGACTGAGGGCCTCCAAGAGAGAAGCCCAAGCAAGACGCGCCCCGAGGAGCGTCTTGCACCATGTCAACACTGGGTCTGACTGAGCACCTCCAGGAGAGAGGCCCAAGCAAGACTCGCCCCGAGGAGCGTCTTGCCACATATCAACAATGGGTCTGACTGAGGGCCTCCATGAGAGAAGCCCAAGCAAGACGCGCCCCGAGGAGCGTCTTGCCACATGTCAGCACTCGGTCTGACTGAGCGCCTCCAGGAGAGAGGCCCAAGCAAGACGCGCCCCGAGGAGCGTCTTGCCACATATCAACAATGGGTCTGACTGAGGAACTCCATGAGAGAAGCCCAAGCAAGACGCGCCCCGAGGAGCGTCTTGTCACGTGTCAACACTGGGTCTGACTGAGCGTCTCCAGGAGAGAGGCCCAAGCAAGACGCGCCCCGAGGAGCGTCTTGCCACATGTCACCACTGGGTCTGACTGAGCGCCTCCAGGAGAGAGGCCCAAGCAAGACGCGCCCCGAGGAGCGTCTTGCCACATGTCAACAATGAGTCTGACTGAGGGCCTCCAGGAGAGAAGCCCAAGCAAGACGCGTCCCGAGGAGTGTCTTGCCACATGTCAGCACTCGGTCTGACTGAACGCCTCCAGGAGAGAAGCCCCAGCAAGACGTGCCCCGAGGAGCGTCTTGCCACATGTAAGCACTGGGTCTGACTGAGCGCCTCAAGGAGAGAGGCCCCAGCAAGACGCGCCCCGAGGAGCGTCTTGCCTTATGTCAGCACTCGGTCTGACTGAGCGCCTCCAGGAGAGAGGCCCCAGCAAGACGCGCCCCGAGGAGCGTCTTGCCTTATGTCAGCACTCGGTCTGACTGAGCGCCTCCAGGAGAGAGGCCCAAGCAAGACGCGCCCCGCGGAGCGTCTTGCCACATGTCAACAATGGGTCTGACTGAGGGCCTCCAGGAGAGAAGCCCAATCAAGACGCGCCCCGAGGAGCGTCTTGCCACATGTCAGCACTCGGTCTGACTGAGCGACTCCAGGAGAGAGGCCCAAGCAAGACGCACCCCGGGGAGCGTCTTGACACATGTCAACACTGGGGCTGACAGAGGGCCTCCAGGAGAGAGGCCCAAGCAAGATGCGCCCCGAGGAGCGTCTTGCCACATGTAAACAATGGGTCTGACTGAGGGCCTCCAAGAGAGAAGCTCAAGCAAGACGCGCCCCGAGGAGCGTCTTGCACCATGTCAACACTGGGTCTGACTGAGCACCTCCAGGAGAGAGGCCCAAGCAAGACTCGCCCCGAGGAGCGTCTTGCCACATATTTACAATGGGTCTGACTGAGGGCCTCCATGAGAGAAGCCCAAGCAAGACGCGCCCCGAGGAGCATCTTGCCACATGTCAGCACTCGGTCTGACTGAGCGACTCCAGGAGAGAGGCCCAAGCAAGTCGCACCCCGAGGAGCGTCTTGACACATGTCAACACTGGGGCTGACAGAGGGCCTCCAGGAGAGAGGCCCAAGCAAGATGCGCCCCGAGGAGCGTCTTGCCACATGTCAACAATGGGTCTGACTGAGGGCCTCCAAGAGAGAAGCCCAAGCAAGACGCGCCCCGAGGAGCGTCTTGCACCATGTCAACACTGGGTCTGACTGAGCACCTCCAGGAGAGAGGCCCAAGCAAGACTCGCCCCGAGGAGCGTCTTGCCACATATCAACAATGGGTCTGACTGAGGGCCTCCATGAGAGAAGCCCAAGCAAGACGCGCCCCGAGGAGCGTCTTGCCACATGTCAGCACTCGGTCTGACTGAGCGCCTCCAGGAGAGAGGCCCAAGCAAGACGCGCCCCGAGGAGCGTCTTGCCACATATCAACAATGGGTCTGACTGAGGAACTCCATGAGAGAAGCCCAAGCAAGACGCGCCCCGAGGAGCGTCTTGTCACGTGTCAACACTGGGTCTGACTGAGCGTCTCCAGGAGAGAGGCCCAAGCAAGACGCGCCCCGAGGAGCGTCTTGCCACATGTCACCACTGGGTCTGACTGAGCGCCTCCAGGAGAGAGGCCCAAGCAAGACGCGCCCCGAGGAGCGTCTTGCCACATGTCAACAATGAGTCTGACTGAGGGCCTCCAGGAGAGAAGCCCAAGCAAGACGCGTCCCGAGGAGTGTCTTGCCACATGTCAGCACTCGGTCTGACTGAACGCCTCCAGGAGAGAAGCCCCAGCAAGACGTGCCCCGAGGAGCGTCTTGCCACATGTAAGCACTGGGTCTGACTGAGCGCCTCCAGGAGAGAGGCCCAAGCAAGACGCGTCCCGAGGAGTGTCTTGCCACATGTCAACAATGGGTCTGACTGAGGGCCTCCAGGAGAGAAGCCCAAGCAAGACGCGCCCCGAGGAGCGTCTTGCCACATGTCAGCACTCGGTCTGACTGAGCGCCTCCAGGAGAGAGGCCCAAGCAAGACGCACCCCGAGGAGCGTCTTGACACATGTCAACACTGGGGCTGACAGAGGAACTCCAGGAGAGAGGCCCAAGCAAGATGCGCCCCGAGGAGCGTCTTGCCACACGTAAACAATGGGTCTGACTGAGGGCCTCCAGGAGAGATGCCCAAGCAAGACGCGCCCCGAGGAGCGTCTTGCCACATGTCAGCACTCGGTCTGACTGAGCGCCTCCAGGAGAGAGGCCCAAGCAAGACGCGCCCCGAGGAGCGTCTTGCCACATATCAACAATGGGTCTGACTGAGGGCCTCCATGAGAGAAGCCCAAGCTAGATGCGCCCCGAGGAGCGTCTTGTCACGTGTCAACACTGGGTCTGACTGAGAGTCTCCAGGAGAGAGGCCCAAGCAAGACGCGCCCCGAGGAGCGTCTTGCCACATGTAAGCACTGGGTCTGACTGAGCGCCTCCAGGAGAGAGGCCCCAGCAAGACGCGCCCCGAGGAGCGTCTTGCGTTATGTCAGCACTCGGTCTGACTGAGCGCCTCCAGGAGAGAGGCCCAAGCAAGACGCGCCCCGAGGAGCGTCTTCCCACATGTCAACAATGGGTCTGACTGATGGCCTCCAGGAGAGAAGCCTCAAGCAAGACGTGCCCCGAGGAGCGTCTTGCCACATGTCAACAATGGGTCTGACTGAGCGCCTCCAGGAGAGAGGCCCAAGCAAGACGCGCCCCGAGGAGCGTCTTGCCACATGTCAACAATGGGACTGACTGAGCGCCTCCAGGAGAGAGGACCAAGCAAGACGCGTCCCGAGGAGCGTCTTGCCACATGTCAGCACTCGGTCTGACTGAACGCCTCCAGGAGAGAAGCCCCAGCAAGACGCGCCCCGAGGAGCGTCTTGCCACATGTAAGCACTGGGTCTGACTGAGCGCCTCCAGGAGAGAGGCCCAAGCAAGACGCGCCCCGAGGAGCGTCTTGCCACATGTAAGCACTGGGTCTGACTGAGCGCCTCCAGGAGAGAAGCCCCAGCAAGACGCGCCCCGAGGAGCGTCTTACCACATGTCAGCACTCGGTCTGATTGAACGCCTCCAGGAGAGAAGCCCCAGCAAGACACGCCCCGAGGAGCGTCTTGCCACATGTAAGCACTGGGTCTGACTGAGCGCCTCCAGGAGAGAGGCCCCAGCAAGACGCGCCCCGAGGAGCGTCTTGCCTTATGTCAGCACTCGGTCTGACTGAGCGGCTCCAGGAGAGAGGCCCAAGCAATACGCGCCCCGCGGAGCGTCTTGCCACATGTCAACAATGGGTCTGACTGAGGGCCTCCAGGAGAGAAGCCCAAGCAAGACGCGCCCCGAGGAGCGTCTTGCCACATGTCAGCACTCGGTCTGACTGAGCGACTCCAGGAGAGAGGCCCAAGCAAGACGCACCCCGAGGAGCGTCTTGACACATGTCAACACTGGGGCTGACAGAGGGCGTCCAGGAGAGAGGCCCAAGCAAGATGCGCCCCGAGGAGCGTCTTGCACCATGTCAACACTGGGTCTGACTGAGCACCTCCAGGAGAGAGGCCCAAGCAAGACTCGCCCCGAGGAGCGTCTTGCCACATATCAACAATGGGTCTGACTGAGGCTCTCCATGAGAGAAGCCCAAGCAAGACGCGCCCCGAGGAGCGTCTTGCCACATGTCAGCACTCGGTCTGGTTGAGCGCCTCCAGGAGAGAGGCCCAAGCAAGACGCGCCCCGAGGAGCGTCTTGCCACATATCAACAATGGGTCTGACTGAGGGCCTCCATGAGAGAAGCCCAAGCAAGACGCGCCCCGAGGAGCGTCTTGTCACGTGTCAACACTGGGTCTGACTGAGCGTCTCCAGGAGAGAGGCCCAAGCAAGACGCGCCCCGAGGAGCGTCTTGCCACATGTCACCACTGGGTCTGACTGAGCGCCTCCAGGAGAAAGGCCCAAGCAAGACGCGCCCCGAGAAGCTTCTTGCCACATGTCAACAATGAGTCTGACTGAGGGCCTCCAGGAGAGAAGCCCAAGCAAGACGCGTCCCGAGGAGTGTCTTGCCACATGTCAGCACTCGGTCTGACTGAACGCCTCCAGGAGAGAAGCCCCAGCAAGACGCGCCCCGAGGAGCGTCTTGCCACATGTAAGCACTGGGTCTGACTGAGCGCCTCCAGGAGAGAGGCCCCAGCAAGACGCGCCCCGAGGAGCGTCTTGCCTTATGTCAGCACTCGGTCTGACTGAGCGCCTCCAGGAGAGAGGCCCAAGCAAGACGCGTCCCGAGGAGTGTCTTGCCACATGTCAACAATGAGTCTGACTGAGGGCCTCCAGGAGAGAAGCCCAAGCAAGACGCGGCCCGAGGAGTGTCTTGCCACATGTCAACAATGGGTCTGACTGAGGGCCTCCAGTAGAGAAGCCCAAGCAAGACGCGCCCCGAGGAGCGTCTTGCCACATGTCAGCACTCGGTCTGACTGAGCGCCTCCAGGAGAGAGGCCCAAGCAAGACGCACCCCGAGGAGCGTCTTGACACATGTCAACACTGGGGCTGACAGAGGGCGTCCAGGAGAGAGGCCCAAGCAAGACTCGCCCCGAGGAGCGTCTTGCCACATATCAACAATGGGTCTGACTGAGGGCCTCCATGAGAGAAGCCCAAGCAAGACGCGCCCCGGGGAGCGTCTTGCCACATGTCAGCACTCGGTCTGACTGAGCGCCTCCAGGAGAGAGGCCCAAGCAAGACGCGCCCCGAGGAGCGTCTTGCCACATATCAACAATGGGTCTGACTGAGGGCCTCCATGAGAGAAGCCCAAGCAAGACGCGCCCCGAGGAGCGTCTTGTCACGTGTCAACACTGGGTCTGACTGAGCGTCTCCAGGAGAGAGGCCCAAGCAAGTCGCACCCCGAGGAGCGTCTTGACACATGTCAACACTGGGGCTGACAGAGGGCCTCCAGGAGAGAGGCCCAAGCAAGATGCGCCCCGAGGAGCGTCTTGCCACATGTCAACAATGGGTCTGACTGAGGGCCTCCAAGAGAGAAGCCCAAGCAAGACGCGCCCCGAGGAGCGTCTTGCACCATGTCAACACTGGGTCTGACTGAGCACCTCCAGGAGAGAGGCCCAAGCAAGACTCGCCCCGAGGAGCGTCTTGCCACATATCAACAATGGGTCTGACTGAGGGCCTCCATGAGAGAAGCCCAAGCAAGACGCGCCCCGAGGAGCGTCTTGCCACATGTCAGCACTCGGTCTGACTGAGCGCCTCCAGGAGAGAGGCCCAAGCAAGACGCGCCCCGAGGAGCGTCTTGCCACATATCAACAATGGGTCTGACTGAGGAACTCCATGAGAGAAGCCCAAGCAAGACGCGCCCCGAGGAGCGTCTTGTCACGTGTCAACACTGGGTCTGACTGAGCGTCTCCAGGAGAGAGGCCCAAGCAAGACGCGCCCCGAGGAGTGTCTTGCCACATGTCAGCACTCGGTCTGACTGAACGCCTCCAGGAGAGAAGCCCCAGCAAGACGTGCCCCGAGGAGCGTCTTGCCACATGTAAGCACTGGGTCTGACTGAGCGCCTCAAGGAGAGAGCTCCCAGCAAGACGCGCCCCGAGGAGCGTCTTGCCTTATGTCAGCACTCGGTCTGACTGAGCGCCTCCAGGAGAGAGGCCCAAGCAAGACGCGTCCCGAGGAGTGTCTTGCCACATGTCAACAATGGGTCTGACTGAGGGCCTCCAGGAGAGAAGCCCAAGCAAGACGCGCCCCGAGGAGCATCTTGCCACATGTCAGCACTCGGTCTGACTGAGCGCCTCCAGGAGAGAGGCCCAAGCAAGACGCACCCCGAGGAGCGTCTTGACACATGTCAACACTGGGGCTGACAGAGGAACTCCAGGAGAGAGGCCCAAGCAAGATGCGCCCCGAGGAGCGTCTTGCCACACGTAAACAATGGGTCTGACTGAGGGCCTCCAGGAGAGATGCCCAAGCAAGACGCGCCCCGAGGAGCGTCTTGCCACATGTCAGCACTCGGTCTGACTGAGCGCCTCCAGGAGAGAGGCCCAAGCAAGACGCGCCCCGAGGAGCGTCTTGCCACATATCAACAATGGGTCTGACTGAGGGCCTCCATGAGAGAAGCCCAAGCTAGATGCGCCCCGAGGAGCGTCTTGTCACGTGTCAACACTGGGTCTGACTGAGAGTCTCCAGGAGAGAGGCCCAAGCAAGACGCGCCCCGAGGAGCGTCTTGCCACATGTAAGCACTGGGTCTGACTGAGCGCCTCCAGGAGAGAGGCCCCAGCAAGACGCGCCCCGAGGAGCGTCTTGCGTTATGTCAGCACTCGGTCTGACTGAGCGCCTCCAGGAGAGAGGCCCAAGCAAGACGCGCCCCGAGGAGCGTCTTGCCACATGTCAACAGTGGGTCTGACTGATGGCCTCCAGGAGAGAAGCCTCAAGCAAGACGTGCCCCGAGGAGCGTCTTGCCACATGTCAACAATGGGTCTGACTGAGCGCCTCCAGGAGAGAGGCCCAAGCAAGACGCGCCCCGAGGAGCGTCTTGCCACATGTCAACAATGGGTCTGACTGAGCGCCTCCAGGAGAGAGGACCAAGCAAGACGCGTCCCGAGGAGCGTCTTGCCACATGTCAGCACTCGGTCTGACTGAACGCCTCCAGGAGAGAAGCCCCAGCAAGACGCGCCCCGAGGAAGGTCTTGCCACATGTAAGCACTGGGTCTGACTGAGCGCCTCCAGGAGAGAGGCCCAAGCAAGACGCGCCCCGAGGAGCGTCTTGCCACATGTAAGCACTGGGTCTGACTGAGCGCCTCCAGGAGAGAAGCCCCAGCAAGACGCGCCCCGAGGAGCGTCTTACCACATGTCAGCACTCGGTCTGATTGAACGCCTCCAGGAGAGAAGCCCCAGCAAGACACGCCCCGAGGAGCGTCTTGCCACATGTAAGCACTGGGTCTGACTGAGCGCCTCCAGGAGAGAGGCCCCAGCAAGACGCGCCCCGAGGAGCGTCTTGCCTTATGTCAGCACTCGGTCTGACTGAGCGGCTCCAGGAGAGAGGCCCAAGCAATACGCGCCCCGCGGAGCGTCTTGCCACATGTCAACAATGGGTCTGACTGAGGGCCTCCAGGAGAGAAGCCCAAGCAAGACGCGCCCCGAGGAGCGTCTTGCCACATGTCAGCACTCGGTCTGACTGAGCGACTCCAGGAGAGAGGCCCAAGCAAGACGCACCCCGAGGAGCGTCTTGACACATGTCAACACTGGGGCTGACAGAGGGCGTCCAGGAGAGAGGCCCAAGCAAGATGCGCCCCGAGGAGCGTCTTGCACCATGTCAACACTGGGTCTGACTGAGCACCTCCAGGAGAGAGGCCCAAGCAAGACTCGCCCCGAGGAGCGTCTTGCCACATATCAACAATGGGTCTGACTGAGGGCCTCCATGAGAGAAGCCCAAGCAAGACGCGCCCCGAGGAGCGTCTTGCCACATGTCAGCACTCGGTCTGACTGAGCGCCTCCAGGAGAGAGGCCCAAGCAAGACGCGCCCCGAGGAGCGTCTTGCCACATATCAACAATGGGTCTGACTGAGGGCCTCCATGAGAGAAGCCCAAGCAAGACGCGCCCCGAGGAGCGTCTTGTCACGTGTCAACACTGGGTCTGACTGAGCGTCTCCAGGAGAGAGGCCCAAGCAAGACGCGCCCCGAGGAGCGTCTTGCCACATGTCACCACTGGGTCTGACTGAGCGCCTCCAGGAGAAAGGCCCAAGCAAGACGCGCCCCGAGAAGCTTCTTGCCACATGTCAACAATGAGTCTGACTGAGGGCCTCCAGGAGAGAAGCCCAAGCAAGACGCGTCCCGAGGAGTGTCTTGCCACATGTCAGCACTCGGTCTGACTGAACGCCTCCAGGAGAGAAGCCCCAGCAAGACGCGCCCCGAGGAGCGTCTTGCCACATGTAAGCACTGGGTCTGACTGAGCGCCTCCAGGAGAGAGGCCCCAGCAAGACGCGCCCCGAGGAGCGTCTTGCCTTATGTCAGCACTCGGTCTGACTGAGCGCCTCCAGGAGAGAGGCCCAAGCAAGACGCGTCCCGAGGAGTGTCTTGCCTTATGTCAACAATGAGTCTGACTGAGGGCCTCCAGGAGAGAAGCCCAAGCAAGACGCGGCCCGAGGAGTGTCTTGCCACATGTCAACAATGGGTCTGACTGAGGGCCTCCAGTAGAGAAGCCCAAGCAAGACGCGCCCCGAGGAGCGTCTTGCCACATGTCAGCACTCGGTCTGACTGAGCGCCTCCAGGAGAGAGGCCCAAGCAAGACGCACCCCGAGGAGCGTCTTGACACATGTCAACACTGGGGCTGACAGAGGGCGTCCAGGAGAGAGGCCCAAGCAAGACTCGCCCCGAGGAGCGTCTTGCCACATATCAACAATGGGTCTGACTGAGGGCCTCCATGAGAGAAGCCCAAGCAAGACGCGCCCCGGGGAGCGTCTTGCCACATGTCAGCACTCGGTCTGACTGAGCGCCTCCAGGAGAGAGGCCCAAGCAAGACGCGCCCCGAGGAGCGTCTTGCCACATATCAACAATGGGTCTGACTGAGGGCCTCCATGAGAGAAGCCCAAGCAAGACGCGCCCCGAGGAGCGTCTTGTCACGTGTCAACACTGGGTCTGACTGAGCGTCTCCAGGAGAGAGGCCCAAGCAAGACGCGCCCCGAGGAGCGTCTTGCCACATGTCACCACTGGGTCTGACTGAGCGCCTCCAGGAGAAAGGCCCAAGCAAGACGCGCCCCGAGGAGCGTCTTGCCACATGTCAACAATGAGTCTGACTGAGGGCCTCCAGGAGAGAAGCCCAAGCAAGACGCGTCCCGAGGAGTGTCTTGCCACATGTCAGCACTCGGTCTGACTGAACGCCTCCAGGAGAGAAGCCCCAGCAAGACGCGCCCCGAGGAGCGTCTTGCCACATGTAAGCACTGGGTCTGACTGAGCGCCTCCAGGAGAGAGGCCCCAGCAAGACGCGCCCCGAGGAGCGTCTTGCCTTATGTCAGCACTCGGTCTGACTGAGCGCCTCCAGGAGAGATGCCCAAGCAAGACGCGTCCCGAGGAGTGTCTTGCCACATGTCAACAATGAGTCTGACTGAGGGCCTCCAGGAGAGAAGCCCAAGCAAGACGCGTCCCGAGGAGTGTCTTGCCACATGTCAACAATGGGTCTGACTGAGGGCCTCCAGTAGAGAAGCCCAAGCAAGACGCGCCCCGAGGAGCGTCTTGCCACATGTCAGCACTCGGTCTGACTGAGCGCCTCCAGGAGAGAGGCCCAAGCAAGACGCACCCCGAGGAGCGTCTTGACACATGTCAACACTGGGGCTGACAGAGGAACTCCAGGAGCGAGACCCAAGCAAGATGCGCCCAGAGGAGCGTCTTGCCACATGTAAACAATGGGTCTGACTGAGGGCCTCCAGGAGAGAAGCCCAAGCAAGACGCGCCCCGAGGAGCGTCTTGCCACATGTCAGCACTCGGTCTGACTGAGCGCCTCCAGGAGAGAGGCCCAAGCAAGACGCGCCCCGAGGAGCGTCTTGCCACATATCAACAATGGGTCTGACTGAGGGCCTCCATGAGAGAAGCCCAAGCAAGACGCGCCCCGAGGAGCGTCTTGTCACGTGTCAACACTGGGTCTGACTGAGCGCCTCCAGGAGAGAGGCCCAAGCAAGACGCGCCCCGAGGAGCGTCTTGCCACATGTCACCACTGGGTCTGACTGAGCGCCTCCAGGAGAGAGGCCCAAGCAAGACGCGCCCCGAGGAGCGTCTTGCCACATGTCAACAATGGGTCTGACTGAGGGCCTCCAAGAGAGAAGCCCAAGCAAGACGCGCCCCGAGGAGCGTCTTGCACCATGTCAACACTGGGTCTGACTGAGCACCTCCAGGAGAGAGGCCCAAGCAAGACTCGCCCCGAGGAGCGTCTTGCCACATATCAACAATGGGTCTGACTGAGGGCCTCCATGAGAGAACTCAAAGCAAGACGCGCCCCGAGGAGTGTCTTGCCACATGTCAGCACTCGGTCTGACTGAACGCCTCCAGGAGAGAAGCCCCAGCAAGACGTGCCCCGAGGAGCGTCTTGCCACATGTAAGCACTGGGTCTGACTGAGCGCCTCAAGGAGAGAGCTCCCAGCAAGACGCGCCCCGAGGAGCGTCTTGCCTTATGTCAGCACTCGGTCTGACTGAGCGCCTCCAGGAGAGAGGCCCAAGCAAGACGCGTCCCGAGGAGTGTCTTGCCACATGTCAACAATGGGTCTGACTGAGGGCCTCCAGGAGAGAAGCCCAAGCAAGACGCGCCCCGAGGAGCATCTTGCCACATGTCAGCACTCGGTCTGACTGAGCGCCTCCAGGAGAGAGGCCCAAGCAAGACGCACCCCGAGGAGCGTCTTGACACATGTCAACACTGGGGCTGACAGAGGAACTCCAGGAGAGAGGCCCAAGCAAGATGCGCCCCGAGGAGCGTCTTGCCACACGTAAACAATGGGTCTGACTGAGGGCCTCCAGGAGAGATGCCCAAGCAAGACGCGCCCCGAGGAGCGTCTTGCCACATGTCAGCACTCGGTCTGACTGAGCGCCTCCAGGAGAGAGGCCCAAGCAAGACGCGCCCCGAGGAGCGTCTTGCCACATATCAACAATGGGTCTGACTGAGGGCCTCCATGAGAGAAGCCCAAGCTAGATGCGCCCCGAGGAGCGTCTTGTCACGTGTCAACACTGGGTCTGACTGAGAGTCTCCAGGAGAGAGGCCCAAGCAAGACGCGCCCCGAGGAGCGTCTTGCCACATGTAAGCACTGGGTCTGACTGAGCGCCTCCAGGAGAGAGGCCCCAGCAAGACGCGCCCCGAGGAGCGTCTTGCGTTATGTCAGCACTCGGTCTGACTGAGCGCCTCCAGGAGAGAGGCCCAAGCAAGACGCGCCCCGAGGAGCGTCTTGCCACATGTCAACAGTGGGTCTGACTGATGGCCTCCAGGAGAGAAGCCTCAAGCAAGACGTGCCCCGAGGAGCGTCTTGCCACATGTCAACAATGGGTCTGACTGAGCGCCTCCAGGAGAGAGGCCCAAGCAAGACGCGCCCCGAGGAGCGTCTTGCCACATGTCAACAATGGGTCTGACTGAGCGCCTCCAGGAGAGAGGACCAAGCAAGACGCGTCCCGAGGAGCGTCTTGCCACATGTCAGCACTCGGTCTGACTGAACGCCTCCAGGAGAGAAGCCCCAGCAAGACGCGCCCCGAGGAAGGTCTTGCCACATGTAAGCACTGGGTCTGACTGAGCGCCTCCAGGAGAGAGGCCCAAGCAAGACGCGCCCCGAGGAGCGTCTTGCCACATGTAAGCACTGGGTCTGACTGAGCGCCTCCAGGAGAGAAGCCCCAGCAAGACGCGCCCCGAGGAGCGTCTTACCACATGTCAGCACTCGGTCTGATTGAACGCCTCCAGGAGAGAAGCCCCAGCAAGACACGCCCCGAGGAGCGTCTTGCCACATGTAAGCACTGGGTCTGACTGAGCGCCTCCAGGAGAGAGGCCCCAGCAAGACGCGCCCCGAGGAGCGTCTTGCCTTATGTCAGCACTCGGTCTGACTGAGCGGCTCCAGGAGAGAGGCCCAAGCAATACGCGCCCCGCGGAGCGTCTTGCCACATGTCAACAATGGGTCTGACTGAGGGCCTCCAGGAGAGAAGCCCAAGCAAGACGCGCCCCGAGGAGCGTCTTGCCACATGTCAGCACTCGGTCTGACTGAGCGACTCCAGGAGAGAGGCCCAAGCAAGACGCACCCCGAGGAGCGTCTTGACACATGTCAACACTGGGGCTGACAGAGGGCGTCCAGGAGAGAGGCCCAAGCAAGATGCGCCCCGAGGAGCGTCTTGCACCATGTCAACACTGGGTCTGACTGAGCACCTCCAGGAGAGAGGCCCAAGCAAGACTCGCCCCGAGGAGCGTCTTGCCACATATCAACAATGGGTCTGACTGAGGGCCTCCATGAGAGAAGCCCAAGCAAGACGCGCCCCGAGGAGCGTCTTGCCACATGTCAGCACTCGGTCTGACTGAGCGCCTCCAGGAGAGAGGCCCAAGCAAGACGCGCCCCGAGGAGCGTCTTGCCACATATCAACAATGGGTCTGACTGAGGGCCTCCATGAGAGAAGCCCAAGCAAGACGCGCCCCGAGGAGCGTCTTGTCACGTGTCAACACTGGGTCTGACTGAGCGTCTCCAGGAGAGAGGCCCAAGCAAGACGCGCCCCGAGGAGCGTCTTGCCACATGTCACCACTGGGTCTGACTGAGCGCCTCCAGGAGAAAGGCCCAAGCAAGACGCGCCCCGAGAAGCTTCTTGCCACATGTCAACAATGAGTCTGACTGAGGGCCTCCAGGAGAGAAGCCCAAGCAAGACGCGTCCCGAGGAGTGTCTTGCCACATGTCAGCACTCGGTCTGACTGAACGCCTCCAGGAGAGAAGCCCCAGCAAGACGCGCCCCGAGGAGCGTCTTGCCACATGTAAGCACTGGGTCTGACTGAGCGCCTCCAGGAGAGAGGCCCCAGCAAGACGCGCCCCGAGGAGCGTCTTGCCTTATGTCAGCACTCGGTCTGACTGAGCGCCTCCAGGAGAGAGGCCCAAGCAAGACGCGTCCCGAGGAGTGTCTTGCCTTATGTCAACAATGAGTCTGACTGAGGGCCTCCAGGAGAGAAGCCCAAGCAAGACGCGGCCCGAGGAGTGTCTTGCCACATGTCAACAATGGGTCTGACTGAGGGCCTCCAGTAGAGAAGCCCAAGCAAGACGCGCCCCGAGGAGCGTCTTGCCACATGTCAGCACTCGGTCTGACTGAGCGCCTCCAGGAGAGAGGCCCAAGCAAGACGCACCCCGAGGAGCGTCTTGACACATGTCAACACTGGGGCTGACAGAGGGCGTCCAGGAGAGAGGCCCAAGCAAGACTCGCCCCGAGGAGCGTCTTGCCACATATCAACAATGGGTCTGACTGAGGGCCTCCATGAGAGAAGCCCAAGCAAGACGCGCCCCGGGGAGCGTCTTGCCACATGTCAGCACTCGGTCTGACTGAGCGCCTCCAGGAGAGAGGCCCAAGCAAGACGCGCCCCGAGGAGCGTCTTGCCACATATCAACAATGGGTCTGACTGAGGGCCTCCATGAGAGAAGCCCAAGCAAGACGCGCCCCGAGGAGCGTCTTGTCACGTGTCAACACTGGGTCTGACTGAGCGTCTCCAGGAGAGAGGCCCAAGCAAGACGCGCCCCGAGGAGCGTCTTGCCACATGTCACCACTGGGTCTGACTGAGCGCCTCCAGGAGAAAGGCCCAAGCAAGACGCGCCCCGAGGAGCGTCTTGCCACATGTCAACAATGAGTCTGACTGAGGGCCTCCAGGAGAGAAGCCCAAGCAAGACGCGTCCCGAGGAGTGTCTTGCCACATGTCAGCACTCGGTCTGACTGAACGCCTCCAGGAGAGAAGCCCCAGCAAGACGCGCCCCGAGGAGCGTCTTGCCACATGTAAGCACTGGGTCTGACTGAGCGCCTCCAGGAGAGAGGCCCCAGCAAGACGCGCCCCGAGGAGCGTCTTGCCTTATGTCAGCACTCGGTCTGACTGAGCGCCTCCAGGAGAGATGCCCAAGCAAGACGCGTCCCGAGGAGTGTCTTGCCACATGTCAACAATGAGTCTGACTGAGGGCCTCCAGGAGAGAAGCCCAAGCAAGACGCGTCCCGAGGAGTGTCTTGCCACATGTCAACAATGGGTCTGACTGAGGGCCTCCAGTAGAGAAGCCCAAGCAAGACGCGCCCCGAGGAGCGTCTTGCCACATGTCAGCACTCGGTCTGACTGAGCGCCTCCAGGAGAGAGGCCCAAGCAAGACGCACCCCGAGGAGCGTCTTGACACATGTCAACACTGGGGCTGACAGAGGAACTCCAGGAGCGAGACCCAAGCAAGATGCGCCCAGAGGAGCGTCTTGCCACATGTAAACAATGGGTCTGACTGAGGGCCTCCAGGAGAGAAGCCCAAGCAAGACGCGCCCCGAGGAGCGTCTTGCCACATGTCAGCACTCGGTCTGACTGAGCGCCTCCAGGAGAGAGGCCCAAGCAAGACGCGCCCCGAGGAGCGTCTTGCCACATATCAACAATGGGTCTGACTGAGGGCCTCCATGAGAGAAGCCCAAGCAAGACGCGCCCCGAGGAGCGTCTTGTCACGTGTCAACACTGGGTCTGACTGAGCGCCTCCAGGAGAGAGGCCCAAGCAAGACGCGCCCCGAGGAGCGTCTTGCCACATGTCACCACTGGGTCTGACTGAGCGCCTCCAGGAGAGAGGCCCAAGCAAGACGCGCCCCGAGGAGCGTCTTGCCACATGTCAACAATGGGTCTGACTGAGGGCCTCCAAGAGAGAAGCCCAAGCAAGACGCGCCCCGAGGAGCGTCTTGCACCATGTCAACACTGGGTCTGACTGAGCACCTCCAGGAGAGAGGCCCAAGCAAGACTCGCCCCGAGGAGCGTCTTGCCACATATCAACAATGGGTCTGACTGAGGGCCTCCATGAGAGAACTCAAAGCAAGACGCGCCCCGAGGAGCGTCTTGCCACATGTCAGCACTCGGTCTGACTGAGCGCCTCCAGGAGAGAGGCCCAAGCAAGACGCGCCCCGAGGAGCGTCTTGCCACATATCAACAATGGGTCTGACTGAGGGCCTCCATGAGAGAAGCCCAAGCAAGACGCGCCCCGAGGAGCGTCTTGTCACGTGTCAACACTGGGTCTGACTGAGCGTCTCCAGGAGAGAGGCCCAAGCAAGACGCGCCCCGAGGAGCGTCTTGCCACATGTCACCACTGGGTCTGACTGAGCGCCTCCAGGAGAAAGGCCCAAGCAAGACGCGCCCCGAGAAGCTTCTTGCCACATGTCAACAATGAGTCTGACTGAGGGCCTCCAGGAGAGAAGCCCAAGCAAGACGCGTCCCGAGGAGTGTCTTGCCACATGTCAGCACTCGGTCTGACTGAACGCCTCCAGGAGAGAAGCCCCAGCAAGACGCGCCCCGAGGAGCGTCTTGCCACATGTAAGCACTGGGTCTGACTGAGTGCCTCCAGGAGAGAGGCCCCAGCAAGACGCGCCCCGAGGAGCGTCTTGCCTTATGTCAGCACTCGGTCTGACTGAGCGCCTCCAGGAGAGAGGCCCAAGCAAGACGCGTCCCGAGGAGTGTCTTGCCACATGTCAACAATGAGTCTGACTGAGGGCCTCCAGGAGAGAAGCCCAAGCAAGACGCGGCCCGAGGAGTGTCTTGCCACATGTCAACAATGGGTCTGACTGAGGGCCTCCAGTAGAGAAGCCCAAGCAAGACGCGCCCCGAGGAGCGTCTTGCCACATGTCAGCACTCGGTCTGACTGAGCGCCTCCAGGAGAGAGGCCCAAGCAAGACGCACCCCGAGGAGCGTCTTGACACATGTCAACACTGGGGCTGACAGAGGGCGTCCAGGAGAGAGGCCCAAGGAAGACTCGCCCCGAGGAGCGTCTTGCCACATATCAACAATGGGTCTGACTGAGGGCCTCCATGAGAGAAGCCCAAGCAAGACGCGCCCCGGGGAGCGTCTTGCCACATGTCAGCACTCGGTCTGACTGAGCGCCTCCAGGAGAGAGGCCCAAGCAAGACGCGCCCCGAGGAGCGTCTTGCCACATATCAACAATGGGTCTGACTGAGGGCCTCCATGAGAGAAGCCCAAGCAAGACGCGCCCCGAGGAGCGTCTTGTCACGTGTCAACACTGGGTCTGACTGAGCGTCTCCAGGAGAGAGGCCCAAGCAAGACGCGCCCCGAGGAGCGTCTTGCCACATGTCACCACTGGGTCTGACTGAGCGCCTCCAGGAGAAAGGCCCAAGCAAGACGCGCCCCGAGGAGCGTCTTGCCACATGTCAACAATGAGTCTGACTGAGGGCCTCCAGGAGAGAAGCCCAAGCAAGACGCGTCCCGAGGAGTGTCTTGCCACATGTCAGCACTCGGTCTGACTGAACGCCTCCAGGAGAGAAGCCCCAGCAAGACGCGCCCCGAGGAGCGTCTTGCCACATGTAAGCACTGGGTCTGACTGAGCGCCTCCAGGAGAGAGGCCCCAGCAAGACGCGCCCCGAGGAGCGTCTTGCCTTATGTCAGCACTCGGTCTGACTGAGCGCCTCCAGGAGAGAGGCCCAAGCAAGACGCGTCCCGAGGAGTGTCTTGCCACATGTCAACAATGAGTCTGACTGAGGGCCTCCAGGAGAGAAGCCCAAGCAAGACGCGTCCCGAGGAGTGTCTTGCCACATGTCAACAATGGGTCTGACTGAGGGCCTCCAGTAGAGAAGCCCAAGCAAGACGCGCCCCGAGGAGCGTCTTGCCACATGTCAGCACTCGGTCTGACTGAGCGCCTCCAGGAGAGAGGCCCAAGCAAGACGCACCCCGAGGAGCGTCTTGACACATGTCAACACTGGGGCTGACAGAGGAACTCCAGGAGCGAGGCCCAAGCAAGATGCGCCCCGAGGAGCGTCTTGCCACATGTAAACAATGGGTCTGACTGAGGGCCTCCAGGAGAGAAGCCCAAGCAAGACGCGCCCCGAGGAGCGTCTTGCCACATGTCAGCACTCGGTCTGACTGAGCGCCTCCAGGAGAGAGGCCCAAGCAAGACGCGCCCCGAGGAGCGTCTTGCCACATATCAACAATGGGTCTGACTGAGGGCCTCCATGAGAGAAGCCCAAGCAAGACGCGCCCCGAGGAGCGTCTTGTCACGTGTCAACACTGGGTCTGACTGAGCGCCTCCAGGAGAGAGGCCCAAGCAAGACGCGCCCCGAGGAGCGTCTTGCCACATGTCACCACTGGGTCTGACTGAGCGCCTCCAGGAGAGAGGCCCAAGCAAGACGCGCCCCGAGGAGCGTCTTGCCACATGTCAACAATGGGTCTGACTGAGGGCCTCCAGGAGAGAAGCCCAAGCAAGACGCGTCCCGAGGAGCGTCTTGCCACATGTCAGCACTCGGTCTGACTGAACGCCTCCAGGAGAGAAGCCCCAGCAAGACGCGCCCCGAGGAGCGTCTTGCCACATGTAAGCACTGGGTCTGACTGAGCGCCTCCAGGAGAGAGGCCCAAGCAAGACGCGCCCCGAGGAGCGTCTTGCCACATGTCAACAATGGGTCTGACTGAGGGCCTCCAGGAGAGAAGCCCAAGCAAGATGCGCCCAAAGGAGCGTCTTGCCACATGTAAACAATGGGTCTGACTGAGGGCCTACAGGAGAGAAGCCCAAGCAAGACGCGCCCCGAGGAGCGTCTTGCCACATGTCAGCACTCGGTCTGACTGAGCGCCTCCAGGAGAGAGGCCCAAGAAAGACGCGCCCCGAGGAGCGTCTTGCCACATATCAACAATGGGTCTGACTGAGGGCCTCCATGAGAGAAGCCCAAGCAAGACGCGCCCCGAGGAGCGTCTTGCCACATGTCACCACTGGGTCTGACTGAGCGCCTCCAGGAGAGAGGCCCAAGCAAGACACGCCCCGAGGAGAGTCTTGCCACGTGTCAACACTGGGTCTGACTGAGCGTCTCCAGGAGAGAGGCCCAAGCAAGACGCGCCCCGAGGAGCGTCTTGCCACATGTCACCACTGGGTCTGACTGAGCGCCTCCAGGAGAGAGGCCCAATCAAGACGCGCCCCGAGGAGCGTCTTGCCACATGTAAGCACTGGGTCTGACTGAGCGCCTCCAGGAGAGAAGCCCCAGCAAGACGCGCCCCGAGGAGCGTCTTACCACATGTCAGCACTCGGTCTGACTGAACGCCTCCAGGAGAGAAGCCCAAGCAAGACGCGCCCCGAGGAGCGTCTTGCCACATGTCAGCACTCGGTCTGACTGAACGCCTCCAGGAGAGAAGCCCCAGCAAGACGCGCCCCGAGGAGCGTCTTGCCACATGTAAGCACTGGGTCTGACTGACCGCCTCCAGGAGAGAGGCCCCAGCAAGACGCGCCCCGAGGAGCGTCTTGACACATGTCAACACTGGGGCTGACATAGGGCCTCCAGGAGAGAGGCCCAAGCAAGATGCGCCCAGAGGAGCGTCTTGCCACATGTAAACAATGGGTCTGACTGAGGGCCTCCAGGAGAGAAGCACAAGCAAGACGCGCCCCGAGGAGCGTCTTGCCACATGTCAACAATGGGTCTGACTGAGGGCCTCCAGGAGAGAAGCCCAAGCAAGACGCGCCCCGAGGAGCGTCTTGCCACATGTCAGCACTCGGTCTGACTGAGCGCCTCCAGGAGAGAAGCCCAAGCAAGACGCGCCCCGAGGAGCGTCTTGCCACATGTCAGCACTCGGTCTGACTGAGCGCCTCCAGGAGAGAGGCCCAAGCAAGACGCACCCCGAGGAGCGTCTTGACACATGTCAACACTGGGGCTGACAGAGGGCCTCCAGGAGAGAGGCCCAAGCAAGATGCGCCCCAAGGAGCGTCTTGCCACATGTAAACAATGGGTCTGACTGAGGGCCTCCAGGAGAGAAGCCCAAGCAAGACGCGCCCCGAGGAGCGTCTTGTCACGTGTCAACACTGGGTCTGACTGAGCATCTCCAGGAGAGAGGCTCAAGCAAGACGCGCCCCGAAGAGCGTCTTGCCACATGTCACCACTGGGTCTGACTGAGCGCCTCCAGGAGAGAGGCCCAAGCAAGACGCGCACCGAGGAGCGTCTTGCCACATGTAAGCACTGGGTCTGACTGAGCGCCTCCAGGAGAGAGGCCCAAGCAAGACGCGCCCCGAGGAGCGTCTTGCCACATGTAAGCACTGGGTCTGACTGAGCGCCTCCAGGAGAGAGGCCCAAGCAAGACGCGCCCCGAGGAGCGTCTTGCCACATGTCAGCAATGGGTCTGACTGAGGGCCTCCAGGAGAGAAGCCCAAGCAAGATGCACCCAAAGGAGCGTCTTGCCACATGTAAACAGTGGGTCTGACTCAGGGCCTCCAGGAGAGAAGCCCAAGCAAGACGCGCCCCGAGCAGCGTCTTGCCACATGTCAGCACTCGGTCTGACTGAGCGCCTCCAGGAGAGAGGCCCAAGCAAGATGCGCCCCAAGGAGCGTCTTGCCACATGTAAACAATGGGTCTGACTGAGGGCCTCCAGGAGAGAAGCCCAAGCAAGACGCGCCCCGAGGAGCGTCTTGTCACGTGTCAACACTGGGTCTGACTGAGCATCTCCAGGAGAGAGGCTCAAGCAAGACGCGCCCCGAAGAGCGTCTTGCCACATGTCACCACTGGGTCTGACTGAGCGCCTCCAGGAGAGAGGCCCAAGCAAGACGCGCACCGAGGAGCGTCTTGCCACATGTAAGCACTGGGTCTGACTGAGCGCCTCCAGGAGAGAGGCCCAAGCAAGACGCGCCCCGAAGAGCGTCTTGCCACATGTCACCACTGGGTCTGACTGAGGGCCTCCAGTAGAGAAGCCCAAGCAAGACGCGCCCCGAGGAGCGTCTTGCCACATGTCAGCACTCGGTCTGACTGAGCGCCTCCAGGAGAGAGGCCCAAGCAAGACGCACCCCGAGGAGCGTCTTGACACATGTCAACACTGGGGCTGACAGAGGGCGTCCAGGAGAGAGGCCCAAGCAAGACTCGCCCCGAGGAGCGTCTTGCCACATATCAACAATGGGTCTGACTGAGGGCCTCCATGAGAGAAGCCCAAGCAAGACGCGCCCCGGGGAGCGTCTTGCCACATGTCAGCACTCGGTCTAACTGAGCGCCTCCAGGAGAGAGGCCCAAGCAAGACGCGCCCCGAGGAGCGTCTTGCCACATATCAACAATGGGTCTGACTGAGGGCCTCCATGAGAGAAGCCCAAGCAAGACGCGCCCCGAGGAGCGTCTTGTCACGTGTCAACACTGGGTCTGACTGAGCGTCTCCAGGAGAGAGGCCCAAGCAAGACGCGCCCCGAGGAGCGTCTTGCCACATGTCACCACTGGGTCTGACTGAGCGCCTCCAGGAGAAAGGCCCAAGCAAGACGCGCCCCGAGGAGCGTCTTGCCACATGTCAACAATGAGTCTGACTGAGGGCCTCCAGGAGAGAAGCCCAAGCAAGACGCGTCCCGAGGAGTGTCTTGCCACATGTCAGCACTCGGTCTGACTGAACGCCTCCAGGAGAGAAGCCCCAGCAAGACGCGCCCCGAGGAGCGTCTTGCCACATGTAAGCACTGGGTCTGACTGAGCGCCTCCAGGAGAGAGGCCCCAGCAAGACGCGCCCCGAGGAGCGTCTTGCCTTATGTCAGCACTCGGTCTGACTGAGCGCCTCCAGGAGAGATGCCCAAGCAAGACGCGTCCCGAGGAGTGTCTTGCCACATGTCAACAATGAGTCTGACTGAGGGCCTCCAGGAGAGAAGCCCAAGCAAGACGCGTCCCGAGGAGTGTCTTGCCACATGTCAACAATGGGTCTGACTGAGGGCCTCCAGTAGAGAAGCCCAAGCAAGACGCGCCCCGAGGAGCGTCTTGCCACATGTCAGCACTCGGTCTGACTGAGCGCCTCCAGGAGAGAGGCCCAAGCAAGACGCACCCCGAGGAGCGTCTTGACACATGTCAACACTGGGGCTGACAGAGGAACTCCAGGAGCGAGGCCCAAGCAAGATGCGCCCCGAGGAGCGTCTTGCCACATGTAAACAATGGGTCTGACTGAGGGCCTCCAGGAGAGAAGCCCAAGCAAGACGCGCCCCGAGGAGCGTCTTGCCACATGTCAGCACTCGGTCTGACTGAGCGCCTCCAGGAGAGAGGCCCAAGCAAGACGCGCCCCGAGGAGCGTCTTGCCACATATCAACAATGGGTCTGACTGAGGGCCTCCATGAGAGAAGCCCAAGCAAGACGCGCCCCGAGGAGCGTCTTGTCACGTGTCAACACTGGGTCTGACTGAGCGCCTCCAGGAGAGAGGCCCAAGCAAGACGCGCCCCGAGGAGCGTCTTGCCACATGTCACCACTGGGTCTGACTGAGCGCCTCCAGGAGAGAGGCCCAAGCAAGACGCGCCCCGAGGAGCGTCTTGCCACATGTCAACAATGGGTCTGACTGAGGGCCTCCAAGAGAGAAGCCCAAGCAAGACGCGCCCCGAGGAGCGTCTTGCACCATGTCAACACTGGGTCTGACTGAGCACCTCCAGGAGAGAGGCCCAAGCAAGACTCGCCCCGAGGAGCGTCTTGCCACATATCAACAATGGGTCTGACTGAGGGCCTCCATGAGAGAAGCCCAAGCAAGACGCGCCCCGAGGAGCGTCTTGCCACATGTCAGCACTCGGTCTGACTGAGCGCCTCCAGGAGAGAGGCCCAAGCAAGACGCGCCCCGAGGAGCGTCTTGCCACATATCAACAATGGGTCTGACTGAGGGCCTCCATGAGAGAAGCCCAAGCAAGACGCGCCCCGAGGAGCGTCTTGTCACGTGTCAACACTGGGTCTGACTGAGCGTCTCCAGGAGAGAGGCCCAAGCAAGACGCGCCCCGAGGAGCGTCTTGCCACATGTCACCACTGGGTCTGACTGAGCGCCTCCAGGAGAAAGGCCCAAGCAAGACGCGCCCCGAGAAGCTTCTTGCCACATGTCAACAATGAGTCTGACTGAGGGCCTCCAGGAGAGAAGCCCAAGCAAGACGCGTCCCGAGGAGTGTCTTGCCACATGTCAGCACTCGGTCTGACTGAACGCCTCCAGGAGAGAAGCCCCAGCAAGACGCGCCCCGAGGAGCGTCTTGCCACATGTAAGCACTGGGTCTGACTGAGCGCCTCCAGGAGAGAGGCCCCAGCAAGACGCGCCCCGAGGAGCGTCTTGCCTTATGTCAGCACTCGGTCTGACTGAGCGCCTCCAGGAGAGAGGCCCAAGCAAGACGCGTCCCGAGGAGTGTCTTGCCACATGTCAACAATGAGTCTGACTGAGGGCCTCCAGGAGAGAAGCCCAAGCAAGACGCGGCCCGAGGAGTGTCTTGCCACATGTCAACAATGGGTCTGACTGAGGGCCTCCAGTAGAGAAGCCCAAGCAAGACGCGCCCCGAGGAGCGTCTTGCCACATGTCAGCACTCGGTCTGACTGAGCGCCTCCAGGAGAGAGGCCCAAGCAAGACGCACCCCGAGGAGCGTCTTGACACATGTCAACACTGGGGCTGACAGAGGGCGTCCAGGAGAGAGGCCCAAGCAAGACTCGCCCCGAGGAGCGTCTTGCCACATATCAACAATGGGTCTGACTGAGGGCCTCCATGAGAGAAGCCCAAGCAAGACGCGCCCCGGGGAGCGTCTTGCCACATGTCAGCACTCGGTCTGACTGAGCGCCTCCAGGAGAGAGGCCCAAGCAAGACGCGCCCCGAGGAGCGTCTTGCCACATATCAACAATGGGTCTGACTGAGGGCCTCCATGAGAGAAGCCCAAGCAAGACGCGCCCCGAGGAGCGTCTTGTCACGTGTCAACACTGGGTCTGACTGAGCGTCTCCAGGAGAGAGGCCCAAGCAAGACGCGCCCCGAGGAGCGTCTTGCCACATGTCACCACTGGGTCTGACTGAGCGCCTCCAGGAGAAAGGCCCAAGCAAGACGCGCCCCGAGGAGCGTCTTGCCACATGTCAACAATGAGTCTGACTGAGGGCCTCCAGGAGAGAAGCCCAAGCAAGACGCGTCCCGAGGAGTGTCTTGCCACATGTCAGCACTCGGTCTGACTGAACGCCTCCAGGAGAGAAGCCCCAGCAAGACGCGCCCCGAGGAGCGTCTTGCCACATGTAAGCACTGGGTCTGACTGAGCGCCTCCAGGAGAGAGGCCCCAGCAAGACGCGCCCCGAGGAGCGTCTTGCCTTATGTCAGCACTCGGTCTGACTGAGCGCCTCCAGGAGAGAGGCCCAAGCAAGACGCGTCCCGAGGAGTGTCTTGCCACATGTCAACAATGAGTCTGACTGAGGGCCTCCAGGAGAGAAGCCCAAGCAAGACGCGTCCCGAGGAGTGTCTTGCCACATGTCAACAATGGGTCTGACTGAGGGCCTCCAGTAGAGAAGCCCAAGCAAGACGCGCCCCGAGGAGCGTCTTGCCACATGTCAGCACTCGGTCTGACTGAGCGCCTCCAGGAGAGAGGCCCAAGCAAGACGCACCCCGAGGAGCGTCTTGACACATGTCAACACTGGGGCTGACAGAGGAACTCCAGGAGCGAGGCCCAAGCAAGATGCGCCCCGAGGAGCGTCTTGCCACATGTAAACAATGGGTCTGACTGAGGGCCTCCAGGAGAGAAGCCCAAGCAAGACGCGCCCCGAGGAGCGTCTTGCCACATGTCAGCACTCGGTCTGACTGAGCGCCTCCAGGAGAGAGGCCCAAGCAAGACGCGCCCCGAGGAGCGTCTTGCCACATATCAACAATGGGTCTGACTGAGGGCCTCCATGAGAGAAGCCCAAGCAAGACGCGCCCCGAGGAGCGTCTTGTCACGTGTCAACACTGGGTCTGACTGAGCGCCTCCAGGAGAGAGGCCCAAGCAAGACGCGTCCCGAGGAGCGTCTTGCCACATGTCAGCACTCGGTCTGACTGAACGCCTCCAGGAGAGAAGCCCCAGCAAGACGCGCCCCGAGGAGCGTCTTGCCACATGTAAGCACTGGGTCTGACTGAGCGCCTCCAGGAGAGAGGCCCAAGCAAGACGCGCCCCGAGGAGCGTCTTGCCACATGTCAACAATGGGTCTGACTGAGGGCCTCCAGGAGAGAAGCCCAAGCAAGATGCACCCAAAGGAGCGTCTTGCCACATGTAAACAATGGGTCTGACTGAGGGCCTCCAGGAGAGAAGCCCAAGCAAGACGCGCCCCGAGGAGCGTCTTGCCACATGTCAGCACTCGGTCTGACTGAGCGCCTCCAGGAGAGAGGCCCAAGAAAGACGCGCCCCGAGGAGCGTCTTGCCACATATCAACAATGGGTCTGACTGAGGGCCTCCATGAGAGAAGCCCAAGCAAGACGCGCCCCGAGGAGCGTCTTGCCACATGTCACCACTGGGTCTGACTGAGCGCCTCCAGGAGAGAGGCCCAAGCAAGACACACCCCGAGGAGAGTCTTGCCACGTGTCAACACTGGGTCTGACTGAGCGTCTCCAGGAGAGAGGCCCAAGCAAGACGCGCCCCGAGGAGCGTCTTGCCACATGTCACCACTGGGTCTGACTGAGCGCCTCCAGGAGAGAGGCCCAATCAAGACGCGCCCCGAGGAGCGTCTTGCCACATGTAAGCACTGGGTCTGACTGAGCGCCTCCAGGAGAGAAGCCCCAGCAAGACGCGCCCCGAGGAGCGTCTTACCACATGTCACCACTCGGTCTGACTGAACGCCTCCAGGAGAGAAGCCCAAGCAAGACGCGCCCCGAGGAGCGTCTTGCCACATGTCAGCACTCGGTCTGACTGAACGCCTCCAGGAGAGAAGCCCCAGCAAGACGCGCCCCGAGGAGCGTCTTGCCACATGTAAGCACTGGGTCTGACTGACCGCCTCCAGGAGAGAGGCCCCAGCAAGACGCGCCCCGAGGAGCGTCTTGACACATGTCAACACTGGGGCTGACATAGGGCCTCCAGGAGAGAGGCCCAAGCAAGATGCGCCCAGAGGAGCGTCTTGCCACATGTAAACAATGGGTCTGACTGAGGGCCTCCAGGAGAGAAGCACAAGCAAGACGCGCCCCGAGGAGCGTCTTGCCACATGTCAACAATGGGTCTGACTGAGGGCCTCCAGGAGAGAAGCCCAAGCAAGACGCGCCCTGAGGAGCGTCTTGCCACATGTCAGCACTCGGTCTGACTGAGCGCCTCCAGGAGAGAAGCCCAAGCAAGACGTGCCCCGAGGAGCGTCTTGCCACATGTCAGCACTCGGTCTGACTGAGCGCCTCCAGGAGAGAGGCCCAAGCAAGACGCACCCCGAGGAGCGTCTTGACACATGTCAACACTGGGGCTGACAGAGGGCCTCCAGGAGAGAGGCCCAAGCAAGATGCGCCCCAAGGAGCGTCTTGCCACATGTAAACAATGGGTCTGACTGAGGGCCTCCAGGAGAGAAGCCCAAGCAAGACGCGCCCCGAGGAGCGTCTTGTCACGTGTCAACACTGGGTCTGACTGAGCATCTCCAGGAGAGAGGCTCAAGCAAGACGCGCCCCGAAGAGCGTCTTGCCACATGTCACCACTGGGTCTGACTGAGCGCCTCCAGGAGAGAGGCCCAAGCAAGACGCGCACCGAGGAGCGTCTTGCCACATGTAAGCACTGGGTCTGACTGAGCGCCTCCAGGAGAGAGGCCCAAGCAAGACGCGCCCCGAGGAGCGTCTTGCCACATGTAAGCACTGGGTCTGACTGAGCGCCTCCAGGAGAGAGGCCCAAGCAAGACGCGCCCCGAGGAGCGTCTTGCCACATGTCAGCAATGGGTCTGACTGAGGGCCTCCAGGAAAAAAGCCCAAGCAAGATGCACCCAAAGGAGCGTCTTGCCACATGTAAACAGTGGGTCTGACTCAGGGCCTCCAGGAGAGAAGCCCAAGCAAGACGCGCCCCGAGCAGCGTCTTGCCACATGTCAGCACTCGGTCTGACTGAGCGCCTCCAGGAGAGAGGCCCAAGCAAGATGCGCCCCAAGGAGCGTCTTGCCACATGTAAACAATGGGTCTGACTGAGGGCCTCCAGGAGAGAAGCCCAAGCAAGACGCGCCCCGAGGAGCGTCTTGTCACGTGTCAACACTGGGTCTGACTGAGCATCTCCAGGAGAGAGGCTCAAGCAAGACGCGCCCCGAAGAGCATCTTGCCACATGTCACCACTGGGTCTGACTGAGCGCCTCCAGGAGAGAGGCCCAAGCAAGACGCGCACCGAGGAGCGTCTTGCCACATGTAAGCACTGGGTCTGACTGAGCGCCTCCAGGAGAGAGGCCCAAGCAAGACGCGCCCCGAAGAGCGTCTTGCCACATGTCACCACTGGGTCTGACTGAGCGCCTCCAGGAGAGAGGCCCAAGCAAGACGCGCCCCGAGGAGCGTCTTGCCACATGTAAGCACTGGGTCTGACTGAGCGCCTCCAGGAGAGAGGCCCAAGCAAGACGCGCCCCGAGGAGCGTCTTGCCACATGTCAGCAATGGGTCTGACTGAGGGCCTCCAGGAGAGAAGCCCAAGCAAGATGCACCCAAAGGAGCGTCTTGCCACATGTAAACAGTGGGTCTGACTCAGGGCCTCCAGGAGAGAAGCCCAAGCAAGACGCGCCCCGAGCAGCGTCTTGCCACATGTCAGCACTCGGTCTGACTGAGCGCCTCCAGGAGAGAGGCCCAAGCAAGACGCGCCCCGAGGAGCGTCTTGCCACATATCAACAATGGGTCTGACTGAGGGCCTCCATGAGAGAAGCCCAAGCAAGACGCGCCCCGAGGAGCGTCTTGCCACATGTAAGCACTGGGTCTGACTGAGCGCCTCCAGGAGAGAAGCCCCAGCAAGACGCGCCCCGAGGAGCGTCTTACCACATGTCAGCACTGGGTCTGACTGAGCGCCTCCAGGAGAGAGGCCCCAGCAAGACGCGCCCCGAGGAGCGTCTTGACACATGTCAACACTGGGGCTGACAGAGGGCCTCCAGGAGAGAGGCCCAAGCAAGATGCACCCCGAGGAGCGTCTTGCCACATGTAAACAATGGGTCTGACTGAGGGCCTCCAGGAGAAAAGCACAAGCAAGACGCGCCCCGAGGAGCGTCTTGCCACATGTCAGCACTGGGTCTGACTGAGCGCCTCCAGGAGAGAGGCCCCAGCAAGACGCGCCCCGAGGAGCGTCTTGCCACATGTCAGCACTCGGTCTGACTGAGCGCCTCCAGGAGAGAGGCCCAAGCAAGACGCACCCCGAGGAGCGTCCTGACACATGTCAACACTGGGGATGACAGAGGGCCTCCAGGAGAGAGGCCCAAGCAAGATGCGCCCCGAGGAGCGTCTTGCCACATATCAACAATGGGTCTGACTGAGGGCCTCCATGAGAGAAGCCCAAGCAAGACGCGCCCCGAGGAGCGTCTTGTCACGTGTCAACACTGGGTCTGACTGAGCATCTCCAGGAGAGAGGCTCAAGCAAGACGCGCCCCGAAGAGCGTCTTGCCACATGTCACCACTGGGTCTGACTGAGCGCCTCCAGGAGAGAGGCCCAAGCAAGACGCGCCCCGAGGAGCGTCTTGCCACATGTAAGCACTGGGTCTGACTGAGCGCCTCCAGGAGAGAGGCCCCAGCAAGACGCGCCCCGAGGAGCGTCTTGCCTTATGTAAGCACTCGGTCTGACTGAGCGCCTCCAGGAGAGAGGCCCAAGCAAGACGCGCCCCGAGGAGCGTCTTGCCACATGTCAACAATGGGTCTGACTGAGGGCCTCCAGGAGAGAAGCCCAAGCAAGACGCGCCCCGAGGAGCGTCTTGCCACATGTCAACAATGGGTCTGACTGAGGGCCTCCAAGAGAGAAGCCTAAGCAAGACGCGCCCCGAGGAGCGTCTTGCACCATGTCAACACTGGGTCTGACTGAGCACCTCCAGGAGAGAGGCCCAAGCAAGACTCGCCCCGAGGAGCGTCTTGCCACATATCAACAATGGGTCTGACTGAGGGCCTCCATGAGAGAAGCCCAAGCAAGACGCGCCCCGAGGAGCGTCTTGCCACATGTCAGCACTCGGTCTGACTGAGCGCCTCCAGGAGAGAGGCCTAAGCAAGACGCGCCCCGAGGAGCGTCTTGCCACATATCAACAATGGGTCTGACTGAGGGCCTCCATGAGAGAAGCCCAAGCAAGACGCGCCCCGAGGAGCGTCTTGTCACGTGTCAACACTGGGTCTGACTGAGCGTCTCCAGGAGAGAGGCCCAAGCAAGACGCGCCCCGAGGAGCGTCTTGCCACATGTCACCACTCGGTCTGACTGAGTGCCTCCAGGAGAGAGGCCCAAGCAAGACGCGCCCCGAGGAGCGTCTTGCCACATGTCAACACTGGGTCTGACAGAGGGCCTCCAGGAGAGAGGCCCAAGCAAGACGCGCCCCGAGGAGCGTCTTGCCACATGTCAACAATGAGTCTGACTGAGGGCCTCCAGGAGAGAAGCCCAAGCAAGACGCGCCCCGAGGAGTGTCTTGCCACATGTCAGCACTCGGTCTGACTGAGCGCCTCCAGGAGAGAGGCCCAAGCAAGATGCGCCCCGAGGAGCGTCTTGCCACATGTCAACAATGGGTCTGACTGAGGGCCTCCAGGAGAGAAGCCCAAGCAAGACGCGCCCTGAGGAGCGTCTTGCTGCATGTCAGCACTCGGTCTGACTGAGCGCCTCCAGGAAAGAGGCCCAAGCAAGACGCGCCCCGAAGAGCGTCTTGCCACATGTCACCACTGGGTCTGACTGAGCGCCTCCAGGAGAGAGGCCCAAGCAAGACGCGCCCCGAGGAGCGTCTTGCCACATGTAAGCACTGGGTCTGACTGAGCGCCTCCAGGAGAGAAGCCCCAGCAAGACGCGCCCCGAGGAGCGTCTTACCACATGTCAGCACTCGGTCTGACTGAACGCCTCCAGGAGAGAAGCCCAAGCAAGACGCGCCCCGAGGAGCTCCTTGCCACATGTCAGCACTCGGTCTGACTGAACGCCTCCAGGAGAGAAGCCCCAGCAAGACACACCCCGAGGAGCGTCTTGCCACATGTAAGCACTCGGTCTGACTGAGCGCCTCCAGGAGAGAGGCCCAAGCAAGACGCGCCTCGAGGAGCGTCTTGCCACATGTCAACAATGGGTCTGACTGAGGGCCTCCAAGAGAGAAGCCCAAGCAAGACGCGCCCCGAGGAGCGTCTTGCACCACGTCAACACTGGGTCTGACTGAGCACCTCCAGGAGAGAGGCCCAAGCAAGACTCGCCCCGAGGAGCGTCTTGACACATGTCAACACTGGGGCTGACAGAGGGCCTCCAGGAGAGAGGCCCAAGCCAGATGTGCCCCGAGGAGCGTCTTGCCACATGTCAGCACTCGGTCTGACTGAGCGCCTCCAGGAGAGAGGCCCCAGCAAGACGCGCCCCGAGGAGCGTCTGGCCACATGTCAGCACTCTGTCTGACTGTGCGCCTCCAGGAGAGAGGCCCCAAGCAAGATGCGCCCCGAGGAGCATCTTGCCACATGTCAACAATGAGTCTGACTGAGGGCCTCCATGAGAGAAGCCCAAGCAAGACGCGCCCCGAGGAGCGTCTTGTCACGTATCAACAGTGGGTCTCACTGAGCGTCTCCAGGAGAGAGGCCCAAGCAAGACGCGCCCCGAGGAGCGTCTTGCCTCATGTCACCACTGGGTCTGACTGAGCGCCTCCAGGAGAGAGGCCCAAGCAAGACGCGCCCCGAGGAGCGTCTTGCCACATGTCAACAATGAGTCTGACTGAGGGCCTCCAGGAGAGAAGCCCAAGCAAGACGCGTCCCGAGGAGTGTCTTGCCACATGTCAGCACTCGGTCTGACTGAACGCCTCCAGGAGAGAAGCCCCAGCAAGACACGCCCCGAGGAGCGTCTTGCCACATGTAAGCACTGGGTCTGACTGAGCGCCTCCAGGAGAGAGGCCCCAGCAAGACGCGCCCCGAGGAGCGTCTTGCCTTATGTCAGCACTCGGTCTGACTGAGCGCCTCCAGGAGAGAGGCCCAAGCAAGACGCGTCCCGAGGAGTGTCTTGCCACATGTCAACAATGAGTCTGACTGAGGGCCTCCAGGAGAGAAGCCCAAGCAAGACGCGTCCCGAGGAGTGTCTTGCCACATGTCAACAATGGGTCTGACTGAGGGCCTCCAGGAGAGAAGCCCAAGCAAGACGCGCCCCGAGGAGCGTCTTGCCACATGTCAGCACTCGGTCTGACTGAGCGCCTCCAGGAGAGAGGCCCAAGCAAGACGCACCCCGAGGAGCGTCTTGACACATGTCAGCACTGGGGCTGACAGAGGGCCTCCAGGAGAGAGGCCCAAGCAAGACGCGCCCCGAGGAGCGTCTTGCCACATGTAAGCACTGGGTCTGACTGAGCGCCTCCAGGAGAGAGGCCCCAGCAAGACGCGCCCCGAGGACCGTCTTGCCTTATGTCAGCACTCGGTCTGACTGAGTGCCTCCAGGAGAGAGGCCCAAGCAAGACGCACCCCGAGGAGCGTCTTGCAACATGTCAACAATGGGTCTGACTGAGGGCCTCCAGGAGAGAAGCCCAAGCAAGACGCGCCCCGAGGAGCGTCTTGCCACATGTCAACACTGGGTCTGACTGAGCACCTCCAGGAGAGAGGCCCAAGCAAGACGCGCCCCGAGGAGAGTCTTGCCACATGTCAACACTGGGTCTGACAGAGGGCCTCCAGGAGAGAGGCCCAAGCAAGACGCGCCCCGAGGAGCGTCTTGCCACATGTCAACAATGAGTCTGACTGAGGGCCTCCAGGAGAGAAGCCCAAGCAAGACGCGCCCCGAGGAGTGTCTTGCCATATGTCAGCACTCGGTCTGACTGAGCGCCTCCAGGAGAGAGGCCCAAGCAAGATGCGCCCCGAGGAGCGTCTTGCCACATGTCAACAATGGGTCTGACAGAGGGCCTCCAGGAGAGAAGCCCAAGCAAGACGCGCCCTGGGGAGCGTCTTGCTGCATGTCAGCACTCGGTCTGACTGAGCGCCTCCAGGAGAGAGGCCCAAGCAAGACGCGCCCCGAGGAGCGTCTTGCCACATGTCAACAATGGGTCTGAACTTAGGGCCTCCAGGAGAGAAGCCCAAGCAAGACGCGCCCCGAGGAGCGTCTTGCCACATTTCAGCACTCTGTCTGTCCGTGCGCCTCCAGGAGAGAGGCCCAAACAAGAAGCGCCCCGAGGAGCGTCTTGCCACATGTCAACAATGAGTCTGACTGAGGGCCTCCAGGAGAGAAGCCCAAGCAAGACGCGTCCCGAGGAGTGTCTTGCCACATGTCAGCACTCGGTCTGACTGAGCGCCTCCAGGAGAGAGGCCCCAGCAAGACGCGCCCCGAGGAGCGTCTGGCCACATGTCAGCACTCTGTCTGACTGTGCGCCTCCAGGAGAGAGGCCCCAAGCAAGACGCGCCCCGAGGAGCATCTTGCCACATGTCAACAATGAGTCTGACTGAGGGCCTCCATGAGAGAAGCCCAAGCAAGACGCGCCCCGAGGAGCGTCTTGTCACGTGTCAACAGTGGGTCTCACTGAGCGTCTCCAGGAGAGAGGCCCAAGCAAGACGCGCCCCGAGGAGCGTCTTGCCTCATGTCACCACTGGGTCTGACTGAGCGCCTCCAGGAGAGAGGCCCAAGCAAGACGCGCCCCGAGGAGCGTCTTGCCACATGTCAACAATGAGTCTGACTGAGGGCCTCCAGGAGAGAAGCCCAAGCAAGACGCGTCCCGAGGAGTGTCTTGCCACATGTCAGCACTCGGTCTGACTGAACGCCTCCAGGAGAGAAGCCCCAGCAAGACACGCCCCGAGGAGCGTCTTGCCACATGTAAGCACTGGGTCTGACTGAGCGCCTCCAGGAGAGAGGCCCCAGCAAGACGCGCCCCGAGGAGCGTCTTGCCTTATGTCAGCACTCGGTCTGACTGAGCGCCTCCAGGAGAGAGGCCCAAGCAAGACGCGTCCCGAGGAGTGTCTTGCCACATGTCAACAATGAGTCTGACTGAGGGCCTCCAGGAGAGAAGCCCAAGCAAGACGCGTCCCGAGGAGTGTCTTGCCACATGTCAACAATGGGTCTGACTGAGGGCCTCCAGGAGAGAAGCCCAAGCAAGACGCGCCCCGAGGAGCGTCTTGCCACATGTCAGCACTCGGTCTGACTGAGCGCCTCCAGGAGAGAGGCCCAAGCAAGACGCACCCCGAGGAGCGTCTTGACACATGTCAGCACTGGGGCTGACAGAGGGCCTCCAGGAGAGAGGCCCAAGCAAGACGCGCCCCGAGGAGCGTCTTGCCACATGTAAGCACTGGGTCTGACTGAGCGCCTCCAGGAGAGAGGCCCCAGCAAGACGCGCCCCGAGGACCGTCTTGCCTTATGTCAGCACTCGGTCTGACTGAGTGCCTCCAGGAGAGAGGCCCAAGCAAGACGCACCCCGAGGAGCGTCTTGCAACATGTCAACAATGGGTCTGACTGAGGGCCTCCAGGAGAGAAGCCCAAGCAAGACGCGCCCCGAGGAGCGTCTTGCCACATGTCAACACTGGGTCTGACTGAGCACCTCCAGGAGAGAGGCCCAAGCAAGACGCGCCCCGAGGAGAGTCTTGCCACATGTCAACACTGGGTCTGACAGAGGGCCTCCAGGAGAGAGGCCCAAGCAAGACGCGCCCCGAGGAGCGTCTTGCCACATGTCAACAATGAGTCTGACTGAGGGCCTCCAGGAGAGAAGCCCAAGCAAGACGCGCCCCGAGGAGTGTCTTGCCATATGTCAGCACTCGGTCTGACTGAGCGCCTCCAGGAGAGAGGCCCATGCAAGATGCGCCCCGAGGAGCGTCTTGCCACATGTCAACAATGGGTCTGACAGAGGGCCTCCAGGAGAGAAGCCCAAGCAAGACGCGCCCTGGGGAGCGTCTTGCTGCATGTCAGCACTCGGTCTGACTGAGCGCCTCCAGGAGAGAGGCCCAAGCAAGACGCGCCCCGAGGAGCGTCTTGCCACATGTCAACAATGGGTCTGAACTTAGGGCCTCCAGGAGAGAAGCCCAAGCAAGACGCGCCCCGAGGAGCGTCTTGCCACATTTCAGCACTCTGTCTGTCCGTGCGCCTCCAGGAGAGAGGCCCAAACAAGAAGCGCCCCGAGGAGCGTCTTGCCACATGTCAACAATGAGTCTGACTGAGGGCCTCCAGGAGAGAAGCCCAAGCAAGACGCGTCCCGAGGAGTGTCTTGCCACATGTCAGCACTCGGTCTGACTGAACGCCTCCAGGAGAGAAGCCCCAGCAAGACGCGCCCCGAGGAGCGTCTTGCCACATGTAAGCACTGGGTCTGACTGAGCGCCTCCAGGAGAGAGGCCCCAGCAAGACGCGCCCCGAGGAGCGTCTTGCCTTATGTCAGCACTCGGTCTGACTGAGCGCCTCCAGGAGAGAGGCCCAAGCAAGACGCGTCCCGAGGAGTGTCTTGCCACATGTCAACAATGAGTCTGACTGAGGGCCTCCAGGAGAGAAGCCCAAGCAAGACGCGTCCCCAGGAGTGTCTTGCCACATGTCAACAATGGGTCTGACTGAGGGCCTCCAGGAGAGAAGCCCAAGCAAGACGCGCCCCGAGGAGCGTCTTGCCACATGTCAGCACTCAGTCTGACTGAGCGCCTCCAGGAGAGAGGCCCAAGCAAGACGCACCCCGAGGAGCGTCTTGACACATGTCAACACTGGGGCTGACAGAGGGCCTCCAGGAGAGAGGCCCAAGCAAGACGCGCCCCGAGGAGCGTCTTGCCACATGTCAACACTGGGTCTGACTGAGCACCTCCAGGAGAGAGGCCCAAGCAAGACGCGCCCCGAGGAGAGTCTCGCCACATGTCAACACTGGGTCTGACAGAGGGCCTCCAGGAGAGAGGCCCAAGCAAGACGCGCCCCGAGGAGCGTCTTGCCACATGTCAACAATGAGTCTGACTGAGGGCCTCCAGGAGAGAAGCCCAAGCAAAACGCGCCCCGAGGAGTGTCTTGCCACATGTCAGCACTCGGTCTGACTGAGCGCCTCCAGGAGAGAGGCCCAAGCAAGATGCGCCCCGAGGAGCGTCTTGCCACATGTCAACAATGGGTCTGACTGAGGGCCTCCAGGAGAGAAGCCCAAGCAAGACGCGCTCTGGGGAGCGTCTTGCTGCATGTCAGCACTCGGTCTGACTGAGCGCCTCCAGGAGAGAGGCCCAAGCAAGACGCGCCCCGAGGAGCGTCTTGCCACATGTCAACAATGGGTCTGAACTTAGGGCCTCCAGGAGAGAAGCCCAAGCAAGACGCGCCCCGAGGAGCGTCTTGCCACATTTCAGCACTCTGTCTGTCCGTGCGCCTCCAAGAGAGGCCCAAACAAGACGCGCCCCGAGGAACGTCTTGCCACATGTCAACAATGAGTCTGACTGAGGGCCTCCAGGAGAGAGGCCCAAGCAAGACTCGCCCCGAGGAGCGTCTTGACACATGTCAACACTGGGGCTGACAGAGGGCCTCCAGGAGAGAGGCCCAAGCCAGATGTGCCCCGAGGAGCGTCTTGCCACATGTAAACAATGGGTCTGACTGAGGGCCTCCAGGAGAGAAGCCCAAGCAAGACGCGCCCCGAGGAGCGTCTTGCCACATGTCAGCACTCGGTCTGACTGAGCGCCTCCAGGAGAGAGGCCCCAGCAAGACGCGCCCCGAGGAGCGTCTGGCCACATGTCAGCACTCTGTCTGACTGTGCGCCTCCAGGAGAGAGGCCCAGAGCAAGACGCGCCCCGAGGAGCATCTTGCCACATGTCAACAATGAGTCTGACTGAGGGCCTCCATGAGAGAAGCCCAAGCAAGACTCGCCCCGAGGAGCGTCTTGTCACGTGTCAACAGTGGGTCTCACTGAGCGTCTCCAGGAGAGAGGCCCAAGCAAGACGCGCCCCGAGGAGCGTCTTGCCTCATGTCACCACTGGGTCTGACTGAGCGCCTCCAGGAGAGAGGCCCAAGTAAGACTCGCCCCGAGGAGCGTCTTGCCACATGTCAACAATGAGTCTGACTGAGGGCCTCCAGGAGAGAAGCCCAAGCAAGACGCGTCCCGAGGAGTGTCTTGCCACATGTCAGCACTCGGTCTGACTGAACGCCTCCAGGAGAGAAGCCCCAGCAAGACGCGCCCCGAGGAGCGTCTTGCCACATGTAAGCACTGGGTCTGACTGAGCGCCTCCAGGAGAGAGGCCCCAGCAAGACGCGCCCCGAGGAGCGTCTTGCCTTATGTCAGCACTCGGTCTGACTGAGCGCCTCCAGGAGAGAGGCCCAAGCAAGACGCGTCCCGAGGAGTGTCTTGCCACATGTCAACAATGAGTCTGACTGAGGGCCTCCAGGAGAGAAGCCCAAGCAAGACGCGTCCCGAGGAGTGTCTTGCCACATGTCAACAATGGGTCTGACTGAGGGCCTCCAGGAGAGAAGCCCAAGCAAGACGCGCCCCGAGGAGCGTCTTGCCACATGTCAGCACTCGGTCTGACTGAGCGCCTCCAGGAGAGAGGCCCAAGCAAGACGCACCCCGAGGAGCGTCTTGACACATGTCAGCACTGGGGCTGACAGAGGGCCTCCAGGAGAGAGGCCCAAGCAAGACGCGCCCCGAGGAGCGTCTTGCCACATGTAAGCACTGGGTCTGACTGAGCGCCTCCAGGAGAGAGGCCCCAGCAAGACGCGTCCCGAGGACCGTCTTGCCTTATGTCAGCACTCGGTCTGACTGAGCGCCTCCAGGAGAGAGGCCCAAGCAAGACGCACCCCGAGGAGCGTCTTGCAACATGTCAACAATGGGTCTGACTGAGGGCCTCCAGGAGAGAAGCCCAAGCAAGACGCGCCCCGAGGAGCGTCTTGCCACATGTCAACACTGGGTCTGACAGAGCACCTCCAGGAGAGAGGCCCAAGCAAGACGCGCCCCGAGGAGAGTCTTGCCACATGTCAACACTGGGTCTGACAGAGGGCCTCCAGGAGAGAGGCCCAAGCAAGACGCGCCCCGAGGAGCGTCTTGCCACATGTCAACAATGAGTCTGACTGAGGGCCTCCAGGAGAGAAGCCCAAGCAAGACGCGCCCCGAGGAGTGTCTTGCCATATGTCAGCACTCGGTCTGACTGAGCGCCTCCAGGAGAGAGGCCCAAGCAAGATGCGCCCCGAGGAGCGTCTTGCCACATGTCAACAATGGGTCTGACAGAGGGCCTCCAGGAGAGAAGCCCAAGCAAGACGCGCCCTGGGGAGCGTCTTGCTGCATGTCAGCACTGGGTCTGACTGAGCGCCTCCAGGAGAGAGGCCCAAGCAAGACGCGCCCCGAGGAGCGTCTTGCCACATGTCAACAATGGGTCTGAACTTAGGGCCTCCAGGAGAGAAGCCCAAGCAAGACGCGCCCCGAGGAGCGTCTTGCCACATTTCAGCACTCTGTCTGTCCGTGCGCCTCCAGGAGAGAGGCCCAAACAAGAAGCGCCCCGAGGAGCGTCTTGCCACATGTCAACAATGAGTCTGACTGAGGGCCTCCAGGAGAGAAGCCCAAGCAAGACGCGTCCCGAGGAGTGTCTTGCCACATGTCAGCACTCGGTCTGACTGAACGCCTCCAGGAGAGAAGCCCCAGCAAGACGCGCCCCGAGGAGCGTCTTGCCACATGTAAGCACTGGATCTGACTGAGCGCCTCCAGGAGAGAGGCCCCAGCAAGACGCGCCCCGAGGAGCGTCTTGCCTTATGTCAGCACTCGGTCTGACTGAGCGCCTCCAGGAGAGAGGCCCAAGCAAGACGCGTCCCGAGGAGTGTCTTGCCACATGTCAACAATGAGTCTGACTGAGGGCCTCCAGGAGAGAAGCCCAAGCAAGACGCGTCCCCAGGAGTGTCTTGCCACATTTCAGCACTCTGTCTGTCCGTGCGCCTCCAGGAGAGAGGCCCAAACAAGACGCGCCCCGAGGAGCGTCTTGCCACATGTCAACAATGAGTCTGACTGAGGGCCTCCAGGAGAGAAGCCCAAGCAAGACGCGCCCCGAGGAGCGTCTTGCAACATGTCAGCACTCGGTCTGACTGAGCGCCTCCAGGAGAGAGGCCCAAGCAAGACGCACCCCGAGGAGCGTCTTGACACATGTCAACACTGGGGCTGACAGAGGGCCTCCAGGAGAGAGGCCCAAGCAAGACGCGCCCCGAGGAGCGTCTTGCCACATGTAAGCACTGGGTCTGACTGAGCGCCTCCAGGAGAGAGGCCCCAGCAAGACGCGCCCCGAGGACCGTCTTGCCTTATGTCAGCACTCGGTCTGACTGAGCGCCTCAAGGAGAGAGGCCCAAGCAAGACGCACCCCGAGGAGCGTCTTGCAACATGTCAACAATGGGTCTGACTGAGGGCCTCCAGGAGAGAAGCCCAAGCAAGACGCGCCCCGAGAAGCGTCTTGCCACATGTCAACACTGGGTCTGACTGAGCACCTCCAGGAGAGAGGCCCAAGCAAGACGCGCCCCGAGGAGAGTCTTGCCACATGTCAACACTGGGTCTGACAGAGGGCCTCCAGGAGAGAGGCCCAAGCAAGACGCGCCCCGAGGAGCGTCTTGCCACATGTCAACAATGAGTCTGACTGAGGGCCTCCAGGAGAGAAGCCCAAGCAAGACGCGCCCCGAGGAGTGTCTTGCCACATGTCAGCACTCGGTCTGACTGAGCGCCTCCAGGAGAGAGGCCCAAGCAAGATGCGCCCCGAGGAGCGTCTTGCCACATGTCAACAATGGGTCTGACTGAGGGCCTCCAGGAGAGAAGCCCAAGCAAGACGCGCCCCGAGGAGCGTCTTGCCACATGTCAACAATGGGTCTGAACTTAGGGCCTCCAGGAGAGAAGCCCAAGCAAGACGCGCCCCGAGGAGCGTCTTGCCACATTTCAGCACTCTGTCTGTCCGTGCGCCTCCAGGAGAGAGGCCCAAACAAGACGCGCCCCGAGGAGCGTCTTGCCACATGTCAACAATGAGTCTGACTGAGGGCCTACAGGAGAGAAGCCCAAGCAAGACGCGCCCCGAGGAGCGTCTTGCAACATGTCAGCACTCGGTCTGACTGAACGCCTCCAGGAGAGAAGCCGCAGCAAGACGCGCCCGAGGAGCGTCTTGTCACATGTCAACACTGGGTCTGACTG
Source organism: Nothobranchius furzeri (assembly GCF_043380555.1). Classification (NCBI taxonomy): domain Eukaryota; kingdom Metazoa; phylum Chordata; class Actinopteri; order Cyprinodontiformes; family Nothobranchiidae; genus Nothobranchius; species Nothobranchius furzeri. Next base: position 277,219 of record NC_091753.1, read on the forward strand.
AGCGCCTCCAGGAGAGAAGCCCCAGCAAGACGCGCCCCGAGGAGCGTCTTGCCACATGTCAGCAATCTGTCTGACTGTGCGCCTCCAGGAGAGAGGCCCCAAGCAAGACGCGCCCCGAGGAGCATCTTGCCACTTGTCAACAATGAGTCTGACTGAGGGCCTCCAGGAGAGAAGCCCAAGCAAGACGCGCCCCGAGGAGCATCTTGCCACTTGTCAACAATGAGTCAGACTGAGGGCCTCCAGGAGAGAAGCCCAAGCAAGACGCGCCCCGAGGAGCGTCTTGCCACGTGTCAGCACTCGGTCTGACTGAACGCCTCCAGGAGAGAAGCCCCAGCAAGACGCGCCCCGAGGAGCGTCTTGCCACATGTAAGCACTGGATCTGACTGAGCGCCTCCAGGATAGAAGCCCCAGCAAGACGCGCCCCGAGGAGCGTCTTGCCACATGTCAGCACTCGGTCTGACTGAACGCCTCCAGGAGAGAAGCCCAAGCAAGACGCGCCCCGAGGAGCGTCTTGCCACATGTCAGCACTGGGTCTGACTGAACGCCTCCAGGAGAGAAGCCCCAGCAAGACGCGCCCCGAGGAGCGTCTTGCCACATGTAAGCACTGGGTCTGACTGAGCGCCTCCAGGAGAGAGGCCCAAGCAAAACGCGCCCCGAGGAGCGTCTTGCCACATGTCAACAATGGGTCTGACTGAGGGCCTCCAGGAGAGAAGCCCAAGCAAGACGCGCCCTGGGGAGCGTCTTGCTGCATGTCAGCACTCGGTCTGACTGAGCGCCTCCAGGAGAGAGGCCCAAGCAAGACGCGCCCCGAGGAGCGTCTTGCCACATGTCAACAATGGGTCTGAACTTAGGGCCTCCAGGAGAGAAGCCCAAGCAAGACGCGCCCCGAGGAGCGTCTTGCCACATTTCAGCACTCTGTCTGTCCGTGCGCCTCCAGGAGAGAGGCCCAAACAAGAAGCGCCCCGAGGAGCGTCTTGCCACATGTCAACAATGAGTCTGACTGAGGGCCTCCAGGAGAGAAGCCCAAGCAAGACGCGTCCCGAGGAGTGTCTTGCCACATGTCAGCACTCGGTCTGACTGAACGCCTCCAGGAGAGAAGCCCCAGCAAGACGCGCCCCGAGGAGCGTCTTGCCACATGTAAGCACTGGGTCTGACTGAGCGCCTCCAGGAGAGAGGCCCCAGCAAGACGCGCCCCGAGGAGCGTCTTGCCTTATGTCAGCACTCGGTCTGACTGAGCGCCTCCAGGAGAGAGGCCCAAGGAAGACGCGTCCCGAGGAGTGTCTTGCCACATGTCAACAATGAGTCTGACTGAGGGCCTCCAGGAGAGAAGCCCAAGCAAGACGCGTCCCCAGGAGTGTCTTGCCACATGTCAACAATGGGTCTGACTGAGGGCCTCCAGGAGAGAAGCCCAAGCAAGACGCGCCCCGAGGAGCGTCTTGCCACATGTCAGCACTCAGTCTGACTGAGCGCCTCAAGGAGAGAGGCCCAAGCAAGACGCACCCCGAGGAGCCTCTTGACACATGTCAACACTGGGGCTGACAGAGGGCCTCCAGGAGAGAGGCCCAAGCAAGACGCGCCCCGAGGAGCGTCTTGCCACATGTAAGCACTGGGTCTGACTGAGCGCCTCCAGGAGAGAGGCCCCAGCAAGACGCGCCCCGAGGACCGTCTTGCCTTATGTCAGCACTCGGTCTGACTTAGCGCCTCCAGGAGAGAGGCCCAAGCAAGACGCACCCCGAGGAGCGTCTTGCAACATGTCAACAATGGGTCTGACTGAGGGCCTCCAGGAGAGAAGCCCAAGCAAGACGCGCCCCGAGGAGCGTCTTGCCACATGTCAACACTGGGTCTGACTGAGCACCTCCAGGAGAGAGGCCCAAGCAAGACGCGCCCCGAGGAGAGTCTCGCCACATGTCAACACTGGGTCTGACAGAGGGCCTCCAGGAGAGAGGCCCAAGCAAGACGCGCCCCGAGGAGCGTCTTGCCACATGTCAACAATGAGTCTGACTGAGGGCCTCCAGGAGAGAAGCCCAAGCAAGACGCGCCCCGAGGAGTGTCTTGCCACATGTCAGCACTCGGTCTGACTGAGCGCCTCCAGGAGAGAGGCCCAAGCAAGATGCGCCCCGAGGAGCGTCTTGCCACATGTCAACAATGGGTCTGACTGAGGGCCTCCAGGAGAGAAGCCCAAGCAAGACGCGCCCTGGGGAGCGTCTTGCTGCATGTCAGCACTCGGTCTGACTGAGCGCCTCCAGGAGAGAGGCCCAAGCAAGACGCGCCCCGAGGAGCGTCTTGCCACATGTCAACAATGGGTCTGAACTTAGGGCCTCCAGGAGAGAAGCCCAAGCAAGACGCGCCCCGAGGAGCGTCTTGCCACATTTCAGCACTCTGTCTGTCCGTGCGCCTCCAGGAGAGAGGCCCAAACAAGACGCGCCCCGAGGAGCGTCTTGCCACATGTCAACAATGAGTCTGACTGAGGGCCTCCAGGAGAGAAGCCCAAGCAAGACGCGCCCCGAGGAGCGTCTTGCAACATGTCAGCACTCGGTCTGACTGAGCGCCTCCAGGAGAGAGGCCCAAGCAAGACGCACCCCGAGGAGCGTCTTGACACATGTCAACACTGGGGCTGACAGAGGGCCTCCAGGAGAGAGGCCCAAGCAAGACGCGCCCCGAGGAGCGTCTTGCCACATGTAAGCACTGGGTCTGACTGAGCGCCTCCAGGAGAGAGGCCCCAGCAAGACGCGCCCCGAGGACCGTCTTGCCTTATGTCAGCACTCGGTCTGACTGAGCGCCTCAAGGAGAGAGGCCCAAGCAAGACGCACCCCGAGGAGCGTCTTGCAACATGTCAACAATGGGTCTGACTGAGGGCCTCCAGGAGAGAAGCCCAAGCAAGACGCGCCCCGAGAAGCGTCTTGCCACATGTCAACACTGGGTCTGACTGAGCACCTCCAGGAGAGAGGCCCAAGCAAGACGCGCCCCGAGGAGAGTCTTGCCACATGTCAACACTGGGTCTGACAGAGGGCCTCCAGGAGAGAGGCCCAAGCAAGACGCGCCCCGAGGAGCGTCTTGCCACATGTCAACAATGAGTCTGACTGAGGGCCTCCAGGAGAGAAGCCCAAGCAAGACGCGCCCCGAGGAGTGTCTTGCCACATGTCAGCACTCGGTCTGACTGAGCGCCTCCAGGAGAGAGGCCCAAGCAAGATGCGCCCCGAGGAGCGTCTTGCCACATGTCAACAATGGGTCTGACTGAGGGCCTCCAGGAGAGAAGCCCAAGCAAGACGCGCCCCGAGGAGCGTCTTGCCACATGTCAACAATGGGTCTGAACTTAGGGCCTCCAGGAGAGAAGCCCAAGCAAGACGAGCCCCGAGGAGCGTCTTGCCACATTTCAGCACTCTGTCTGGCCGTGCGCCTCCAGGAGAGAGGCCCAAACAAGACGCGCCCCGAGGAGCGTCTTGCCACATGTCAACAATGAGTCTGACTGAGGGCCTCCAGGAGAGAAGCCCAAGCAAGACGCACCCCGAGGAGCGTCTTGACACATGTCAACACTGGGGCTGACAGAGGAACTCCAGGAGAGAGGCCCAAGCAAGATGCGCCCCGAGGAGCGTCTTGCCACATGTAAACAATGGGTCTGACTGAGGGCCTCCAGGAGAGAAGCCCAAGCAAGACGCGCCCCGAGGAGCGTCTTGCCACATGTCAGCACTCGGTCTGACTGAGCGCCTCCAGGAGAGAGGCCCAAGCAAGACTCGCCCCGAGGAGCGTCTTGCCACATATCAACAATGGGTCTGACTGAGGGCCTCCATGAGAGAAGCCCAAGCAAGACGCGCCCCGAGGAGCGTCTTGTCACGTGTCAACACTGGGTCTGACTGAGCGTCTCCAGGAGAGAGGCCCAAGCAAGACGCGCCCCGAGGAGCGTCTTGCCACATGTAAGCACTGGGTCTGACTGAGCGCCTCCAGGAGAGAGGCCCCAGCAAGATGCGCCCCGAGGAGCGTCTTGCCTTATGTCAGCACTCGGTCTGACTGAGCGCCTCCAGGAGAGAGGCCCAAGCAAGACGCGCCCCGAGGAGCGTCTTGCCACATGTCAACAATGGGTCTGACTGAGGGCCTCCAGGAGAGAAGCCCAAGCAAGACGCGCCCCGAGGAGCGTCTTGCCACATGTCAACAATGGGTCTGACTGAGCGCCTCCAGGAGAGAGGCCCAAGCAAGACGCGCCCCGAGGAGCGTCTTGCCACATGTCACCACTGGGTCTGACTGAGCGCCTCCAGGAGAGAGGCCCAAGCAAGACGCGCCCCGAGGAGCGTCTTGCCACATGTCAACAATGGGTCTGACTGAGGGCCTCCAGGAGAGAAGCCCAAGCAAGACGCGTCCCAAGGAGCGTCTTGCCACATGTCAGCACTCGGTCTGACTGAACGCCTCCAGGAGAGAAGCCCCAGCAAGACGCGCCCCGAGGAGCGTCTTGCCACATGTAAGCACTGGGTCTGACTGAGCGCCTCCAGGAGAGAGGCCCAAGCAAGACGCGCCCCGAGGAGCGTCTTGCAACATGTCAACAATGGGTCTGACTGAGGGCCTCCAGGAGAGAAGCCCAAGCAAGATGCGCCCAAAGGACTGTCTTGCCACATGTAAACAATGGGTCTGACTGAGGGCCTCCAGGAGAGAAGCCCAAGCAAGACGCGCCCCGAGGAGCGTCTTGCCACATATCAACAATGGGTCTGACTGAGGGCCTCCATGAGAGAAGCCCAAGCAAGACGCGCCCCGAGGAGCGTCTTGCCACATGTAAGCACTGGGTCTGACTGAGCGCCTACAGGAGAGAAGCCCCAGCAAGACGCGCCCCGAGGAGCGTCTTGCCACATGTAAGCACTGGATCTGAGTGAGCGCCTCCAGGAGAGAAGCCCCAGCAAGACGCGCCCCGAGGAGCGTCTTGCCACATGTCAGCACTCGGTCTGACTGAACGCCTCCAGGAGAGAAGCCCAAGCAAGACGCGCCCCGAGGAGCGTCTTGCCACATGTCAGCACTCGGTCTGACTGAACGCCTCCAGGAGAGAAGCCCCAGCAAGACACGCCCCGAGGAGCGTCTTGCCACATGTAAGCACTGGGTCTGACTGAGCGCCTCCAGGAGAGAGGACCCAGCAAGACGCGCCCCGAGGAGCGTCTTGCCTTATGTCAGCACTCGGTCTGACTGAGCGCCTCCAGGAGAGAGGCGCAAGCAAGACGCGCCCCGAGGAGCGTCTTGCCACATGTCAACAATGGGTCTGACTGAGGGCCTCCAGGAGAGAAGCCCAAGCAAGACGCGCCCCGAGGAGCGTCTTGCCACATGTCAGCACTCGGTCTCACTGAGCGACTCCAGGAGAGAGGCCCAAGCAAGACGCGCCCCGAGGAGCATCTTGTCACATGTCACCACTGGGTCTGACTGAGCGCCTCCAGGAGAGAGGCCCAAGCAAAACACGCCCCGAGGAGCGTCTTGCCACATGTCAACAATGAGTCTGACTGAGGGCCTCGAGGAGAGAAGCCCAAGCAAGACGCGTCGCGAGGAGCGTCTTGCCACATGTCGGCACTCGGTCTGACTGAACGCCTCTAGGAGAGAAGCCCCAGCAAGACGCGCCCCGAGGAGCGTCTTGTCACATATCAACAATGGGTCTGACTGAGGGCCTCCATGAGAGAAGCCCAAGCAAGATGCGCCCCGAGGAGCGTCTTGTCACATGTCACCACTGGGTCTGACTGAGCGCCTCCTGGAGAGAGGCCCAAGCAAGACGCACCCCGAGGAGCGTCTTGCCACATGTAAGCACTGGGTCTGACTGAGCGTCTCCAGGAGAGAGGCCCAAGCAAGACGCGCCCCGAGGAGCGTCTTGCCACATGTCAGCACTCGGTCTGACTGAACGCCTCCAGGAGAGAAGCCCCAGCAAGACACGCCCCGAGGAGCGTCTTGCCACATGTAAGCACTGGGTCTGACTGAGCGCCTCCAGGAGAGAGGCCCCAGCAAGACGCGCCCCGAGGAGCGTCTTGCCTTATGTCAGCACTCGGTCTGACTGAGCGCCTCCAGGAGAGAGGCCCAAGCAAGACGCGCCCCGCGGAGCGTCTTGCCACATGTCAACAATAGGTCTGACTGAGGGCCTCCAGGAGAGAAGCCCAAGCAAGACGCGCCCCGAGGAGCGTCTTGACACATGTCAGCACTCGGTCTGACTGAGCGACTCCAGGAGAGAGGCCCAAGCAAGACGCACCCCGGGGAGCGTCTTGACACATGTCAACACTGGGGCTGACAGAGGGCCTCCAGGAGAGAGGCCCAAGCAAGATGCGCCCCGAGGAGCGTCTTGCCACATGTAAACAATGGGTCTGACTGAGGGCCTCCAAGAGAGAAGCCCAAGCAAGACGTGCCCCGAGGAGCGTCTTGCACCATGTCAACACTGGGTCTGACTGAGCACCTCCAGGAGAGAGGCCCAAGCAAGGCTCGCCCCGAGGAGCGTCTTGCCACATATCAACAATGGGTCTGACTGAGGGCCTCCATGAGAGAAGCCCAAGCAAGACGCGCCCCGAGGAGCATCTTGCCACATGTCAGCACTCGGTCTGACTGAGCGACTCCAGGAGAGAGTCCCAAGCAAGACGCACCCCGAGGAGCGTCTTGACACATGTCAACACTGGGGCTGACAGAGGGCCTCCAGGAGAGAGGCCCAAGCAAGATGCGCCCCGAGGAGCGTCTTGCCACATGTCAACAATGGGTCTGACTGAGGGCCTCCAAGGGAGAAGCCCAAGCAAGACGCGCCCCGAGGAGCGTCTTGCACCATGTCAACACTGGGTCTGACTGAGCACCTCCAGGAGAGAGGACCAAGCAAGACTCGCCCCGAGGAGCGTCTTGCCACATATCAACAATGGGTCTGACTGAGGGCCTCCATGAGAGAAGCCCAAGCAAGACGCGCCCCGAGGAGCGTCTTGTCACGTGTCAACACTGGGTCTGACTGAGCGTCTCCAGGAGAGAGGCCCAAGCAAGATGCGCCCCGAGGAGCGTCTTGCCACATGTCACCACTGGGTCTGACTGAGCGCCTCCAGGAGAGAGGCCCAAGCAAGACACGCCCCGAGGAGCGTCTTGCCACATGTCAACAATGAGTCTGACTGAGGGCCTCCAGGAGAGAGGCCCCAGCAAGACGCGCCCCGAGGAGCGTCTTGCCTTATGTCAGCACTCGGTCTGACTGAGCGCCTCCAGGAGAGAGGCCAAAGCAAGACGCGTCCCGAGGAGTGTCTTGCCACATGTCAACAATGAGTCTGACTGAGGGCCTCCAGGAGAGAAGCCCAAGCAAGACGCGTCCCGAGGAGTGTCTTGCCACATGTCAACAATGGGTCCGACTGAGGGCCTCCAGGAGAGAAGCCCAAGCAAGACGCGCCCCGAGGAGCGTCTTGCCACATGTCAGCACTCGGTCTGACTGAGCGCCTCCAGGAGAGAGGCCCAAGCAAGACGCACCCCGAGGAGCGTCTTGACACATGTCAACACTGGGGCTGACAGAGGAACTCCAGGAGAGAGGCCCAAGCAAGATGCGCCCCGAGGAGCGTCTTGCCACATGTAAACAATGGGTCTGACTGAGGGCCTCCAGGAGAGAAGCCCAAGCAAGACGCGCCCCGAGGAGCGTCTTGCCACATGTCAGCACTCGGTCTGACTGAGCGCCTCCAGGAGAGAGGCCCAAGCAAGACGCGCCCCGAGGAGCGTCTTGCCACATATCAACAATGGGTCTGACTGAGGGCCTCCATGAGAGAAGCCCAAGCAAGACGCGCCCCGAGGAGCGTCTTGTCACGTGTCAACACTGGGTCTGACTGAGCGTCTCCAGGAGAGAGGCCCAAGCAAGACGCGCCCCGAGGAGCGTCTTGCCACATGTAAGCACTGGGTCTGACTGAGCGCCTCCAGGAGAGAGGCCCCAGCAAGATGCGCCCCGAGGAGTGTCTTGCCTTATGTCAGCACTCGGTCTGACTGAGCGCCTCCAGGAGAGAGGCCCAAGCAAGACGCGCCCCGAGGAGCGTCTTGCCACATGTCAACAATGGGTCTGACTGAGGGCCTCCAGGAGAGAAGCCCAAGCAAGACGCGCCCCGAGGAGCGTCTTGCCACATGTCAACAATGGGTCTGACTGAGCGCCTCCAGGAGAGAGGCCCAAGCAAGACGCGCCCCGAGGAGCGTCTTGCCACATGTCACCACTGGGTCTGACTGAGCGCCTCCAGGAGAGAGGCCCAAGCAAGACGCGCCCCGAGGAGCGACTTGCCACATGTCAACAATGGGTCTGACTGAGGGCCTCCAGGAGAGAAGCCCAAGCAAGACGCGTCCCGAGGAGCGTCTTGCCACATGTCAGCACTCGGTCTGACTGAACGCCTCCAGGAGAGAAGCCCCAGCAAGACGCGCCCCGAGGAGCGTCTTGCCACATGTAAGCACTGGGTCTGACTGAGCGCCTCCAGGAGAGAGGCCCAAGCAAGACGCGCCCCGAGGAGCGTCTTGCCACATGTCAACAATGGGTCTGACTGAGGAACTCCAGGAGAGAAGCCCAAGCAAGATGCGCCCAAAGGAGCGTCTTGCCACATGTAAACAATGGGTCTGACTGAGGGCCTCCAGGAGAGAAGCCCAAGCAAGACGCGCCCCGAGGAGCGTCTTGCCACATGTCAGCACTCGGTCTGACTGAGCGCCTCCAGGAGAGAGGCCCAAGCAAGACGCGCCCCGAGGAGCGTCTTGCCACATATCAACAATGGGTCTGACTGAGGGCCTCCATGAGAGAAGCCCAAGCAAGACGCGCCCCGAGGAGCGTCTTGCCACATGTCACCACTGGGTCTGACTGAGCGCCTCCAGGAGAGAGGCCCAAGCAAGACACGCCCCGAGGAGCGTCTTGCCTTATGTCAGCACTCGGTCTGACTGAGCGCCTCCAGGAGAGAGGCCCAAGCAAGACGCGTCCCGAGGAGTGTCTTGCCACATGTCAACAATGAGTCTGACTGAGGGCCTCCAGGAGAGAAGCCCAAGCAAGACGCGTCCCGTAGAATGTCTTGCCACATGTCAACAATGGGTCTGACTGAGGGCCTCCAGGAGAGAAGCCCAAGCAAGACGCACCCCGAGGAGCGTCTTGACACATGTCAACACTGGGGCTGACAGAGGAACTCCAGGAGTGAGGCCCAAGCAAGATGCGCCCCGAGGAGCGTCTTGCCACATGTAGACAATGGGTCTGACTGAGGGCCTCCAGGAGAGCAGCCCAAGCAAGACGCGCCCCGAGGAGCGTCTTGCCACATGTCAGCACTCGGTCTGACTGAGCGCCTCCAGGAGAGAGGCCCAAGCAAGACGCGCCCCGAGGAGCGTCTTGCCACATATCAACAATGGGTCTGACTGAGGGCCTCCATGAGAGAAGCCCAAGCAAGACGCGCCCCGAGGAGCGTCTTGTCACGTGTCAACACTGGGTCTGACTGAGCGTCTCCAGGAGAGAGGCCCAAGCAAGACGCGCCCCGAGGAGCGTCTTGCCACATGTAGACAATGGGTCTGACTGAGGGCCTCCAGGAGAGAAGCCCAAGCAAGACGCGCCCCGAGGAGTGTCTTGCCACATGTCAACAATGGGTCTGACTGAGCGCCTCCAGGAGAGAGGCCCAAGCAAGACGCGCCCCGAGGAGCGTCTTGCCACATGTCACCACTGGGTCTGACTGAGCGCCTCCAGGAGAGAGGCCCAAGCAAGACGCGCCCCGAGGAGCGTCTTGCCACATGTCAACATTGGGTCTGACTGAGGGCCTCCAGGAGAGAAGCCCAAGCAAGACGCGTCCCGAGGAGCGTCTTGCCACATGTCAGCACTCGGTCTGACTGAACGCCTCCAGGAGAGAAGCCCCAGCAAGACGCGCCCCGAGGAGCGTCTTGCCACATGTAAGCACTGGGTCTGACTGAGCGCCTCCAGGAGAGAGGCCCAAGCAAGACGCGCCCCGAGGAGCGTCTTGCCACATGTCAACAATGGGTCTGACTGAGGGCCTCCAGGAGAGAAGCCCAAGCAAGATGCGCCCAAAGGAGCGTCTTGCCACATGTAAACAATGGGTCTGACTGAGGGCCTCCAGGAGAGAAGCCCAAGCAAGACGCGCCCCGAGGAGCGTCTTGCCACATGTCAGCACTCGGTCTGACTGAGCGCCTCCAGGAGAGAGGCCCAAGCAAGACGCGCCCCGAGGAGCGTCTTGCCACATATCAACAATGGGTCTGACTGAGGGCCTCCATGAGAGAAGCCCAAGCAAGACGCGCCCCGAGGAGCGTCTTGCCACATGTCACCACTGGGTCTGACTGAGCGCCTCCAGGAGAGAGGCCCAAGCAAGACACGCCCCGAGGAGCATCTTGCCACGTGTCAACACTGGGTCTGACTGAGCGTCTCCAGGAGAGAGGCCCAAGCAAGACGCGCCCCGAGGAGCGTCTTGCCACATGTCACCACTGGGTCTGACTGAGCGCCTCCAGGAGAGAGGCCCAATCAAGACGCGCCCCGAGGAGCGTCTTGCCACATGTAAGCACTGGGTCTGACTGAGCACCTCCAGGAGAGAAGCCCCAGCAAGACGCGCCCCGAGGAGCGTCTTACCACATGTCAGCACTCGGTCTGACTGAACGCCTCCAGGAGAGAAGCCCAAGCAAGACGCGCCCCGAGGAGCGTCTTGCCACATGTCAGCACTCGGTCTGACTGAGCGCCTCCAGGAGAGAGGCCCAAGCAAGACGCGTCCCGAGGAGCGTCTTGCCACATATCAACAATGGGTCTGACTGAGGGCCTCCATGAGAGAAGCCCAAGCAAGACGCGCCCCGAGGAGCGTCTTGTCACGTGTCAACACTGGGTCTGACTGAGCGTCTCCAGGAGAGAGGCCCAAGCAAGACGCGCCCCGAGGAGCGTCTTGCCACATGTCAACAATGGGTCTGACTGAGGGCCTCCAGGAGAGAAGCCCAAGCAAGACGCGCCCCGAGGAGCGTCTTGCCACATGTCAACAATGGGTCTGACTGAGCGCCTCCAGGAGAGAGGCCCAAGCAAGACGCGCCCCGAGGAGCGTCTTGCCACATGTCACCACTGGGTCTGACTGAGCGCCTCCAGGAGAGAGGCCCAAGCAAGACGCGCCCCGAGGAGCGTCTTGCCACATGTCAACAATGGGTCTGACTGAGGGCCTCCAGGAGAGAAGCCCAAGCAAGACGCGTCCCGAGGAGCGTCTTGCCACATGTCAGCACTCGGTCTGACTGAACGCCTCCAGGAGAGAAGCCCCAGCAAGACGCGCCCCGAGGAGCGTCTTGCCACATGTAAGCACTGGGTCTGACTGAGCGCCTCCAGGAGAGAGGCCCAAGCAAGACGCGCCCCGAGGAGCGTCTTGCCACATGTCAACAATGGGTCTGACTGAGGGCCTCCAGGAGAGAAGCCCAAGCAAGATGCGCCCAAAGGAGCGTCTTGCCACATGTAAACAATGGGTCTGACTGAGGGCCTCCAGGAGAGAAGCCCAAGCAAGACGCGCCCCGAGGAGCGTCTTGCCACATGTCAGCACTCGGTCTGACTGAGCGCCTCCAGGAGAGAGGCCCAAGCAAGACGCGCCCCGAGGAGCGTCTTGCCACATATCAACAATGGGTCTGACTGAGGGCCTCCATGAGAGAAGCCCAAGCAAGACGCGCCCCGAGGAGCGTCTTGCCACATGTCACCACTGGGTCTGACTGAGCGCCTCCAGGAGAGAGGCCCAAGCAAGACACGCCCCGAGGAGCATCTTGCCACGTGTCAACACTGGGTCTGACTGAGCGTCTCCAGGAGAGAGGCCCAAGCAAGACGCGCCCCGAGGAGCGTCTTGCCACATGTCACCACTGGGTCTGACTGAGCGCCTCCAGGAGAGAGGCCCAATCAAGACGCGCCCCGAGGAGCGTCTTGCCACATGTAAGCACTGGGTCTGACTGAGCACCTCCAGGAGAGAAGCCCCAGCAAGACGCGCCCCGAGGAGCGTCTTACCACATGTCAGCACTCGGTCTGACTGAACGCCTCCAGGAGAGAAGCCCAAGCAAGACGCGCCCCGAGGAGCGTCTTGCCACATGTCAGCACTCGGTCTGAGTGAACGCCTCCAGGAGAGAAGCCCCAGCCAGACGCGCCCTGAGGAGCGTCTTGCCACATGTAAGCACTGGGTCTGACTGAGCGCCTCCAGGAGAGAGGCCCCAGCAAGACGCGCCCCGAGGAGCGTCTTGACACATGTCAACACTGGGGCTGACATAGGGCCTCCAGGAGAGAGGCCCAAGCAAGATGCGCCCCGAGGAGCGTCTTGCCACATGTCAACAATGGGTCTGACTGAGGGCCTCCAGGAGAGAAGCCCAAGCAAGACGCGCCCCGAAGAGCGTCTTGCCACATGTCAGCACTCTGTCTGACTGAGCTCCTCCAGGAGAGAGGCCCAAGCAAGATGCACCCCGAGGAGCGTCTTGACACATGTCAACACTGGGGTTGACAGAGGGCCTCCAGGAGAGAGGCCCAAGCAAGATGCGCCCCAAGGAGCGTCTTGCCACATGTAAACAATGTGTCTGACTGAGGGCCTCCAGGAGAGAAGCCCAAGCAAGACGCGCCCCGAGGAGCGTCTTGCCACATGTCAGCACTCGGTCTGACTGAGCGCCTCCAGGAGAGAGGCCCAAGCAAGACGCGCCCCGAGGAGCGTCTTGCCACATATCAACAATGGGTCTGACTGAGGGCCTCCATGAGAGAAGCCCAAGCAAGACGCGCCCCGAGGAGCGTCTTGTCACGTGTCAACACTGGGTCTGACTGAGCATCTCCAGGAGAGAGGCTCAAGCAAGACGCGCCCCGAAGAGCGTCTTGCCACATGTCACCACTGGGTCTGACTGAGCGCCTCCAGGAGAGAGGCCCAAGCAAGACGCGTCCCGAGGAGCGTCTTGCCACATGTAAGCACTGGGTCTGACTGAGCGCCTCCAGGAGAGAGGCCCAAGCAAGACGCGCCCCGAGGAGCGTCTTGCCACATGTCAACAATGGGTCTGACTGAGGGCCTCCAGGAGAGAAGCCCAAGCAAGATGCGCCCAAAGGAGCGTCTTGCCACATGTAAACAATGGGTCTGACTCAGGGCCTCCAGGAGAGAAGCCCAAGCAAGACGCGCCCCGAGCAGCGTCTTGCCACATGTCAGCACTCGGTCTGACTGAGCGCCTCCAGGAGAGAGGCCCAAGCAAGACGCGCCCCGAGGAGCGTCTTGCCACATATCAACAATGGGTCTGACTGAGGGCCTCCATGAGAGAAGCCCAAGCAAGACGCGCCCCGAGGAGCGTCTTGCCACGTGTCAACACTGGGTCTGACTGAGCGTCTCCAGGAGAGAGGCCCAAGCAAGACGCGCCCCGAGGAGCGTCTTGCCACATGTCACCACTGGGTCTGACTGAGCGCCTCCAGGAGAGAGGCCCAAGCAAGACGCGCCCCGAGGAGCGTCTTGCCACATGTAAGCACTGGGTCTGACTGAGCGCCTCCAGGAGAGAAGCCCCAGCAAGACGCGCCCCGAGGAGCGTCTTACCACATGTCAGCACTGGGTCTGACTGAGCGCCTCCAGGAGAGAGGCCCCAGCAAGACGCGCCCCGAGGAGCGTCTTGACACATGTCAACACTGGGGCTGACAGAGGGCCTCCAGGAGAGAGGCCCAAGCAAGATGCGCCCCGAGGAGCGTCTTGCCACATGTAAACAATGGGTCTGACTGAGGGCCTCCAGGAGAGAAGCACAAGCAAGACGCGCCCCGAGGAGCGTCTTGCCACATGTCAACAATGGGTCTGACTGAGGGCCTCCAGGAGAGAAGCCCAAGCAAGACGCGCCCCGAGGAGCGTCTTGCCACATGTCAGCACTCGGTCTGACTGAGCGCCTCCAGGAGAGAGGCACAAGCAAGACGCACCCCGAGGAGCGTCTTGACACATGTCAACACTGGGGATGACAGAGGGCCTCCAGGAGAGAGGCCCAAGCAAGATGCGCCCCAAGGAGCGTCTTGCCACATGTAAGCACTGGGTCTGACTGAGCGCCTCCAGGAGAGAGGCCCCAGCAAGACGCGCCCCGAGGAGCGTCTTGCCTTATGTCAGCACTCGGTCTGACTGAGCGCCTCCAGGAGAGAGGCCCAAGCAAGACGCGCCCCGAGGAGCGTCTTGCCACATGTCAACAATGGGTCTGACTGAGGGCCTCCAGGAGAGAAGCCCAAGCAAGACGCGCCCCGAGGAGCGTCTTGCCACATGTCACCACTGGGTCTGACTGAGCGCCTCCAGGAGAGAGGCCCAAGCAAGACACGCCCCGAGGAGCGTCTTGCCACGTGTCAACACTGGGTCTGACTGAGCGTCTCCAGGAGAGAGGCCCAAGCAAGACGCGCCCCGAGGAGCGTCTTGCCACATGTCACCACTGGGTCTGACTGAGCGCCTCCAGGAGAGAGGCCCAATCAAGACGCGCCCCGAGGAGCGTCTTGCCACATGTAAGCACTGGGTCTGACTGAGGGCCTCCATGAGAGAAGCCCAAGCAAGACGCGCCCCGAGGAGCGTCTTGTCACGTGTCAACACTGGGTCTGACTGAGCGTCTCCAGGAGAGAGGCCCAAGCAAGACGCGCCCCGAGGAGCGTCTTGCCACATGTCAACAATGGGTCTGACTGAGCGCCTCCAGGAGAGAGGCCCAAGCAAGACGCGCCCCGAGGAGCGTCTTGCCACATGTCACCACTGGGTCTGACTGAGCGCCTCCAGGGGAGAGGCCCAAGCAAGACGCGCCCCGAGGAGCGTCTTGCCACATGTCAACAATGGGTCTGACTGAGGGCCTCCAGGACAGAAGCCCAAGCAAGACGCGTCCCGAGGAGCGTCTTGCCACATGTCAGCACTCGGTCTGACTGAACGCCTCCAGGAGAGAAGCCCCAGCAAGACGCGCCCCGAGGAGCGTCTTGCCACATGTAAGCACTGGGTATGACTGAGCGCCTCCAGGAGAGAGGCCCAAGCAAGACGCGCCCCGAGGAGCGTCTTGCCACATGTCAACAATGGGTCTGACTGAGGGCCTCCAGGAGAGAAGCCCAAGCAAGATGCGCCCAAAGGAGCGTCTTGCCACATGTAAACAATGGGTCTGACTGAGGGCCTCCAGGAGAGAAGCCCAAGCAAGACGCGCCCCGAGGAGCGTCTTGCCACATGTCAGCACTCGGTCTGACTGAGCGCCTCCAGGAGAGAGGCCCAAGCAAGACGCGCCCCGAGGAGCGTCTTGCCACATATCAACAATGGGTCTGACTGAGGGCCTCCATGAGAGAAGCCCAAGCAAGACGCGCCCCGAGGAGCGTCTTGCCACATGTCACCACTGGGTCTGACTGAGCGCCTCCAGGAGAGAGGCCCAAGCAAGACACGCCCCGAGGAGCATCTTGCCACGTGTCAACACTGGGTCTGACTGAGCGTCTCCAGGAGAGAGGCCCAAGCAAGACGCGCCCCGAGGAGCGTCTTGCCACATGTCACCACTGGGTCTGACTGAGCGCCTCCAGGAGAGAGGCCCAATCAAGACGCGCCCCGAGGAGCGTCTTGCCACATGTAAGCACTGGGTCTGACTGAGCACCTCCAGGAGAGAAGCCCCAGCAAGACGCGCCCCGAGGAGCGTCTTACCACATGTCAGCACTCGGTCTGACTGAACGCCTCCAGGAGAGAAGCCCAAGCAAGACGCTCCCCGAGGAGCGTCTTGCCACATGTCAGCACTCGGTCTGACTGAGCGCCTCCAGGAGAGAGGCCCAAGCAAGACGCGCCCCGAGGAGCGTCTTGCCACATATCAACAATGGGTCTGACTGAGGGCCTCCATGAGAGAAGCCCAAGCAAGACGCGCCCCGAGGAGCGTCTTGCCACATGTCAACAATGGGTCTGACTGAGGGCCTCCAGGAGAGAAGCCCAAGCAAGACGCGCCCCGAGGAGCGTCTTGCCACATGTCAACAATGGGTCTGACTGAGCGCCTCCAGGAGAGAGGCCCAAGCAAGACGTGCCCCGAGGAGCGTCTTGCCACATGTCACCACTGGGTCTGACTGAGCGCCTCCAGGAGAGAGGCCCAAGCAAGACGCGCCCCGAGGAGCGTCTTGCCACATGTCAACAATGGGTCTGACTGAGGGCCTCCAGGAGAGAAGCCCAAGCAAGACGCGTCCCGAGGAGCGTCTTGCCACATGTCAGCACTCGGTCTGACTGAACGCCTCCAGGAGAGAAGCCCCAGCAAGACGCGCCCCGAGGAGCGTCTTGCCACATGTAAGCACTGGGTCTGACTGAGCGCCTCCAGGAGAGAGGCCCAAGCAAGACGCGCCCCGAGGAGCGTCTTGCCACATGTCAACAATGGGTCTGACTGAGGGCCTCCAGGAGAGAAGCCCAAGCAAGATGCGCCCAAAGGAGCGTCTTGCCACATGTAAACAATGGGTCTGACTGAGGGCCTCCAGGAGAGAAGCCCAAGCAAGACGCGCCCCGAGGAGCGTCTTGCCACATGTCAGCACTCGGTCTGACTGAGCGCCTCCAGGAGAGAGGCCCAAGCAAGACGCGCCCCGAGGAGCGTCTTGCCACATATCAACAATGGGTCTGACTGAGGGCCTCCATGAGAGAAGCCCAAGCAAGACGCGCCCCGAGGAGCGTCTTGCCACATGTCACCACTGGGTCTGACTGAGCGCCTCCAGGAGAGAGGCCCAAGCAAGACACGCCCCGAGGAGCATCTTGCCACGTGTCAACACTGGGTCTGACTGAGCGTCTCCAGGAGAGAGGCCCAAGCAAGACGCGCCCCGAGGAGCGTCTTGCCACATGTCACCACTGGGTCTGATTGAGCGCCTCCAGGAGAGAGGCCCAATCAAGACGCGCCCCGAGGAGCGTCTTGCCACATGTAAGCACTGGGTCTGACTGAGCACCTCCAGGAGAGAAGCCCCAGCAAGACGCGCCCCGAGGAGCGTCTTACCACATGTCAGCACTCGGTCTGACTGAACGCCTCCAGGAGAGAAGCCCAAGCAAGACGCGCCCCGAGGAGCGTCTTGCCACATGTCAGCACTCGGTCTGAGTGAACGCCTCCAGGAGAGAAGCCCCAGCCAGACGCGCCCTGAGGAGCGTCTTGCCACATGTAAGCACTGGGTCTGACTGAGCGCCTCCAGGAGAGAGGCCCCAGCAAGACGCGCCCCGAGGAGCGTCTTGACACATGTCAACACTGGGGCTGACATAGGGCCTCCAGGAGAGAGGCCCAAGCAAGATGCGCCCCGAGGAGCGTCTTGCCACATGTCAACAATGGGTCTGACTGAGGGCCTCCAGGAGAGAAGCCCAAGCAAGACGCGCCCCGAAGAGCGTCTTGCCACATGTCAGCACTCTGTCTGACTGAGCGCCTCCAGGAGAGAGGCCCAAGCAAGATGCACCCCGAGGAGCGTCTTGACACATGTCAACACTGGGGTTGACAGAGGGCCTCCAGGAGAGAGGCCCAAGCAAGATGCGCCCCAAGGAGCGTCTTGCCACATGTAAACAATGTGTCTGACTGAGGGCCTCCAGGAGAGAAGCCCAAGCAAGACGCGCCCCGAGGAGCGTCTTGCCACATGTCAGCACTCGGTCTGACTGAGCGCCTCCAGGAGAGAGGCCCAAGCAAGACGCGCCCCGAGGAGCGTCTTGCCACATATCAACAATGGGTCTGACTGAGGGCCTCCATGAGAGAAGCCCAAGCAAGACGCGCCCCGAGGAGCGTCTTGTCACGTGTCAACACTGGGTCTGACTGAGCATCTCCAGGAGAGAGGCTCAAGCAAGACGCGCCCCGAAGAGCGTCTTGCCACATGTCACCACTGGGTCTGACTGAGCGCCTCCAGGAGAGAGGCCCAAGCAAGACGCGTCCCGAGGAGCGTCTTGCCACATGTAAGCACTGGGTCTGACTGAGCGCCTCCAGGAGAGAGGCCCAAGCAAGACGCGCCCCGAGGAGCGTCTTGCCACATGTCAACAATGGGTCTGACTGAGGGCCTCCAGGAGAGAAGCCCAAGCAAGATGCGCCCAAAGGAGCGTCTTGCCACATGTAAACAATGGGTCTGACTCAGGGCCTCCAGGAGAGAAGCCCAAGCAAGACGCGCCCCGAGCAGCGTCTTGCCACATGTCAGCACTCGGTCTGACTGAGCGCCTCCAGGAGAGAGGCCCAAGCAAGACGCGCCCTGAGGAGCGTCTTGCCACATATCAACAATGGGTCTGACTGAGGGCCTCCATGAGAGAAGCCCAAGCAAGACGCGCCCCGAGGAGCGTCTTGCCACGTGTCAACACTGGGTCTGACTGAGCGTCTCCAGGAGAGAGGCCCAAGCAAGACGCGCCCCGAGGAGCGTCTTGCCACATGTCACCACTGGGTCTGACTGAGCGCCTCCAGGAGAGAGGCCCAAGCAAGACGCGCCCCGAGGAGCGTCTTGCCACATGTAAGCACTGGGTCTGACTGAGCGCCTCCAGGAGAGAAGCCCCAGCAAGACGCGCCCCGAGGAGCGTCTTACCACATGTCAGCACTGGGTCTGACTGAGCGCCTCCAGGAGAGAGGCCCCAGCAAGACGCGCCCCGAGGAGCGTCTTGACACATGTCAACACTGGGGCTGACAGAGGGCCTCCAGGAGAGAGGCCCAAGCAAGATGCGCCCCAAGGAGCGTCTTGCCACATGTAAGCACTGGGTCTGACTGAGCGCCTCCAGGAGAGAGGCCCCAGCAAGACGCGCCCCGAGGAGCGTCTTGCCTTATGTCAGCACTCGGTCTGACTGAGCGCCTCCAGGAGAGAGGCCCAAGCAAGACGCGCCCCGAGGAGCGTCTTGCCACATGTCAACAATGGGTCTGACTGAGGGCCTCCAGGAGAGAAGCCCAAGCAAGACGCGCCCCGAGGAGCGTCTTGCCACATGTCACCACTGGGTCTGACTGAGCGCCTCCAGGAGAGAGGCCCAAGCAAGACACGCCCCGAGGAGCGTCTTGCCACGTGTCAACACTGGGTCTGACTGAGCGTCTCCAGGAGAGAGGCCCAAGCAAGACGCTCCCCGAGGAGCGTCTTGCCACATGTCACCACTGGGTCTGACTGAGCGCCTCCAGGAGAGAGGCCCAATCAAGACGCGCCCCGAGGAGCGTCTTGCCACATGTAAGCACTGGGTCTGACTGAGGGCCTCCATGAGAGAAGCCCAAGCAAGACGCGCCCCGAGGAGCGTCTTGTCACGTGTCAACACTGGGTCTGACTGAGCGTCTCCAGGAGAGAGGCCCAAGCAAGACGCGCCCCGAGGAGCGTCTTGCCACATGTCAACAATGGGTCTGACTGAGGGCCTCCAGGAGAGAAGCCCAAGCAAGACGCGCCCCGAGGAGCGTCTTGCCACATGTCAACAATGGGTCTGACTGAGCGCCTCCAGGAGAGAGGCCCAAGCAAGACGCGCCCCGAGGAGCGTCTTGCCACATGTCACCACTGGGTCTGACTGAGCGCCTCCAGGGGAGAGGCCCAAGCAAGACGCGCCCCGAGGAGCGTCTTGCCACATGTCAACAATGGGTCTGACTGAGGGCCTCCAGGAGAGAAGCCCAAGCAAGACGCGTCCCGAGGAGCGTCTTGCCACATGTCAGCACTCGGTCTGACTGAACGCCTCCAGGAGAGAAGCCCCAGCAAGACGCGCCCCGAGGAGCGTCTTGCCACATGTAAGCACTGGGTATGACTGAGCGCCTCCAGGAGAGAGGCCCAAGCAAGACGCGCCCCGAGGAGCGTCTTGCCACATGTCAACAATGGGTCTGACTGAGGGCCTCCAGGAGAGAAGCCCAAGCAAGATGCGCCCAAAGGAGCGTCTTGCCACATGTAAACAATGGGTCTGACTGAGGGCCTCCAGGAGAGAAGCCCAAGCAAGACGCGCCCCGAGGAGCGTCTTGCCACATGTCAGCACTCGGTCTGACTGAGCGCCTCCAGGAGAGAGGCCCAAGCAAGACGCGCCCCGAGGAGCGTCTTGCCACATATCAACAATGGGTCTGACTGAGGGCCTCTATGAGAGAAGCCCAAGCAAGACGCGCCCCGAGGAGCGTCTTGCCACATGTCACCACTGGGTCTGACTGAGCGCCTCCAGGAGAGAGGCCCAAGCAAGACACGCCCAGAGGAGCGTCTTGCCACGTGTCAACACTGGGTCTGACTGAGCGTCTCCAGGAGAGAGGCCCAAGCAAGACGCGCCCCGAGGAGCGTCTTGCCACATGTCACCACTGGGTCTGACTGAGCGCCTCCAGGAGAGAGGCCTAATCAAGACGCGCCCCGAGGAGCGTCTTGCCACATGTAAGCACTGGGTCTGACTGAGCACCTCCAGGAGAGAAGCCCCAGCAAGACGCGCCCCGAGGAGCGTCTTACCACATGTCAGCACTCGGTCTGACTGAACGCCTCCCGGAGAGAAGCCCAAGCAAGACGCGCCCCGAGGAGCGTCTTGCCACATGTCAGCACTCGGTCTGAGTGAACGCCTCCAGGAGAGAAGCCCCAGCCAGACGCGCCCCGAGGAGCGTCTTGCCACATGTAAGCACTGGGTCTGACTGAGCGCCTCCAGGAGAGAGGCCCCAGCAAGACGCGCCCCGAGGAGCGTCTTGACACATGTCAACACTGGGGCTGACATAGGGCCTCCAGGAGAGAGGCCCAAGCAAGATGCGCCCCGAGGAGCGTCTTGCCACATGTCAACAATGGGTCTGACTGAGGGCCTCCAGGAGAGAAGCCCAAGCAAGACGCGCCCCGAGGAGCGTCTTGCCACATGTCAGCACTCTGTCTGACTGAGCGCCTCCAGGAGAGAGGCCCAAGCAAGATGCACCCCGAGGAGCGTCTTGACACATGTCAACACTGGGGCTGACAGAGGGCCTCCAGGAGAGAGGCCCAAGCAAGATGCGCCCCAAGGAGCGTCTTGCCACATGTAAACAATGTGTCTGACTGAGGGCCTCCAGGAGAGAAGCCCAAGCAAGACGCGCCCCGAGGAGCGTCTTGCCACATGTCAGCACTCGGTCTGACTGAGCGCCTCCAGGAGAGAGGCCCAAGCAAGACGCGCCCCGAGGAGCGTCTTGCCACATATCAACAATGGGTCTGACTGAGGGCCTCCATGAGAGAAGCCCAAGCAAGACGTGCCCCGAGGAGCGTCTTGTCACGTGTCAACACTGGGTCTGACTGAGCATCTCCAGGAGAGAGGCTCAAGCAAGACGCGCCCCGAAGAGCGTCTTGCCACATGTCACCACTGGGTCTGACTGAGCGCCTCCAGGAGAGAGGCCCAAGCAAGACGCGTCCCGAGGAGCGTCTTGCCACATGTAAGCACTGGGTCTGACTGAGCGCCTCCAGGAGAGAGGCCCAAGCAAGACGCGCCCCGAGGAGCGTCTTGCCACATGTCAACAATGGGTCTGACTGAGGGCCTCCAGGAGAGAAGCCCAAGCAAGATGCGCCCAAAGGAGCGTCTTGCCACATGTAAACAATGGGTCTGACTCAGGGCCTCCAGGAGAGAAGCCCAAGCAAGACGCGCCCCGAGCAGCGTCTTGCCACATGTCAGCACTCGGTCTGACTGAGCGCCTCCAGGAGAGAGGCCCAAGCAAGACGCGCCCCGAGGAGCGTCTTGCCACATATCAACAATGGGTCTGACTGAGGGCCTCCATGAGAGAAGCCCAAGCAAGACGCGCCCCGAGGAGCGTCTTGCCACATGTCACCACTGGGTCTGACTGAGCGCCTCCAGGAGAGAGGCCCAAGCAAGACGCGCCCCGAGGAGCGTCTTGCCACGTGTCAACACTGGGTCTGACTGAGCGTCTCCAGGAGAGAGGCCCAAGCAAGACGCGCCCCGAGGAGCGTCTTGCCACATGTCACCACTGGGTCTGACTGAGCGCCTCCAGGAGAGAGGCCCAAGCAAGACGCGCCCCGAGGAGCGTCTTGCCACATGTAAGCACTGGGTCTGACTGAGCGCCTCCAGGAGAGAAGCCCCAGCAAGACGCGCCCCGAGGAGCGTCTTACCACATGTCAGCACTGGGTCTGACTGAGCGCCTCCAGGAGAGAGGCCCCAGCAAGACGCGCCCCGAGGAGCGTCTTGACACATGTCAACACTGGGGCTGACAGAGGGCCTCCAGGAGAGAGGCCCAAGCAAGATGCGCCCCGAGGAGCGTCTTGCCACATGTAAACAATGGGTCTGACTGAGGGCCTCCAGGAGAGAAGCACAAGCAAGACGCGCCCCGAGGAGCGTCTTGCCACATGTCAACAATGGGTCTGACTGAGGGCCTCCAGGAGAGAAGCCCAAGCAAGACGCGCCCCGAGGAGCGTCTTGCCACATGTCAGCACTCGGTCTGACTGAGCGCCTCCAGGAGAGAGGCCCAAGCAAGACGCACCCCGAGGAGCGTCTTGACACATGTCAACACTGGGGATGACAGAGGGCCTCCAGGAGAGAGGCCCAAGCAAGATGCGCCCCAAGGAGCGTCTTGCCACATGTAAACAATGGGTCTGACTGAGGGCCTCCAGGAGAGAAGCCCAAGCAAGACGCGCCCCGAGGAGCGTCGTGCCACATGTCAGCACTCGGTCTGACTGAGCGCCTCCAGGAGAGAGGCCCAAGCAAGACGCGCCCCGAGGAGCGTCTTGCCACATATCAACAATGGGTCTGACTGAGGGCCTCCATGAGAGAAGCCCAAGCAAGACGCGCCCCGAGGAGCGTCTTGTCACGTGTCAACACTGGGTCTGACTGAGCATCTCCAGGAGAGAGGCTCAAGCAAGACGCGCCCCGAAGAGCGTCTTGCCACATGTCACCACTGGGTCTGACTGAGCGCCTCCAGGAGAGAGGCCCAAGCAAGACGCGCCCCGAGGAGCGTCTTGCCACATGTAAGCACTGGGTCTGACTGAGCACCTCCAGGAGAGAGGCCCCAGCAAGACGCGCCCCGAGGAGCGTCTTGCCTTATGTCAGCACTCGGTCTGACTGAGCGCCTCCAGGAGAGAGGCCCAAGCAAGACGCGCCCCGAGGAGCGTCTTGCCACATGTCAACAATGGGTCTGACTGAGGGCCTCCAGGAGAGAAGCCCAAGCAAGACGCGCCCCGAGGAGCGTCTTGCCACATGTCACCACTGGGTCTGACTGAGCGCCTCCAGGAGAGAGGCCCAAGCAAGACACGCCCCGAGGAGCGTCTTGCCACGTGTCAACACTGGGTCTGACTGAGCGTCTCCAGGAGAGAGGCCCAAGCAAGACGCGCCCCGAGGAGCGTCTTGCCACATGTCACCACTGGGTCTGACTGAGCGCCTCCAGGAGAGAGGCCCAATCAAGACGCGCCCCGAGGAGCGTCTTGCCACATGTAAGCACTGGGTCTGACTGAGCGCCTCCAGGAGAGAAGCCCCAGCAAGATGCGCCCCGAGGAGCGTCTTACCACATGTCAGCACTCGGTCAGACTGAACGCCTCCAGGAGAGAAGCCCAAGCAAGACACGCCCCGAGGAGCGTCTTGCCACATGTCAGCACTCGGTCTGACTGAACGCCTCCAGGAGAGAAGCCCCAGCAAGACGCGCCCCGAGGAGCGTCTTGCCACATGTAAGCACTGGGTCTGACTGAGCGCCTCCAGGAGAGAGGCCCCAGCAAGACGCGCCCCGAGGAGCGTCTTGACACATGTCAACACTGGGGCTGACATAGGGCCTCCAGGAGAGAGGCCCAAGCAAGATGCGCCCCGAGGAGCGTCTTGCCACATGTAAACAATGGGTCTGACTGAGGGCCTCCAGGAGAGAAGCACAAGCAAGACGCGCCCCGAGGAGCGTCTTGCCACATGTCAACAATGGGTCTGACTGAGGGCCTCCAGGAGAGAAGACCAAGCAAGACACGCCCCGAGGAGCGTCTTGCCACATGTCAGCACTCTGTCTGACTGAGTGCCTCCAGGAGAGAGGCCCAAGCAAGACGCACCCCTAGGAGCGTCTTGACACATGTCAACACTGGGGCTGACAGAGGGCCTCCAGGAGAGAGGCCCAAGCAAGATGCGCCCCATGGAGCGTCTTGCCACATGTAAACAATGTGTCTGACTGAGGGCCTCCAGGAGAGAAGCCCAAGCAAGACGCGCCCCGAGGAGCGTCTTGCCACATGTCAGCACTGGGTCTGACTGAGCATCTCCAGGAGAGAGGCTCAAGCAAGACGCGCCCCGAAGAGCGTCTTGCCACATGTCACCACTGGGTCTGACTGAGCGCCTCCAGGAGAGAGGCCCAAGCAAGACGCGCTCCGAGGAGCGTCTTGCCACATGTAAGCACTGGGTCTGACTGAGCGCCTCCAGGAGAGAGGCCCAAGCAAGACGCGCCCCGAGGAGCGTCTTGCCACATGTCAACAATGGGTCTGACTGAGGGCCTCCAGGAGAGAAGCCCAAGCAAGATGTGCCCAAAGGAGCGTCTTGCCACATGTAAACAATGGGTCTGACTCAGGGCCTCCAGGAGAGAAGCCCAAGCAAGACGCGCCCCGAGCAGCGTCTTGCCACATGTCAGCACTCGGTCTGACTGAGCGCCTCCAGGAGAGAGGCCCAAGCAAGACGCGCCCCGAGGAGCGTCTTGCCACATATCAACAATGGGTCTGACTGAGGGCCTCCATGAGAGAAGCCCAAGCAAGACGCGCCCCGAGGAGCGTCTTGCCACATGTAACCACTGGGTCTGACTGAGCGCCTCCAGGAGAGAGGCCCAAGCAAGACGCGCCCCGAGGAGCGTCTTGCCACATGTCACCACTGGGTCTGACTGAGCGCCTCCAGGAGAGAGGCCCAAGCAAGACGCGCCCCGAGGAGCGTCTTGCCACATGTAAGCACTGGGTCTGACTGAGCGCCTCCAGGAGAGAAGCCCCAGCAAGACGCGCCCCGAGGAGCGTCTTACCACATGTCAGCACTGGGTCTGACTGAGCGCCTCCAGGAGAGAGGCCCCAGCAAGACGCGCCCCGAGGAGTGTTTTGACACATGTCAACACTGGGGCTGACAGAGGGCCTCCAGGAGAGAGGCCCAAGCAAGATGCGCCCCGAGGAGCGTCTTGCCACATGTAAACAATGGGTCTGACTGAGGGCCTCCAGGAGAGAAGCACAAGCAAGACGCGCCCCGAGGAGCGTCTTGCCACATGTCACCAATGGGTCTGACTGAGGGCCTCCAGGAGAGAAGCCCAAGCAAGACGCGCCCCGAGGAGCGTCTTGCCACATGTCAGCACTCGGTCTGACTGAGCGCCTCCAGGAGAGAGGCCCAAGCAAGACTCGCCCCGAGGAGCGTCTTGCCACATATCAACAATGGGTCTGACTGAGGGCCTCCATGAGAGAAGCCCAAGCAAGACGCGCCCCGAGGAGCGTCTTGCCACATGTCAGCACTCGGTCTGACTGAGCGCCTCCAGGAGAGAGGCCCAAGCAAGACGCGCCCCGAGGAGCGTCTTGCCACATATCAACAATGGGTCTGACTGAGGGCCTCCATGAGAGAAGCCCAAGCAAGACGCGCCCCGAGGAGCGTCTTGTCACGTGTCAACACTGGGTCTGACTGAGCGTCTCCAGGAGAGAGGCCCAAGCAAGACGCGCCCCGAGGAGCGTCTTGCCACATGTCACCACTCGGTCTGACTGAGTGCCTCCAGGAGAGAGGCCCAAGCAAGACGCGCCCCGAGGAGCGTATTGCCACATGTCAACAATGAGTCTGACTGAGGGCCTCCAGGAGAGAAGCCCAAGCAAGACGCGTCCCGAGGAGTGTCTTGCCACATGTCAGCACTCGGTCTGAATGAGCGCCTCCAGGAGAGAGGCCCAAGCAAGACGCGCCCCGAGGAGCGTCTTGCCACATATCAACAATGGGTCTGACTGAGGGCCTCCATGAGAGAAGCCCAAGCAAGACGCGCCCCGAGGAGCGTCTTGTCACGTGTCAACACTGGGTCTGACTGAGCGTCTCCAGGAGAAAGGCCCAAGCAAGACGCGCCCTGAGGAGCTTCTTGCCACATGTCACCACTGGGTCTGACTGAGCGCCTCCAGGAGAGAGGCCCAAGCAAGACGCGCCCCGAGGAGCGTCTTGCCACATGTCAACAATGAGTCTGACTGAGGGCCTCCAGGAGAGAAGCCCAAGCAAGACGCGTCCCGAGGAGTGTCTTGCCACATGTCAGCACTCGGCCTGACTGAGCGCCTCCAGGAGAGAGGCCCAAGCAAGACGCGCCCCGAGGAGCGTCTTGCCACATATCAACAATGGGTCTGACTGAGGGCCTCCATGAGAGAGGCCCAAGCAAGACGCGCCCCGAGGAGCGTCTTGTCACGTGTCAACACTGGGTCTGACTGAGCGTCTCCAGGAGAGAGGCCCAAGCAAGACGCGCCCCGAGGAGCGTCTTGCCACATGTCAACAATGGGTTTGACTGAGGGCCTCCAGGAGAGAAGCCCAAGCAAGACGCGTCCCGAGGAGCGTCTTGCCACATGTCAGCACTCGGTCTGACTGAACGCCTCCAGGAGAGAAGCCCCAGCAAGACGCGCCCCGAGGAGCGTCTTGCCACATGTAAGCACTGGGTCTGACTGAGCGCCTCCAGGAGAGAGGCCCAAGCAAGACGCGCCCTGAGGAGCGTCTTGCCACATGTCAACAATGGGTCTGACTGAGGGCCTCCAGGAGAGAAGCCCAAGCAAGATGCGCCCAAAGGAGCGTCTTGCCACATGTAAACAATGGGTCTGACTGAGGGCCTCCAGGAGAGAAGCCCAAGCAAGACGCGCCCCAAGGAGCGTCTTGCCACATGTCAGCACTCGGTCTGACTGAGCGCCTCCAGGAGAGAGGCCCAAGCAAGACGCGCCCCGAGGAGCGTCTTGCCACATATCAACAATGGGTCTGACTCAGGGCCTCCATGAGAGAAGCCCAAGCAAGACGCGCCCCGAGGAGCGTCTTGCCACATGTCACCACTGGGTCTGACTGAGCACCTCCAGGAGAGAGGCCCAAGCAAGACACGCCCCGAGGAGCGTCTTGCCACGTGTCAACACTGGGTCTGACTGAGCGTCTCCAGGAGAGAGGCCCAAGCAAGACGCGCCCCGAGGAGCGTCTTGCCACATGTCACCACTGGGTCTGACTGAGCGCCTCCAGGAGAGAAGCCCCAGCAAGACGCGCCCCGAGGAGCGTCTTACCACATGTCAGCACTCGGTCTGACTGAACGCCTCCAGGAGAGAAGCCCAAGCAAGACGCGCCCCGAGGAGCGTCTTGCCACTTGTCAGCACTCGGTCTGACTGAACGCCTCCAGGAGAGAAGCCCCAGCAAGACGCGCCCCGAGGAGCGTCTTGCCACATGTAAGCACTGGGTCTGACTGAGCGCCTCCAGGAGAGAGGCCCCAGCAAGACGCGCCCCGAGGAGCGTCTTGACACATGTCAACACTGGGACTGACATAGGGCCTCCAGGAGAGAGGCCCAAGCAAGATGCGCCCCGAGGAGCGTCTTGCCACATGTAAACAATGGGTCTGACTGAGGGCCTCCAGGAGAGAAGCACAAGCAAAACGCGCCCCGAGGAGCGTCTTGCCACATGTCAACAATGGGTCTGACTGAGGGCCTCCAGGAGAGAAGCCCAAGCAAGACGCGCCCCGAGGAGCGTCTTGCCACATATCAACAATGGGTCTGACTGAGGGCCTCCATGAGAGAAGCCCAAGCAAGACGCGCCCCGAGGAGCGTCTTGTCACGTGTCAACACTGGGTCTGACTGAGCATCTCCAGGAGAGAGGCTCAAGCAAGACGCGCCCCGAAGAGCGTCTTGCCACATGTCACCACTGGGTCTGACTGAGCGCCTCCAGGAGAGAGGCCCAAGCAAGACGCGCCCCGAGGAGCGTCTTGCCACATGTAAGCACTGGGTCTGACTGAGCGCCTCCAGGAGAGAGGCCCAAGCAAGACGCGCCCCGAGGAGCGTCTTGCCACATGTCAACAATGGGTCTGACTGAGGGCCTCCAGGAGAGAAGCCCAAGCAAGATGCGCCCAAAGGAGCGTCTTGCCACATGTAAACAATGGGTCTGACTCAGGGCCTCCATGAGAGAAGCCCAAGCAAGACGCGCCCCGAGGAGCGTCTTGCCACATGTCAGCACTCGGTCTGACTGAGCGCCTCCAGGAGAGAGGCCCAAGCAAGACGCGCCCCGAGGAGCGTCTTGCCACATATCAACAATGGGTCTGACTGAGGGCCTCCATGAGAGAAGCCCAAGCAAGACGCGCCCCGAGGAGCGTCTTGTCACGTGTCAACACTGGGTCTGACTGAGCGTCTCCAGGAGAGAGGCCCAAGCAAGACGCGCCCCGAGGAGCGTCTTGCCACATGTCACCACTCGGTCTGACTGAGTGCCTCCAGGAGAGAGGCCCAAGCAAGACGCGCCCCGAGGAGCGTCTTGCCACATGTCAACAATGAGTCTGACTGAGGGCCTCCAGGAGAGAAGCCCAAGCAAGACGCGTCCCGAGGAGTGTCTTGCCACATGTCAGCACTCGGTCTGAATGAGCGCCTCCAGGAGAGAGGCCCAAGCAAGACGCGCCCCGAGGAGCGTCTTGCCACATATCAACAATGGGTCTGACTGAGGGCCTCCATGAGAGAAGCCCAAGCAAGACGCGCCCCGAGGAGCGTCTTGTCACGTGTCAACACTGGGTCTGACTGAGCGTCTCCAGGAGAAAGGCCCAAGCAAGACGCGCCCTGAGGAGCTTCTTGCCACATGTCACCACTGGGTCTGACTGAGCGCCTCCAGGAGAGAGGCCCAAGCAAGACGCGCCCCGAGGAGCGTCTTGCCACATGTCAACAATGAGTCTGACTGAGGGCCTCCAGGAGAGAAGCCCAAGCAAGACGCGTCCCGAGGAGTGTCTTGCCACATGTCAGCACTCGGCCTGACTGAGCGCCTCCAGGAGAGAGGCCCAAGCAAGACGCGCCCCGAGGAGCGTCTTGCCACATATCAACAATGGGTCTGACTGAGGGCCTCCATGAGAGAGGCCCAAGCAAGACACGCCCCGAGGAGCGTCTTGTCACGTGTCAACACTGGGTCTGACTGAGCGTCTCCAGGAGAGAGGCCCAAGCAAGACGCGCCCCGAGGAGCGTCTTGCCACATGTCAACAATGGGTCTGACTGAGGGCCTCCAGGAGAGAAGCCCAAGCAAGACGCGTCCCGAGGAGCGTCTTGCCACATGTCAGCACTCGGTCTGACTGAACGCCTCCAGGAGAGAAGCCCCAGCAAGACGCGCCCCGAGGAGCGTCTTGCCACATGTAAGCACTGGGTCTGACTGAGCGCCTCCAGGAGAGAGGCCCAAGCAAGACGCGCCCCGAGGAGCGTCTTGCCACATGTCAACAATGGGTCTGACTGAGGGCCTCCAGGAGAGAAGCCCAAGCAAGATGCTCCCAAAGGAGCGTCTTGCCACATGTAAACAATGGGTCTGACTGAGGGCCTCCAGGAGAGAAGCCCAAGCAAGACGCGCCCCGAGGAGCGTCTTGCCACATGTCAGCACTCGGTCTGACTGAGCGCCTCCAGGAGAGAGGCCCAAGCAAGACGCGCCCCGAGGAGCGTCTTGCCACATATCAACAATGGGTCTGACTGAGGGCCTCCATGAGAGAAGCCCAAGCAAGACGCGCCCCGAGGAGCGTCTTGCCACATGTCACCACTGGGTCTGACTGAGCGCCTCCAGGAGAGAGGCCCAAGCAAGACACGCCCCGAGGAGCGTCTTGCCACGTGTCAACACTGGGTCTGACTGAGCGTCTCCAGGAGAGAGGCCCAAGCAAGACGCGCCCCGAGGAGCGTCTTGCCACATGTCACCACTGGGTCTGACTGAGCGCCTCCAGGAGAGAGGCCCAATCAAGAAGCGCCCCGAGGAGCGTCTTGCCACATGTAAGCACTGGGTCTGACTGAGCGCCTCCAGGAGAGTAGCCCCAGCAAGACGCACCCCGAGGAGCGTCTTACCACATGTCAGCACTCGGTCTGACTGAACGCCTCCAGGAGAGAAGCCCAAGCAAGACGCGCCCCGAGGAGCGTCTTGCCACTTGTCAGCACTCGGTCTGACTGAACGCCTCCAGGAGAGAAGCCCCAGCAAGACGCGCCCCGAGGTGCGTCTTGCCACATGTAAGCACTGGGTCTGACTGAGCGCCTCCAGGAGAGAGGCCCCAGCAAGACGCGCCCCGAGGAGCGTCTTGACACATGTCAACACTGGGGCTGACATAGGGCCTCCAGGAGAGAGGCCCAAGCAAGATGCGCCCCGAGGAGCGTCTTGCCACATGTAAACAATGGGTCTGACTGAGGGCCTCCAGGAGAGAAGCACAAGCAAGACGCGCCCCGAGGAGCGTCTTGCCACATGTCAACAATGGGTCTGACTGAGGGCCTCCAGGAGAGAAGCCCAAGCAAGACGCGCCCCGAGGAGCGTCTTGCCACATATCAACAATGGGTCTGACTGAGGGCCTCCATGAGAGAAGCCCAAGCAAGACGCGCCCCGAGGAGCGTCTTGTCACGTGTCAACACTGGGTCTGACTGAGCATCTCCAGGAGAGAGGCTCAAGCAAGACGCGCCCCGAAGAGCGTCTTGCCACATGTCACCACTGGGTCTGACTGAGCGCCTCCAGGAGAGAGGCCCAAGCAAGACGCGCCCCGAGGAGCGTCTTGCCACATGTAAGCACTGGGTCTGACTGAGCGCCTCCAGGAGAGAGGCCCAAGCAAGATGCGCCCCGAGGAGCGTCTTGCCACATGTCAACAATGGGTCTGACTGAGGGCCTCCAGGAGAGAAGCCCAAGCAAGATGCGCCCAAAGGAGCGTCTTGCCACATGTAAACAATGGGTCTGACTCAGGGCCTCCAGGAGAGAAGCCCAAGCAAGACGCGCCCCGAGCAGCGTCTTGCCACATATCAGCACTCGGTCTGACTGAGCACATCCAGGAGAGAGGCCCAAGCAAGACGCGCCCCGAGGAGCGTCTTGCCACATATCAACAATGGGTCTGACTGAGGGCCTCCATGAGAGAAGCCCAAGCAAGACGCGCCCCGAGGAGCGTCTTGCCACATGTCACCACTGGGTCTGACTGAGCGTTTCCAGGAGAGAGGCCCAAGCAAGACGCGCCCCGAGGAGCGTCTTGCCACATGTCACCACTGGGTCTGACTGAGCGCCTCCAGGAGAGAGGCCCAAGCAAGACGCGCCCCGAGGAGCGTCTTGCCACATGTAAGCACTGGGTCTGACTGAGCGCCTCCAGGAGAGAAGCCCCAGCAAGACGCGCCCCGAGGAGCGTCTTACCACATGTCAGCACTGGGTCTGACTGAGCGCCTACAGGAGAGAGGCCCCAGCAAGACGCGCCCCGAGGAGCGTCTTGACACATGTCAACACTGGGGCTGACAGAGGGCCTCCAGGAGAGAAGCACAAGCAAGACGCGCCCCGAGGAGCGTCTTGCCACATGTCAACAATGGGTCTGACTGAGGGCCTCCAGGAGAGAAGCCCAAGCAAGACGCGCCCCGAGGAGCGTGTTGCCACATGTCAGCACTCGGTCTGACTGAGCGCCTCCAGGAGAGAGGCCCAAGCAAGACGCACCCCGAGGAGCGTCTTGACACATGTCAACACTGGGGATGACAGAGGGCCTCCAGGAGAGAGGCCCAAGCAAGATGCGCCCCAAGGAGCGTCTTGCCACATGTAAACAATGGGTCTGACTGAGGGCCTCCAGGAGAGAAGCCCAAGCAGGACGCGCCCCGAGGAGCGTCTTGCCACATGTCAGCACTCGGTCTGACTGAGCGCCTCCAGGAGAGAGGCCCAAGCAAGACGCGCCCCGAGGAGCGTCTTGCCACATATCAACAATGGGTCCGACTGAGGGCCTCCATGAGAGAAGCCCAAGCAAGACGCGCCCCGAGGAGCGTCTTGTCACGTGCCAACACTGGGTCTGACTGAGCATCTCCAGGAGAGAGGCTCAAGCAAGACGCGCCCCGAAGAGCGTCTTGCCACATGTCACCACTGGGTCTGACTGAGCGCCTCCAGGAGAGAGGCCCAAGCAAGACGCGCCCCGAGGAGCGTCTTGCCACATGTAAGCACTGGGTCTGACTGAGCGCCTCCAGGAGAGAGGCCCCAGCAAGACGCGCCCCGAGGAGCGTCTTGCCTTATGTCAGCACTCGGTCTGACTGAGCGCCTCCAGGAGAGAGGCCCAAGCAAGACGCGCCCCGAGGAGCGTCTTGCCACATGTCAACAATGGGTCTGACTGAGGGCCTCCAGGAGAGAAGCCCAAGCAAGACGCGCCCCGAGGAGCGTCTTGCCACATGTCAACAATGGATCTGACTGAGGGCCTCCAAGAGAGAAGCCTAAGCAAGACGCGCCCCGAGGAGCGTCTTGCCACATGTCACCACTCAGTCTGACTGAGTGCCTCCAGGAGAGAGGCCCAAGCAAGACGCGCCCCGAGGAGCGTCTTGCCACATGTAAGCACTGGGTCTGACTGAGCGCCTCCAGGAGAGAGGCCCAAGCAAGACGCGCCCCGAGGAGCGTCTTGCCACATGTCAACAATGGGTCTGACTGAGGGCCTCCAGGAGAGAAGCCCAAGCAAGATGCGCCCAAAGGAGCGTCTTGCCACATGTAAACAATGGGTCTGACTCAGGGCCTCCAGGAGAGAAGCCCAAGCAAGACGCGCCCCGAGCAGCGTCTTGCCACATGTCAGCACTCGGTCTGACTGAGCACATCCAGGAGAGAGGCCCAAGCAAGACGCGCCCCGAGGAGCGTCTTGCCACATATCAACAATGGGTCTGACTGAGGGCCTCCATGAGAGAAGCCCAAGCAAGACGCGCCCCGAGGAGCGTCTTGCCACATGTCACCACTGGGTCTGACTGAGCGCCTCCAAGAGAGAGGCCCAAGCAAGACGCGCCCCGAGGAGCGTCTTGCCACGTGTCAACACTGGGTCTGACTGAGCGTTTCCAGGAGAGAGGCCCAAGCAAGACGCGCCCCGAGGAGCGTCTTGCCACATGTCACC